>NW_023270466.1:7440838-7571927 GCF_011800145.1 Mirounga leonina
TTCATTACATTCATAGGGTTTCTCCCCTGTGTGAGTTCTCTGATGTATTCTTAGACCTGACTTTGCACTGAAAGCCTTCTCACAACCATCACATTTATAGGGTTTCTCTCCTGTGTGAGTTCTCTGATGTTTTCTTAGGCGTGACTTCTCACTGAAAGTTTTCCCACATGCATGACATTTGTAGGTTTTCTCCCCTGTGTGACTTTCCAGAGGCTGAATCAGGAATGAATTCATAGTACAGGATTTTCCACATTCATTACATTCATAGGGTTTCACTGTTATGTGAGTTCTCTGATGTATGTTGAAAGCTGACTGGCAACCTAATGTCTCTGTACATGTGTCATAGTCAGAGGATTTGTCTGTTGTGTGAGTTCTCTGATGCACTGGGAGGGCTGGATTATGGCTGAAATTCTTTCCATATTCAAAGGGTTTCACTCCTACATGAATTTTCTGATGTTCTCTAATGTGTGATTTTTGGCTGAAAGGTTTCCCTTCTGTGTCAGTTCTTTGAGTGATCCTACTGAAATTATTTCTGTTTTCAGTACATTGATATTCATTAAATTCATAATGACTCTTCTCCTCTGGATTACTGCTATGAGAGACTATAAGAGTTGATTTATCACATTGTTTTCCCCCAAATTTACTGAATTTATAAGATTTCACTTTTGGGTGGGTACTCCCAGATGTAATGAGGGCAGTCTTTTCAAGGAAAGCTTTTCCACATTCATTGTACTCAGAAGCTTGCTGCAAAGTCTGAATTGCCTGATGCTGAATGACTTTCTCTTTATGACTGAATGATTTCACATTTTTACTATAGACAAATGATTTCTTTCCAGTATTAGTTCTGCCCTCCTTAATACTGAGGAGCCATTTCTCACATACAGTAAGCTCATGAGCCTTCTTTCTTGAATACTGACAGTGTGGAGTCAATGAGCTGAGACGCAGGTAAGTAGGCTCTGTAGTGTCAAATTTATAGGGCAATGTTCTTGCAGGTAAAATGTTTATATCCAGATTACATGGTTTTTCTGAAATCTCTTCTGCTGTAGTCAATGATTTGTTGGTGAATAAAACTTGCCACAAATATTTGCCTTGGTTTTCTAGGCTCTTCTCTGAGAGTTGATTAGGTTGGGAGTCTTCTAGAAATGAGAAAATTAAAAATACTTTAAGATATTTAACACACTTCTTATGGAATGGGACTTATAGATATATGCCCTATTATGTATTTGATGCCTCAGTTTCCCAACAATAAAGTAATTCCAAGTATATAGTCTCTTTTTGTTAAAAAAAAAAAAGCTTTTTGTAGTAGCAAGAGAAGAAACTAGAAAAAAATATACATACGTATTTGGCCTCTTAAAATATAGTTTTCAGAATTGGTTAAAGAAGAAGATATAAAGGAAAGGAACAATTGAGAATGGAGAATATATTCAAGAGAGTTAGATCTTGGGAACAGAAAAGACAGGAAAAAAGTAGTGAATGGGATGAATTCAACAAAGATTATGGAACTAAGTAGATTAAAAGGCTTCCAATGGATTTATCGGAGGTAGAATTTGCATTAGGGAAAAATACAAGTCTAGATTCTTAGTCAAATATAGATTAAAATGGTAGCATAATCATTAGACTATATGATTACGGTTGGAGCTCCATTTTTTCCAGTCTACACAAAACACTAAAACTAATTTATAATGGTACCAACTAACTCATGGTGAAAGAAAAAAAGTTTGCCACGCTTTAATTCTCTCTGTGGTATCATTCACAGAAACATAAGTGTATCAGTATAAATAAAAAAAAAATGATGGGCATTAAAGTAATTTTTCCACCTATATTGGAGTCACTGCTCTATCCTGGTTCTGGTACTTTGTTATTATTGTCCAATAGTGAATATCTCTTGGCCATCAAACCTTAACTTTTCTCTTTTCAACTTGCTCATAATTTTCCCCAAACTAGTCTTGCTTGCCCAATCTTTGATTCTGTTTTTCAACATATCTAGTTTTTTTTTTTTTTTTTGACTGTGAGAACCTTAAGGATCATGTTTCAAACTGGCCCTAAAAACTACAAATATCCTTTATATTTATTCACCATAAGTTTCTTATGCATAGGGGTGCCTGGGTGGCTCAGTCATTAAGTGTCTGCCTTCGTCTCAGGTCATGATCTCAGGATCCTGGGATTGAGCCCCGCATCAGGCTCCCTGCTCAGTGGGAAGCCTGCTTCTCCCTCTCCCACTTACCCTGCTTGTGTTCCCTCTCTTGCTGTGTCTCTCTGTGTCAAATAAATAAATAAAATCTTAAAAAAAAAGAAAGCTTTAAAAAAAATTTTTCTTATGCATATTTGACTGTTATTGCCCTGCTACTACCCACACTCCTAGCAAAAACGTCAGGCCTATGCTAAAAATATTTGAAAGCCTTGAATACACTGCCCTAGGTGCCAAGAGATGAAAGATGTAAGTGATTCAGGGCAAATTTCACACTAACATGTTCATTTTGTGTTCTAGCTACCATTCCACCAGTCCAAAGTATTTTCTGCTCTAATCTTGCTATCAGTCCCCATTAAATGGTTCTTTTCCAGCAGCAACTTTATACTCACACTCTTTCCCTAAATTGCCCTCCATTCTAGTCTTAGGACTATATAAAATCTAGATGCCCTTCAGGTACAGCAAAGCTATCTTCATTAAACTTAACAACAGAAAGGCTTCTAATATCTTCTCACAAATTTAAGCAACATTTATTTTAAAATCTGAAATAAGTATCATTCTGCCTGTATCATTCATTTCAACAAGGGATATATAGAGAGTACCCATATTTGTGACTCATGATTTTTAAAGTAAATATCATAACCCAAATCAGGAGGCATCTTAAAATTGATGGCAAGCCAGTAGTTAAATGGGCAGCATTTTCTCTTTCTTGGTTGTACTTAAAATACTGGTTCATCTTTTAATCAACAGTACCTATATTATATGAAATATATTTTATGCAGATTTGCTCACTTTTCCAAAATGAAACCTTCACTGTGATATTCTTTGCATCCTTCCGTAATACGTCAGTGGTCCATAAAAAGCAGTGTGCTTCAGAATTACCTAGAGAGCTCTGCACACACAAGGGCTCAGATCAATTGCTGATCTACACTTGAGGATTCAAAAATCCTAAAAATTTGACTTGGGCATTAATTTATGAATAGTGTCTTCTGAATTAATCAATATGAAATAATTATCTCCATCTCATTTTGGAATCAACCCACAATGTTATTAAAAATATTTACCATATAATACATACCAAAGTAGAAGAATGAAACAGACCATTCTTTTGGGGGGAATGATAATCCAGGTGAGAAAAGGAGCTCATCTCATTCAATAACCGTATCTAGCACAATAACTGTATCTGGCACAGATATTTTACTATCTTTTGACACATCCATCAAATGATTTAAGAGTTTACAGAAGAGATAAAATAGACTAAAATATTCCAAGATTATATTACAGAAGTAGGAACCTGTCCCCAAACTTATAATGAATAATAGTGCTTTCTTTCCTTTTTCTGGCTGAGGTTAGCTATTTTTTTTTTAATTAATTAATTTATTTGAGAAAGCAAGAATGAGAGAGAGAGAGAGAGAGTACATGAGAGGGGGGAGGGTTAGAGGGAGAAGCAGGCTCCTCGCTGAGCAGGGAGCCCGATGTGGGACTCGATCCAGGGACTCCAGGATCATGACCTGAGCCGAAGGCAGTCGCTTAACCAACTGAGCCACCTAGGCGCCCCAGAGGTTAGCTATTTTATTTACTTTTATTTCAAGGACTACCTTTTGCCTTATAATTTATACTATTATAGTTTTTATTACATCTTTTATTTTTTATTATTATATGTATATAATAATATAAGTATTATTTACTTTTATTACATCTTCCTTGCTTGTTAAAAAAAGGACACTTGATCCGTGTTTTTCAAAGGTCAACTGGTCAAGGGGTGCTGACCACCCCCCATGCAGTTGGAAATCTGTGTATAACTTCTGACTCCCCAAAAACTTAACCACTAATAGCCTACTGTTGACCAGAAGCCTTACAATAAGATAAACAGTTGATTAACACATATTTTGTAATTTACATGTATACTGTATTTACATGTATACTGTATATGTAATTTACATGTATACTGTATTTTTACAATAAAATAAGCTAGAGAAAAGAAAATGTTATTAAGAAAATAAAATACATCTACAGTAGTTTATTGTATTTATTGAAAAAAATCCGTGTATAAGTAGATCTGTTCAGTTCAAACCTGTGCTGTTCAAGGGTCAACTGTATATGAGATTAAAAATTCTGCACTGCTTTATCTACAGTCCAAAGGTTCTAATAGACATGTTTTTCAATAAGAACTTTTTCTGAATATTGTATAATTTTGATTTACCTTTTGATAAAATAGGTTTTTGAAAGATATATATTCATCATTGATTTTAAGAGAGGGATTTTAACTTTTCTCATATTGTTTGCAATTTACAGTGTTATTGAAAAATACTATCTCTACTTTGTGGAATTTATTGTTATCCAAAATACTTTTACATTTTCTCAGTGTTCCAAGGACATTTAAAAGGAGGTTTGTTCTTTGTTTTCAGAATAGAGTTTTGAAAGACACTTAATAGATTCATTTTATATTTATAATGTCTAGACCAGAGGTTGGGAAACTCTCTGTAAAAGGCCAGAGAGTAAATGTTTTGGGCTTTGCTGGTCATGCAGTCTCTGTTGCAATTATAGTTGACCCTTGAACAATGTGGGGATTAGGGGTGCCAACCCCCAGTGCAATTGAAAATATGCATAATAATTTTTGAATCACCAAAAACTTAACTATTAATAGCCTGCTGTTGAATGGAAACTACCAATAACATAAAGTTGATGAACACATTTTGTATATTACATGTATTATATACTGTATTCTTATGATAAAGTTAGCTACAGAAAAGAAAATCATAAGAAAGAGAAAATACATTTACAGTACTGTACTGTATTTATTTGAAAAAAATCCACATAGAAGAGAACCTGAGCAGTTAAAGCCTATGTTGTTTGCATAGTTCAAACCAATGTTACTCAACTCTGCCCTGTAGTGTGAATACATAAACAAATGGACATGGCTATGTGTTCCAATAAATGTTTCTTTACCAAAAAAAGCAGCAGGCAGGATTTGACCTGGGGCTAGTTTTCTGAGCCTTATTCTAGACTCCACTGAGTCTGGTATGAAATCAGAGGGGCATATTAAGGTCTACTATATCTAATGTATACCTACTTCTCCTTATATCTCTTGCCAGTTTTTGTTTTATGATAATTTTGCTGTGATAGTTTTGTTGATAATTTATTTGGTACACTAATATTCAAAACTTTTATATGTCCTTTAAAAACTTTTTTAGCTTTATCAAAATATCCTTTTTTTTTAAAATCTGTTTTTGACATGAACGGATTCTTAAGTATTAGTTAGGTAATTAAATTTGAGTTTTAAAATGCTTTTGGCTTAACAATTCATGACCATATTTCAAACTTTATACATTACTTTTTAGGCATATCTCTTTGATACAATCTGATAGCATGTTTTCTTAATAGGTGAATTTAATTCATTTACATTAGTTGATATGGCAGGTATGCTTACCTTACCGTATATTATGTGGTGTGTTTGCATAGCTTTCGTGCAACATGTTTAACACAGCAGGCCTGAGACTGTTACCCTTAGATGGCTGACTTGCAAGATTAGCCCATGGCTGGCATCTGTGAACTTAGATTTTGAGATGGTTCCCAAGAACCTAGTCTCTAATGAACTTTCCAGGTAGACAAAATTCACTGCTGGGGGTCTTAGAAGCTCACACCTGGTTTCCTCTGGACTTTGCCCCTTTTCTCTTTGCTGATTTTGCTTTGTACCAATCATTTCATGTTATAAATCTTAGCTATGAGTATGACTATATGCTGAGTAACAAAGAATCAATGAATGGGGTATGTGGTAGTTGTCCTGGGGACTCACTCTTTTTTTTTTTATTTGAAGTATACTTGACACATAATATTATTGGGGACTCTACACAACTTTCTAAGAAACTTTACTAGTAACAGGTCTGTTATCTTTGCTCTATCACACATATTTAACTTCTAATAATTAGGAAGGCTGCAGTTTGCTCCAGTAGTTATCCTTTCTAATTATGTTATGTAATTGCTTAATCATCTATACATTTAGATGACATCTAGTAACTCATTATTATATTATGAAAAATTATGGTTCCTTTCTCTTTTCTAATTTGCCTATTCTCAATTTTAGTAGCTTTATTATTTTTTCTTAGTTTTTATCTTTTTACTGTTAAGAATATGGAATTCATTATTTAACTTTTCAGCTTCAAACGGAATACTTAGTTCCCATCTTTGCAGCAATGTCTGCAATAGCCAAACTGTGGAAAGAGCCGAGATGCCCTTCAACAGATGAATGGATAAAGAAGATGTGGTCCATATATACAATGGAATACTACTCAGCCATCACAAAGGATGAATACCCAACTTTCACATCAACATGGATGGGACTGGAGGAGATTATGCTAAGTGAAATAAGTCAAGCAGAGAAAGTCAATTATCATATGGTTTCACTTATTTGTGGATCATAAGGAATAGCATGGAGGACACTTGGAGAAGGAAGGGAAAAATGAAGGGGGGGAAATCGGAGGGGGAGATTAACCACGAGAGACTACGGACTCCGAGAAACAAACTGAGGGTTTTAGAGGGGAGGAGGGGTGGGGGGATGGGTTAGCCTGGTGATGGGTATTAAGGAGGGCACGTACTGCATGGAGTAATGGGTGCTATACGAAAACAATGGATCGTGGATCACTACATCAAAAGCCAATGATGTATTGTATGGTGACTAACATAACACAATAAAATAAAATTAAATTAAAAAAAAGATGAGAATATGCTCATGCTTACAACCTACTCCTTGTGTTAGCTGGCCCCTTTCACATTTTATTAGATCTATTATTTTTATAATTTAAAATGTAAAATCCTCTAAAAGGACAGTGCTGAAAAACATTTTAAACTGCTCACTTCCAGCTGATCGCTTTGTTTTTGTTTTTGTTTTTTTTTAGCTGATCACTTTGGATCTAATTTTTTGGATGCCTTCTGCCAGTATTCAATAACTCACCTGGGGAGCTTTTTCTTAGAAATTCTTTCTTTAATAACCATGGATCTTCTCCTTGTTCCAGTGTGAAGATCAGTTCTGGTTTTGTAAAGCAGTACCCTGTAAATGGGAAATAATTTAGCACTTGAGTTAGCTGCATATGTTTCACTGTTTCTGAATATGAAGGAAGGTATAGTTTCAAAAATGGCACATTCAGGGTGCTCACTACAACTTTTCTGGGAGGAGAGTGATCACAAAAAATATTTTCTAATGCTTATAAAGGATCAATCTTATTAAACCCCCAAATCACAAGCCTAAGTAATATTAAATTCTAAAATGCTCAATGTCTGTGTTTTAAAGAAGAGATTTCAGAAGGACTTTCCAAACTGGCCATAATAGAGTAAAAGGAACTGATTTACTTCTCCATATCACACATCTAAAAAAGTGTACAAACTATATAAAATGGTTATTAGACTTTAGACACCAGGCAGTGCAGACAGGAATACCTGACAATAGGAAATCAAATGAGGTGAGTCCTATGACTATCACGTGTTGATACAAAATGAACATAATCTTTAAAAAATTTTAAAGAGAAAGGAAGAGTTTTATTTGAGCCCAAGTTAGGACAACTGCCAGGGATACACAATCTTCACAAGCAAGGGAGTGCTCCAGAGAAGGAACATTTCGTGCAGGGTTATATATGTTCTTGACATAGAGTTACAAATCATCAAGATGAAGGACACTCCAGAAAGTTACAGACTTTATCTTATGTTTTTATTATATGCAAGGCTGTACGACTTTAATCTTATGGGAACCAGGGAGAGTTCTTTTGGTTTTGTTTTTCTTATCTTTTGTTTGGAATGCTCCTTTTTTTTAATTGAAGCAGATGTACAATGTGTGCTCGGGGCAGAAACAGAGCTAATGCTTTGAGGTTTTGTCAAGTCATTTTAGTCTTAGTAAATGTTAAAGTATAGCTTCTCTGGGAGCCCAGGAGCAGGGCCCACAAACATTAAAAGCTGAAAATTTCCTTTATCACATAACTTACTGCCAAGAAGAGTTTAACTCACAGAACAAAAGAACCAAGAAAGCCTAGCTGACTCAGTAAGTTGAAGTAACATAACTGAATTTTTTAAAAAGATTTTATTTATTTATTTGACAGAGAGAGACACAGCGAAAGAGGGAACACAAGCAGAGGGAGTGGGAGAGGGAGAAGCAGGCTTCCCGCAGAGCAGGGAGCCCGATGCGGGGCTCGATCCCAGGACCCTGGGATCATGACCTGAGCCGAAGGCAGACGCTTAATGACTGAGCCACTCAGGCGCCCCTAACATAACTGAATTTTAAGGAAGCCATGACAACTAGAATTGTTAAGGATGAAATACTAGAGAAGAAAAAGCTGTACTGATATGGAGTCTTAGAGATTTGCAGAAGAGTCTCCTAAGTACTAACTTATGCAAGTATGTAAGAAAAATACTCAAGGAAGAGGAAAGACGAGTGAAAAAGAGTAGGCTGAGAAAATTATCAAAGCATACACAGATGTAGGAAGCTTCTGTTGCCACCAGACAGGGTAGAAAAATTTCGTACTTCATGGCCAACTGGGAAGAATACCAGAAGGATGTTTATTGCTTAATATAAGAGTCAAATTAGTCCTAAAGCAAGCTCTGAATCTAACATAACACAGCTTAAAGCAATCCTTGAAATAATCAAATTAATTCCAAATAACTTAACTACATACCAGAAAAGGCCTCAAAAGATTTAAAATACAACAAAACTAGTAGCTAACAATATATTATCAGTATTATCAGTGCTCAATAAGATAAATGTACTTTTGATTCCCTTTATCAGTTTCATCCTTCCCCTCACCCACCTCCATCTGGCAACCACTAGTTTGTTTTCTGCATTTAAGAGTTTGTTCTTTTTGTTTGCTCTCTTGTTTTTTGTCTGTTCATTTGTTTTGTTTCTTCAATTCCAATATGAGTGAAATCATATGGTAATTGTCTTTTTCTGATTGACTTATTTCACTTAACATTATACCCTCTAGGTCCATCCATGTAATTGCAAATGGCAAGATCTCACTCGATGAAGAGAAAATCTTAAGTAGCTAGAAAAAGGTATAATATGGATAGAGGAACAAAGAATGCCTCCTTCTTGTCAGAAATTATATAAGCCACAAGACAATGAAGTGACAATTTTAAAATACTGGAAGAAAAAAGTCAACCTATAGTTCTATATTTAGCAAATATAAGACATTTTCAGACAAACAAAAGCTGAATTTATCACCAACTGACATACATTACAGAAGAAGCTAAAAACATTCTTCAGACAGAAAAAAAATGCTATTGGGTGGAAATTTAGATTTATACATAGAAATACAGAGCACCACAACCTGGAAATCTGATATAAATATAAAATATACTTTTCTCATATTTAGAACTTTTAAAAAATGGTAAATTATCTTTTAAAATAACAACCACCATACACTGTAAGGTTTGTAACATATATATTATATATATGTATGTGTATGTAAAATATGTGACAACAGCACAAAAGATGGAAGGTAAAAAATGGACAATTACAAAAATCTCATAAATGTAGTAAAAAAATATTTGAAGGCAGATTGTGTTAAGTTAAAGATGTATGCTGTAAATGCTTAAGTAACCACATAACCACATAAGACAGGCACAGCTATAAACCACTTACATAGATGTAATGAAATCATTAAACATACAGTTAATCCAAAGAAAGCAGCAAAAGTAGAAAAATGGGAAAAAACAGACTGCAAAAATAGTACACGGCCATATACAGTTCATTTAATGTTAAATGTAAATTGCAGTTAAAAGGCAGAGATTGACAGATTGGATATAAAAGCCAGATCCAAATACATGATGTCTACAAGAAATCCACATTAAAGACACAGGTAAGTTATAAGTAAAAAGAACAAAAAAATGCCAAGCAAACATAATTAATAGAAAGTCTGAGTGACTTTGTTAATATCAAAGTAAAATTCAAAAGAAAGGAATATTATCTGGGATAAAGAGAAATACTGCACAATGATGAAGGGAATAATTCATCAAGAGGACAAAACAATCCTAAATATTTTTTCATCTTATGAAACTACTTCAAAGTATATAAAGCATATCCTGTTAAAACTAGAAGAATAACCAAATCCACAATTACAGCTGGGCAGTAACAGCATTTGTCTTAATAACTGATAAAACAAGTAGATGAAAAGTAACTAAGGACAAAGAAAAACTGAACAATATTATTAACATGACCTAATTCCCATCTATAGAAGACTGGTCCATGGTTAAAAAATGACTCAACTATATCCTGTCCACAGTAAGTTCATTTCATAAATATTGTTTAAATGGTTTTCCCTTATATAAAGGTAAAGTTTTTCTCTTGTTGCCTTTAAGATCTTTTGTCTTTAGTTTTCTTAAGTTTGAAAGTCATGGGGGGCACCTGGGTGGCTCAGTTAAGCATCTGACTCTTGATTTTAGCTCAGGTCATGAAGTCAGAGATGTGGGATCAAGTTCCGTGTCAGGATCCACACTCAGAGTGGAGTCTGCTGTTCCTCTCCCTCTGCTTCTCCCCCTGTGCTCCCACTCTCTCTTTTTCTCTCTCTCTCAAATAAATAAATAAAATCTTAAAAAAAGAAAAAAAATTCATGGAGTTCATGGCATGGATTCCTTTGGTTTTAGTCTGCGTGGAGTTTGCCCAGCTTCTTCAATATAGGCTTATGCCTTTTGCCAAATTTGGGAAATTTTCAGCCATTATTTCTTTGAATACTTTTCCACCTTTCCTTATGGGACTCCAAAGACAAAAATGTTAAGAAATTTTGTTGCAGATCCATAGTCCCTGAGATTCTGTTCAATTTTGTTATCTATTTTATTTTCTGTAATAATGGGCCATTATTCTATATAAAGTTATATGATTTTTTTCTCTGTCCTCTCCATTCTGCTGCCGTGCATATGCACTGAATTTTTAAAAAATAAATTTTTTATTTTAGAATGTCTTTAAATTCACAGGAAAACTGCAAGGATAGGAAGGCAAATTTCTAAATATGCTGTACCCAATTTACCCTACTGTTAACATTACTAGAAGTTTTGTCACAACAAATAATATAATGTTGACAATTATTAAATAAAATCCATACTTTGATATTCAAATTTTCCCCTTAATCTCATTTCTCTGTTCCACAATTCCATCCAGGATACCACATTACATTTAGTTATCATGTCTCCTTAGACTCCTCCAGATTATGAGTGACTGCCTTGGTTTTGATAACCTTGACATTTAGAAGATACTGCAGAAAAGTCCTTCAGTGTGGGCTACTTATCTGATGTGTTTTTGGGATAAAAACGGAGTTTGTGTTTTGAGGATAAAGACTATAAAGGCAAAGAGACTGCTATCCTTATCCCATCTTATGCTATCAGCATGACATCATTTTCTTTCAACTTTAAATTCTAGTTAGTTAACATACAGTGCAATACTGTTTTCAGGAGTAGAATTCAGTGGTTCGTCACTTACATACAACATCCACTGTTCATCATAACAAGTGCCCAGCTTAATACCCACCACCCATTTAGCCCATCCCCCACACATCCCCATCAACCCTCAGTTTGATCTCTATCGTTAAGAGTCTCTTATAGTTTGCTTCCCTCTTTTTACCCCTCCCATATGTTCATCTGTTTTGTTTTTCAAATTCCACATATGAGTGAACTCATATGTTATTTTGTCTTTCTCTGACTGACTTATTTCACTTAGCATAATGTACTCTAGCTCCATCCACGGCATTGCAAATAGCAAGATTTTTTTGTGTGTGGCTGAGTAATATTCCATTGTACATATATACCACATCTTCTTTATCCACTCATCAGTTGATAAACATCTGGACTCTTTCCATAGTTTGGCTACTGTTGATAATGCTGCTATAAACAGCTTGATGCATGTGCCCTGGCAAATCACTATTTTTGTATCCTTTGGGTCAATACATAGTAGTGCAATTGCTGGATGATAGGGAGTTCTGTATGTATGTATGTATGTATGTATGTATGTATGTATGTATGTATGTATTTATTTATTTATTTATTTGGAGTGAGAGAGCAAGAGAGAGAGAGAGAGAGCACAAGCAGGGGGAGGTGCAGAGGGAGAGAGAGAAGCAGATACCCTGCTAAGCGGGAACCTGACATAGGGCTCAATCCCAGAACCCTGGGATCATGACCTGAGCTGAAGGCAGATGCTTAACTGACTGAGCCACCCAGGTGCCCCTAATTTTAACTTTTTGAGGAACCTCCATATTGTTTTCCAGAGTGACTGCACCAGTTTGCATTCCTACCAACAGTCCAAGAGAGTTCCCCTTTCTCTGCATCCTCACCAACACCTGTTGTTTCTGGTGGTGTTAATTTCAGCCATTCTGACTGGTGTGAGGTGGCATCTCATCCTGGTTTTGATTTGTATTTCCCTGATGGTGAGTGATGTTGAGCATTTTTTCATGTGTCTGTTAGCCATCTGGACGTCTTCTTCAGAAAACTGTCTATTCATGTCTTCTGCCCATCTGTTAACTAGATTATTTGTTTTTTGGGTGTTGAATTTGGTAAGTTCTTTATAGATTTTGGATACCAACCCTTTATCAATATGTTGTTTGCAAATATCTTCTCCCATTCTGTAGGATGCCTTTTAGTGTCTTGATTGTTTCCTTTGCTGTGCAGCAGTTTTTTATCTTGATGAATCCCAATAGTTTGTTTTTGCTTTCGTTTCCCTTGCCTCTAGCACCATGTTTAGTAAGAAGTTGCTCCAGCTGAGGTCAAAGTGCTAGCTGCCTGTGTTCTCCTCTAAGATTTTGATGGTTTTCTGTCTCCCATTTAGGTCCTTCATCCATCTTGAATTTATTTTTGTGTATGGTGTAAGAAAGTGGTCCAGGTTCATTATTCTCCATCAATATGACTTATCACTAATAATAACCTGGACGACCTGGTTGAGGTAGTTACCCCCCCAACCCCATGCATATTGCACTCTTTAGAAGGAAGTCACTAGGCACAGCCTGCTAAAGGGATAGGGAATTCTGCTCCACCTCCTTGAAGGTGGAGTAATCACATAATTTATTAGGAATTCTTCTGCTTGAAGATTTTTCTATTCTCTCATTTATTTACTTATTCAATCACTTACTCATATCAGGATGGACTAATGGGTAGTCCATACTTTGGGTTATACATTAAGTTATATTAATGCCTAAATTGTGGCAGTTTTGGCTACAGGGAGCTTTTTCAGTTTGGCTCCTCTGTTCTTGATATACCCCCATCATTCAGGTTTTTGAGCATTTCCTTCTGTTCCTCTGCACTTACCTTGTATGTTTCATGCCTCATCCTTAGAATCAGCCATTTCTCCAAGGAACTTTGGTTCCTCTTATTGGAGAATGGTATTAAAAACTACTAATACATCTATTTCAATTTCCAATTTCTGTATAATTTAGTTTTGGAAGATTATGTGTTTCTATGAATTTGTCCCTTTCATCAATTTGTTGGCATACAATTGCTCATAGTGTTCTCTAATAATTATTTTTATTCCTGTAAAATTGGTAGTACTGTCTCCACTTTCATTTCTAATTTAGTAATTTGAGTCCTTTCTTTTTTTCTGAATCTAGCTATGGCTTGGGAATTCTGTTGATCTTTTCAAAGAATCAATTTTGGTTTCATTGGTTTTCTCTTCTGTTTTTCTATTCTTTATCATTTCTATTGTCTCATTCCATCTGTTAGCTTTTAGTTTGCTCTCTTTTTCTGTAGCTCCTTAAGGTGTAAAGTGAGGTTCTATTGGTGTGGGCTTTTTTTTCTTTTAAAGATTTTATTTGAGAGAGAGAGAGAGCACAAGAGCATGAGCAGGGGAAGGGGCAGAGGGAGAGGGAGAAGCAGACTCCCACTGAGCAGGGAGCCCAATGCAAGGCTAGATCCCAGGATCCCCAGATCATGACCTGAGCTGAAGGCAGATGCTTAACTGACAGCCACCCAGTTGCCCCTCTTTTTTCTTGTTATATATACCTTTTCTTGTTTAAGGTATAAGGTTCATAGCTAAACTTCCCATCTTAGTGTTACTGTTACCGTATCCCGTAAGTTTTTGTGTGCTGTGTCATTTTCATTCTGTCAAGGTATTTTCTAATTTCCCTTGTGATTTTTTTCTTTGACTCACTGGTTGTTTAAAAGTATGATGTTTATTTTCCATTTATTCATGACATTCATTTTCCTTCTGTTATTGATTCTTTAGTTTCATTAATTGTGATTGGAACAGATACTGCATATGATTTCAATCTTCTAAAATGTATTAAGACTTGTTTTGGTCTAACCTGGAGAACAAACCATGTGCATATGAAAAATATGTAGTGTACTGTAGTTGACTGGAGTCTTCTATACAATTGTTACGTTCAATTGGCTTATGGTGCTTTTCACGTCCCTTTTTTCTTTGGTTGGTCAATCCATTGTTGGAAGTGGAGTATTATTGCCATATAACTGTGTGTTTCTCCCTTCAGTTATGTTCATGTTTGCATATATAATTTTGGGCTCTGATGTTAGGTGCAAAAATGTTCACAGACATTATGCCTTCTTGGTGAACTGACACTTTTAGCAATATATAATGTTCTTTTTCATCTCTTTTAACAGTTTCTTACTTAAAGTCTAGATATTAGTATAGCCTCACCTCTTTTGGTTATTATTTGCATAGTATATCTTTTTCCATCTTTCATTTTCAATTTATTCATGTCTTTAGCTCTAAGTTGTCTCCTGTAGAGAGCACAGTTTGATCATTTGTAAAAAAATTCATTCTGCCAATCTCTTACCTTTTTTCCATTTAAATACTAGTTAACTATAATGTATTATTAGTTTCAGGGGTAGAATTTAGTGATTCCTCACTTTCATATAACACCCAGTGCTCATTACAAGTGCCCCCCCCCCTTTTTAAGATCTTATTTATTTGTCAAAGGAATAGAGATAAATAGAGCGAGCGAGCACAAGTATGGGGAGTGGCAGGCAGAGGGAGAAGCAGGCTTCCTGCTGAGCAAGGAGCCTGATGCAGAACTTGATCCCAGGACTGGGACCATGATCTGAGCGAAAGGCAGATGCTTAACTGACTGAGCCACCCAGGCGTCCCATCAAGTGCCCTCTTTAATGCCCATCACCAATTGCCCTATTCCCCACCAACTCTGTTTATTCCCTACAGTTAAGAGTCTCTTATAGTTTGCTTCTGTTTTTATTTTATTTTTCCTTCCCTTCTCCATATGTTCATCTATTTTGTTTCTTAAATTCCACATGAGTGAAATCATATGGTATTTGTCTTTCTCTAATTGACTTATTTTGCTTAGCATAACACGTAATTGTTCCATCCATGTCATTGCAAATGGCAAGATTTCATTGTTTTTGATGGCTGAGTAATATTCCACCACACACACACACACACACACACACACACACACACCCCTTCTTTATCATCTGTCAATGGACATCTGGGCTCTTTCCATATTTTGGCTATTGTGCACATTGCTACAATAAACACTGGGGTGCATGTGCCCCTTTGAATCACTATGTTTGTATCCTTTGGGTAAATACCTAGTACTGCAATTGCTGAGTCATAGGGTAGTTCTATTTTTAACTTTCTGAGGACCCTCCATACTGTTTTCCAGATAGGCTGGACCAGTTTGCATTCCCACCAACAGTGCAAGAGGGTGTCCCTTTCTCCATATCCTCACCAGCACCCATTCTTTCCTGAGTTGTTAATTTTAGCCATTCTAACTGGTGTGAGATGGTATCTCATTGTGGTTTTGAATTGTATTTCTCTGATGATGAGTGATGTTGAGCATTTTTTTCATGTGTCTGTTAGCTATTTTCATGTCTTCTTGGAGAAATATCTATTCATGTCTTCTTCCCAGTTTTTGACTGGATTTTTAATTTTTGGGGTATTGAGTTTGCTAAGTTCTTTATAGATTTTGGATACTAGCCCTTTATTTGCTATGTCATTTGCAAATATCTTCTCCCATTCCTTGGGTTGCCTTTTAGCTTCTTTGTTTCCTTTGTTGTGCAGCTTTTTGTCTTGATGAATCCCAGTAGTTCATTTTTGCTTTTTTTGTCCTTGCCTCTAGAGACATGTCTAGCAAGAACTTGCTGTGGCTGAGGCCAAGGAGGTTGATGCTTGTGCTCTCCTCTAGGATTTTGATGGATTCCTGTTTCACATTTAGGTCTTTCGTCCACTTTGAATTTATTTTTGTGTATGGTGTAAGAAAGTGGTCCAGTTTCATTCTTCTGCATGTATTTGTCGATTTTTCCCAATAACCATTTGTTGACAAGACTGTCTTTTTCCCGTTGGATATTCTTGCCTCCTTTGTTGAACATTAACATTGTTTGACCATGTAGTTGCAGACTCATTTCTGGGTTCACTGTCTGTTCTATTGATCTATATGTCTATTTTTTTTGTCTGCCTGTACCATACTGTTTTGATTACTACAGCTTTGTGTAATATAACATGAAATCTGGAATTGTTATACCTCCACTTTTGTTCTGCTTTTTCAACATTGCATTGGCTACTTGAGGGCTTTTGTGGTTCCATATAAATTTTAGAATTGTTTCTTCCAGGTCTGTAAAAAATGCTGGTGTTATTTTGATAGGCATTGCATTGAATGTGTGTAGGTAGCATAGACGTTTTAACAATATTTGGTCTTCCAATCCATGAGCATGGAATGTTTTTCCATTTTTTTGTGTCTTTCTCAATTTCTCTCATAAGGATTCTGTAGTTTTCAGAGTACACTTCTTTATTAATAGGTACCTTATGATTTTTGGTACATTGTAAATGGGATCGATTCCTTGACTTCCCTTTCTGCTGCTTCATTGTTGGTGTATAGAAATGCAACAGATTTCTGTGTGTTGATTCTATAGACTGTGACTTTGCTGAATTCCTGTATGAGTTTTAGCAATTTTTTGGTGGAGTCTTTTGGGTTTTTTACATAGAGTATCATGATGTCTGCAAAGAGTGAAAGTTTGACTTCTGTGCTGATCTGAATGCTTTTTATTTCTTTTTGTGGTCTGATTGCTGAGGCTAGGACTTCTAGTACTATGTTGAACAAAAGTGGTGAGAGTGGACATCCCAGTTTTGTTCCTGACCTTAGGGGAAAAGCTCCTAGTTTTTCTCCATTGAGGATGATATTAGTTTTAAGTCTTTTGTATATGGTCTTTATGATGCTGAGGTATGTTCCCTCTATCCCTATTTTGTTGAGAGTTTTTATCAAAAAGGATGCTGTATTTTGTCAAATGCCTTTCTAAACTGAGAGGATCATGTGGTTCTTATCCTTTCTTTTATTAATGTGGTGTACCATGTTAATTGACTTGTGGATGTTGAACCACCCTTGTAGCCCAGGAATAAATCTCACTTGGTCTTGGTGAATAATCCTATTAATATACTATTGGATCCTATTGGCTGGTATCTTGTGGAGAATGTCGGCATCCATGTTCATCAGGGATATTTGTCTATAATTCTCCTTTTTAGTAAGGTTTTTGTCTGGTTTTGGGATCAGGGTAATGCTGGCCTCATAGATTAAGTTTGGAAGTTTTCCTTTCATATCTATTTTCTGGAAAAGTTTCAGAAGAATAGGTATTAATTCTTCTTTAAATGTTTGGTGGAATTCCCTGGGAAGCCATCCAGCCCTGGACACTTGTTTGTTGGGAGATTTTTGATTACTGCTTTAATTTCCTTGCTGGTTATGTGCCTGTTCAGGTTTTCTATTTCTTCCTGTTTTAGTTTTGGTCGTTTATATATTTCTAGGAATGCATCTGTTTCTTCCAGATTGCCTAATTTGTTGGCATATAATTACTCATAATATTCTCTTATAATCATATTTCTTTGGTGTTGGTTGTGATCTCTCCTCTTTCATTCATGATTTTATTTATTTGGGTCATTTCTCTTTTCTTTTTGATAAATCTGGCTAGGGGTTTATCAATTTCTGTTAATTCTTTCAAAGAACCAGCTCCTTGTTTCACTGACCTGTTCTGTTTTTTTTTAAATTTCTGTATCACTGATTTCTGCTCTAATCTTTATTATTTCCCTTCTCCTGCTGGATTTAGGCTTTATTTGCTCTTATTTCTCCAGCACCTTTAGATGTAAGGTTAGGTCATGTATTTGAGATTTTTCTTGCTTCTTGAGGAAGGCCTGTATTGCTATATACTTCCCTCTTTAGACCGCCTTTGATACATCCCAAAGAGTTTGGACTATTGTGTTTTCATTTTCATTTGCTTCCATGTATTTGTTAATTCTTCTTTAATTTCCTGGTTGACCTTCATTCTTTAGTAGGATGTTCTTTAACCTCTCTGTATTTGTGGTCCTCCCAAGTTTTTTTCTTGTGGTTGACCTCAAGTTTCATAGCACTGTGGTCAAAAATGTGCATGGTATGCTCTCAATCTTTGTACCAGTTGAATCCTGATTTGGGACCCAGTATGTGATCTATTCTGGAGAATGTTCCATGTTCACTGGAAAAGAATGTGTATTCTATTGCTTTAGGATGAAATGCTCTGAATATATCTGTTAAGTCCATCTGGTCCAGTGTGTCATTCAAAGCCCTTGTTTCCTTGTTGATCTTCTGCTTAGATGATCTGTCCCTGGCTATGAGTGGGGTGTTAAGGTCCCCTAGTATTATTGCATTATTCCCAATGAGTTTAAGTTTGTTATTAATTGATCTATATGTTTGGCTGTTCCCATGTTAGGGGCATAAATATTTACAATTATTAGATATTCTTGTTCGATAGACCCCCTTTATTATGATATAGTGTCCTCCTTCATCTCTTATTACAGTCTTTGGTTTAAAATCTAGTTTGTCTGATATAAAAATGGCTATTCCAGCATTGTTTCCATGTCCATTAGCATAATGAATGATTCTCCACCCCCTCATTTTCAATCTGGAGGTGTCTTTCCATCTAAAATAAGTCTCTTATAGACAGCATATCAATGGGTCTTTTTTTTAATCCATTCTGATAGCCTGTGTCTTGACTGGAGCATTCAGCCTATTTCCATTCAGAGAAATTTTTGAAAGAGATGAATTTAGTGCCATTGTATTACCTGTGAAGTTGCCGTTCCTGTAGATTGTCTCTTTCTTCCTAGTCTTTGTTACTTTTGGTCTTTCTGCTTAAAGGGTCCCCTTTAATATTTCTTGCAGGGCTGGTTTAGTACTGATGAACTCCTTTATTTTTTGTTTGTCTTGGAAACTCTTTATCTCTCCTTCTAGTCTTAATGACAGACTTGCTGGATAAAGTATTCTTGGCTGCATATTTTCCCCATTTATCTGCTCTAAATTTTATTATTTCCTTCCTTCTGGGCTCAGGTCTTGTTTTTCCAGTTCCCAGAGACATAAAGTTGTTTATTTGATGTTTTTTATTTTTTAATGTAGGCATTATTGCTATAAACTTCCCTCTTAGTACTGCTCTTGCTGCATCTTATAACTTTTAGCATGTTGTGTTTTTGCTTTTGCTTGATTCAAGATAGTTTTTACATTCCTTTTTCATTTCTTTTTGAACCAATATTTATTTAACTCTGTGTTTAGTTTCCACATCTTTTTAATTTTCCTATTTTCTTGCTGTTGAATTCAGTCTTCTAAAATTTGTTAAGATTTAGTTTTTTACCTAACATGATTATCCTGGAAAATAATGTGTGTGCTTGAGAAAATTGTTTGCCTCTGATGGATGGAAGGTTCTATATATGTCTGTTATATCCAATTGGTCTATCATGTTGTTCAAATCAGCTGTTTATTAATTTTTATGTCTAGATTTCTTTCCATTATTGTAAGTTTGCTGTTAGCTTCTCTGCTTAGCTCTATTTAGGTATAGCCTGGAGATATTGCAAGTTCAGCTCCAGGTCATCACAATAAAATGAATACTGTATTACAGCAAGTCAAATGAATTTTTTGGTTTCACAATGCATATGTTATGCTTACATTATACTGTAGTCTATTAAGTGTGCAATAGCATTATGCTAAAGAAACAATGTACATACATATAAAAGAACATCGCAACTACAAAATTCTAATCATCATCTGAGCTTTCAGAAAGTTGTAATCACAACAGTTTACCTTTAGCAAATATTATAATAGAGAAAAGTTTTTAAAATTTTAATTCCTGTACAGTTAATACACAGGGTTATATTAATTTCAGGAGTACAATATAATGTTTCACCAATCTGTCCATTGCTCAATGTTCATCAAGATGAGTGTACTCTATTCCCCTTCACCTATTTCATCTGTACCCCCACCCACCACCCCTCTCTCTCCTAACCATCACTTTGTTCTCTATAGTTGAGAGTCTGCTTTTTTGTTTCTCTCTTATTTTGTTGTTCATTTATTTTTTTTCCTTCAATTCCACATATTAGTGTTATCTGTATTTGTCCTTTTCTGACTTATTTCAGATTTTATTTTTTTGATTTAAAAGATTTTATTTATTTGACAGAGAGAGACACAGCAAGAGAGAGAACACAAGCAGGGGGAGTGGGAGAGGGAGAAGCAGGCTTCCCGCCGAGCAGGGAGCCCGATGCGGGGCTCGATCCCAGGACCCCGGGATCATGATCTGAGCTCAAAGCAGACGCTTAATGACTGAGCCACCCAGGCGCCCTGTATTTGTCCTTTTCTGACTTATTTCTCTTATTAGCATCATACTCCAGTTCCATCTGTGTGTTGCAAATGGCAGGATTTCATTCTTTTTTATGGCCAAGTAATATTCCACTGTATCTATATACCACAACTTCTTCTATTTATGGACACTTAGAGTGCTTCTATATCTGGGTTATTGTAAATAATGCTTCACTAAACATAGGGGTGCATGTATCCCTTTGAATTAGTGTTTTTATATTTGATGGGTAAAATACCCAGTAGTTTGATTACTGGATCATAGGGTGGTTCTATTTTTAACTTTGTAATAAACCTCCATACTGTTTTCCACAGTGGCTGTACCAGTTTGCATTCCCACCCATAGTGCATGAATATTTCTTTTTCTCCATATCCTTGCCAACACTTGTTGTATCTTGTGTTTTGGATTTTAGCCATTCTGACATCTCATTGTGGTTTTGATTTGCATTTCCCTGATGATCAGTCATGTTGAGCATCTTTTCATGTGTCTGTTGGCTATCTGGATGTTTTCTTTGGAGAAATGTCTGTTCATGTCTTCTGCCCATTTTTAATTGGATTATTTGTTTTTGGGGTGTTGAGTTTTATAAGTTCTTTATAGATTTTGGAGACTAACCCTTTAACAGATCTATCATTTGCAAATACCTTCTCCCATTCAGTAGGTTGCCTTTTAGTTTTGTTGATTGTTTCCTTTGCTGTGCAGAAATTTTTATTTTGATGTAGTCCCAATAGTTTATTTTTGCTTTCATTTTCCTTGTCTCAAGAGACCTATCTGGAAAGATGTTGCTATGGCCGATGTCAAAGAAATTACTGCCTATGTTCTCTTCCAGGATTTTTATGGTTTCAGGTCTCACATTTAGGTCCTTAATCCATCTTGAGTATTATTGTGTATGGTGGAAGTGGTCCAGTTTCATTCTTTTGCACATTGCCATCTAGTTTTCTCAGCACCATTTGTTGAAGAGACTGTCTTTTTCCCATTGCATGTTCTTGCCTTTGTCGAACATTAATTGACCATGTAGTTGTGGGTTCATTTCTGGGCTTAATGTTCACTTCTATTGATCTATGTGTCTATTTTTGTGCCTGTACCATACTGTTTTGATTACTACAGCCTTGTGTAATATAACTTGAAATCTGGAATTGTGATATCTCGTTTTGTTCTACTTTTTCAAAACTGCTTTGGCTATTTGGGGTCTTTTGTGATTCCACACAAACTTTAGGATAATTCTAGTTCTGTGAAAAATGCCTGGTATTTTGGTAGGGATAACATTAAATCTGTAGATTGCTTTGGGTAGTATGTATATTTTAACAATATTTTTTTCTTTCAATCCATGAGCATGGAGTATCTTTGCATTTGTTTGTGTTGTCTTCAATTTCCTTCATAAATGTTTTATAGTTTTCATAGTACAGGTCTTTTCATGTCCATGGTTAAGTTTATGCCTAGGTATTTTATTCTCTTTGGTGCAATTGTAAATGGGACTGTTTTCTTAATTTCTCTTTCTGCTACTTCATTATTGGGGTATAGAAATGCTGATTTAGTATCCTGCCAACTTGCCATATTCATTTATCAGTTTCAGTAGTTGTTTGGTTGGAGTCTTTTGGGTTTTCTATATATAGAGCCAGGTAATCTGCAAATAGTGAAAGTTTTACTTCTTCCTTACCTATTTGGATGTCTCTTACTCCTTTTTCTTGTTTGATGCTGTGGCTAAGAGTTCCAGTAGTATGTTAAATAAAAGCAGTGAGAGTGGACATTCTTGTCTTATTCCTAACCTTGGGAGAAAAGCTCTTGGTTTTTCCCCATTGAGAATGATGTTAGCTGTGGGTGTTTCATATATGGCCTTTATTATTTTGAGGTATGTTCCCTCTAAATCTACTTTGTTAAGAGTTTTTATCACGAATGGATGTTGTACTTTGTCAAATGCTCTTTCTGCATCTATTGAAATGATCCTATAGTTTTTGTCCTTTCTCTTATTGATGTGATGTATCACACTGATTTGTGAATAATGAACCACCCTTGAAACCCAGGAATAAATCCCACTTGATTGTGGTGGATGATTTTTTTTAATGTATTATCTGATTTGGCTTGCTATTTTGTTGAGGTTTTTTTGTATCTATATCCTTCAGATCTTCATCTTTTTTTTTTGTGGAGTCTTTTATCTGGTTTTGGTATCAGGGCAAATGCTGGCCTCTTGGAATGAATTTGGAAGTTTTCCTTCCACTTCTACTTTTTTTGGGGGGGGTATAGTTTGAAAATAATAGGTATTAACTCTTATTTAAATGTTTGGTAGAATTCACCTGTGAAGCCATCTGGTCCTGGACTTTTGTTTTTTGGGAATTTTTGATTACTGACTCAATTTCATTGCTTGATAATAGGTCTGCCCAAATTTTGTGTTTCTTCCTGTTTAAGTTTTGGGAGGTTATGTTTCTAGGAATTTATCCATTTCTTCTAGGTCAATTTGTTGGCATATAATTTTCCTAATCTCTATAATCCTTTGTATTTCTGTGGTGTTGGTTGTATTTCTCCTCTTTCATGTCTGATTTTATTTGAGTTCTCTCTCTCTCTTTTGATGAGTCTGTCTAAAGGTTTATCAATTTTGTTAATCTTTTCAAAGAACCAGCTCTGCGTTTTATTGATCTGTTGTTTTTTTAGTTTCTATTAAGTTTATTTCTGTGTTAATATTTTTTTTTAAAAGATTTTATTTATTTATTTGACAGAGAGATAGCGAGAGCAGGAACACAAGCAGGGGGAGTGGGAGAGCGAGAAGCAGGCTTCCTGCCGAGCAGGGAGCCCGATGTGGGACTCGATCCCAGGACCCTGGGATCATGACCTGAGCCAAAGGCAGACGCTTAACGACTGAGCCACCCAGGCGCCCTATTTCTGTGTTAATATTTATGATTTCCTTCCTTTTATTGGTTTGGGGTTTCATTTGTTCTTTTTCTAGCTCCTTTAGATGTAAGGGTAGTTTTTTGAGATTTTTCTTGCTTCTTGAGGTGGGCCTGTATTGTTATAAACTTACCTCTCAGAACCACTTTTGCTGCATCCTGAAGATTTTGGACCATTGTATTTTCATTTTCGTTTGTCTCCATGTATTTTTTTGTTTTCTTCCTTGACTTCTTGGTTGACACACTCATTGTTTAGTAGCATGTCACTTAACTTTCATGTATTTTTGCTCTTTCCAGATTCTTCTGTTTGATTTTCATAGCATTATGATCAGAAAAGATGCATGGTATGACTTCAGTCTTTTTTAATTTGTTGAGACTTGTTTTACCTCCTAATATATGATCTATTCTGGAGAATGTTGAAAAGAATGTGTATTCTGCTGTTTTAGGGTGGAATGTCCTGAATATATCTATAAGATCTATCTGGCTAATGTGTCATTCAAAGCCACTTGTTGATTTTCTGTTTGATCTAGCCATTGATGTAACTGGGGTGTTAAAGTCCCCTAATATTGCTGTATTACTACACCAATTATTTTCTTTATGTTTATTATTATGTGCTTTATGTATTTGGGTGCTTCTGTGTTGGATTCATAAATATTGTTATATCTTCTAATTGGGTTGTTCCCTTTAAAATTATATAACATCCTTCTTTGTGTCCTGTTACAGTCTTTGTTTTAAAATCTCTTTTGTCAGGACACCTGGGTGGCTGAGTCAGTTAAGTGTCTGCCTTCAGCTCAAGTCATGATCCCAGGGTCCTGGGATCAAGTCCTGCATTGGGCTCCTTGCTTAGCGGGGAGCCTGCTTCCTCCTCTGCCTGCTGCTCCCCTGTGTGTTCTTTCTCTCTCTGACAAGTAAATAAATAAAATCTTAAAAAAAAAAAAATCTCTTTTGTCACTGGTTACCAGAATGGATGTGGGTGGAGGGATGGGTTAAATAGGTGATGGGGTTTAGGGAGTGCACTTGTTGTGATGAGCACCAGGTGTTGTATGGAAGTGCTAAATCACTATATTGTACACCTGAAACTAATATTCTGTATATTAACTAACTGGAATTTAAATAAAAGCTAAAAAAATAAAATAGTATATATTGACTACCCATGTATTAAGTAAATAAACCTATTTTGTCCAAATAAGTATTGCTACCTCAGTTTTCTTTTCATATCTGTTTGCATGACAAATACTTCTCCATCCCTTCACTTTCAATCTACATGTGTCTTTAGTTCTTTTCTTCTTAAAGATTTTATTTGACAGAGAGAGAGAGTGTGAGGGAGTGTGAATGCACAAGCAGCAGGAGTGGCAGGCAGAGTGAGAGGGAGAAGCGGGCTCCCTGCGGGGAGCCTGATGCGGGGCTCTATCCCAGGACCCTGGGATCATGACCTGAGCCAAAGGTAGCCACCCAGGTGCCCCGTCTTTAGTTCTGAAATAAGTCTCTTGTAGGCAGCATATAGATGGGTTTTGCTTTTTTTTTGCCTTCTGTCAACCTATATCTTTGATTGGAGCATTTAGTCCATTTACATTCAGTGTAATTATTGAGAAGTATGTATTTACTGCCATTTTGTTGCTTGTTTTATGGTTGTTTTTGTTTTTCTCTGTTCCTTCCTTCTCTTGCTCTCTTCTCTCACTGCTCGTCAGCTTTCTTTAGTGCTATATTGGGATTCCTTGCTCTTTATTTTTTGCATATTTGTTACTGATTTCTGCTTTGTGGTTACCATTCAGTTCATATGTAACATCCTTTGTATATAGCAGTCTATATTAAGTTGATGTTTACTTATGTTTGAACCCATTATTTACTCCCCCCCATATTTTTTTAAATATTAATGTCTCTCTACTTGTTGTGGGCAGGGTTTAGTTCCTGTATATGGTGTCATACTTTACCTCCTTTTATTTTGTGAGTCCCTTGACTAATGTGTTTAGATACACTTATTTTTACGGCTCTTGTGCTTCTTACTTTTCTTACTCCTACTTATGGTCTTTTTTTTTTCTTTTTAAAGATTTTATTTATTCATTTGAGACACAGAGATACAGAGAGAGGGAGCATGAGCAGGGAGAGAGGCAGAGGGAGAAGGAGAGGCAGAAGCAGACTCCCCGCTGAACCAGGAGCCCAATGCAGGGCTCAATTCCAGGACCCCAGGATCACGACCCAAGCCGAAGGCTCAGACGCTTAACCATCTGAGCCATCAGGCGCCCCTATGGTCTTTTTTTTTTTTTTCCCCCACTCAAAGAATCTCTTTTAACATTTCTTGCAGCACTGGTTATTCATCATGAATTCTTTTAACTTTTGTTTGTTTTAGAAGTCTCTATTTCTTCATCTATTCTGAATGATAGCCTTACTGATAGAGTATTCTTGGCTGCAGGTTTTTTCTTTTCAGCACTTTGAATATATCATGCCACTCCCTGTGGCCTATAAAATTTCTGCTGAAAACCCAGCTAATAACCTTATGGGGTTTCCCTCGTATGTAACTCTTTTCTTTACTCTTACCGCTTTTAAAATTCTCTCCTTACCACTACTTTTTGCCACTTTAATTACTGTGTATCTTGGTGTAGACCTCCTTGGGTTGCTTTTGTTCAAGGCTCTCTGTGTCTCCGAGACCTGGATTTCTGTTTCCTTCCCAGATTTGGGAAGTTTTTAGCTCTTATTTCTTCAAAATTTCTGCCTCCTTTTCTCTCTTCTCCTTCTAGGATCCATATAATGGGAGTGTTAGTATGCTTCAAGGTGTTGCTAAGTTCCCTAAATCTATTTTCATTTTGTGTTAGTTTTTTTCTCTCAGCTGTTCAGCTTTATTGCTTTCCTCCAGGTTGCTGATCCATTCTTCTGCCTCCTCTAGTCTACTATTCATTCCATCTAGTGATTTTTAATTTCATTTATTGAGTTCTTTGATTGGTTCTTTTGTATATTTTGTATCTCTTTGTTAGGGTAGCCCTTAACTCAAATTTTTTGAGTAATTTTATGAACATTAATTTCTCTATCAGTCATACTAATTATCTTCATTTTGCTTATGTCTCTTGCTGTGCTTTTGTCCTCATTTAGGACATATGCCTCTGTGTCCTCATTTTGCCTAACTTTCTGTGTCTGTTTCTATGTGTTAGGAAAGTCAGCTGCATTTCCTGCCCTTAAAAGTAGTTGCCTTACGAAGAAGCGATTCTGTAGTGCCCTGCAGTGAAGTGTCCCCTGGTCACCAGAGCTCCAGAGGTGTCTCCTACGTGTCTTGCTTGTGCTTTCTTTTGTGGCGGAGGCACTTTTTCCTTCAGTACAGTTGTCTTCAAAGTCTCTCTACTTGTTGTGGGCAGGGTTTAGTTCCTGTGATGATAGTGGTCACTTTGGGGCTGCCTTGGGCTTGATGAGTCAGACCAGGTATTTTCCAGATGCAGTAGCACTGAAGTGCAGGGCACTTTCCCTGTTTTGTTCCCTGAAAAGTTTTCCTTGGTGGGTGGGACCTGCAGTCAGACCAGGTGTCTGCCCCCAGCCCATTGCTGGGACCATTGTTTGACTGTAGTGTGTGGTTATCTTTCTCTCTCCCTGTTGCTGTCCCTTGTGGCTGCTTGCACTCTGCCAGCCTTGTCACAGTGCTTTGGATGGGCTCTGGCCAAGTATATTGGAGGGGGTGGATCCACAGAAAGACAGAGGGTGAAGGTTGAAGGTGGGATGCACAGTGTTAACAAAAGGTTTGGGAGGGTCCTCTGTGGGAAGAGAGCTGGTTCTGAGGCCTCGTTGGAGGTGGCATGTCCATGGGGGAATGGGAGTAAGGTGGGCACTGTTAGCAAGTTAGGTAGCGAGTACTGGCACTATGCTGATTCCCGCAGGTTGCTATGCCGAGGGGTGGGGGTGGGGGAGGGAAACGGTGCCTGCCAACTCCTTTATTCCTGGAGAAGTCTGATTGATCCCTGTCCCACCAGCATAGGATCTAAGATTAGTAAACAAATCTCCATCCGATATTCCCTAGGCCATTTTCAAACCTCTACTTCTATGCTATATCACTGCAGGGCTGTTGAGGGGGGGAGGGACTCCGTTTCCTCTCATCCCCCTGCTCTCCCAGAGGTTAGGCCATTGCTTTTTCAGGTGTTAAGTCCCACTGATTGTAAGAACTCAGGAAATTTGGCCCCTCTGGTATTCAAAGCCAAATGTTACAGGGATATATTTTTCCTGTATGGCCTCCCCACTGTGAGAGTCTGTTTTTCTCCACACCCTTGGAGAGAGGCATCCTTCTCTTCCCATAGGCAGTCCCATGCGCCATTTAGTTCCCGACTGTATCTTTGGCCTTCTTCACTCTTTGATATGGCCTCTTCTCCACCTTTAGTTGTGGAGTTTGTTCTGCCAGTCTTCAGCTTGTTTTCTGGGTTATTTACACTGATGTGAGTGAGCATCATCTTGTATCCATGGGCTGAGGTGAACTTAGGGTGTTGGGATTAAAGTATGAAATCACCCTTACCTGGCTTGCTAAAACGTAACATGGAGGCCACTGGGGGCGATGGAAGGTTTCAGAGAAGGGCATAGGCCTTTGGAATGCCGATGCCTGCACAACCACTCTGCCGTAGGAATGCTGCAGGGAGTTGCTTTCCCTGAAGCTTTCTTAGCACAAACAGCTGCCCTGTGATCTAAAAAATGTATGCATTGTCTCCTAAAGCTATGTTTAGCAGAGCAACTGATCAGCACGTTGTATCTTTATTGTAATCAGACTCTTCTATTTTCTGTAAGACCCCTTGCCACACATCACTTGCTGGAGAAACAGAGTAATAAAGATTTATGGTTATCCTGAAGCATGAGTAAAGGTGAGAGCAAAGAAGAGCAAAGGGTCTTCGTCTCTGAGTGCTGACCCCCTTGCCTTCTCCTCTCTTTCACAGCAAAGTCTGGAGTAATCTCTCATCCATCACTGGCCATTCCCGGCATTAGGGTCCTTCTACTCTGCCATCTTCCTGGGAAGTCCTAATGAAAACGTTTGAAATATTTTGAGAATTACCAAAATGTGATACAGACAGAAAGTGAGCAAATGCTGTTGAAAAAATGGCACCAACAGACTTGCTCAGTGCGGGTTTACCACCAGTCTTCAATTTATGCAAGAAGTAATATATGTAAAGTGCAATAAAGCAAAGCACAATAAAATGAGGTATGCCTGTATATGCGTATGTGTGTGTATATATACACACACGCTCTGATGTTAGGTGTGTGTATATAATTGTTATATCTTCCTGTAGAATTGATCCTTTATCATTACATAATGACCTTTGTTTCTATAGAGTTTACTTTATGTCCATTTTGTTGATATTAAGTATAGCCACTGTGCTTTCTTTTGGTTACTATTTACATTAAATATCTTTTTCCATCCATTCTCTTTCAGTCTATATGTGTCTTTATTTTATATTTTTTAAAAAGATTTTCTTTATTTGACAGAGAGCAAGACAGCAAGAGAGAGAGAGAGCACATGCACACAAGCAGGGGGAGTAGGAGAGGGAGAAGCAGGACTCAATTCCAGGACCCCGAGATCATGACCTAAGCCGAAGGCAGACACTTTATTGACTGAGCCACCCAGGCACCCGGTCTCTATGTGTCTTTAAATCTAAAATGAGTTGCTTGTAGACAACATATCTCAAATTATCAAAAGTCAACAGGATCTTGTTTTTTTAATTCATGCAGGTATC
The DNA here is from genome assembly GCF_011800145.1 of Mirounga leonina. NCBI lineage: Eukaryota > Metazoa > Chordata > Mammalia > Carnivora > Phocidae > Mirounga > Mirounga leonina. Next base: position 7,470,154 of record NW_023270466.1, read on the forward strand.
CTATGCCTTTTAAATTTAATCTGCTTACATTTATTTTTGGTAGGTGAGGACTTATGCCATGCTATTAATCATTTTCTATTTTGCAGTTTTTTGTCTTTTTCTTCCTGTCTTAACATCTTTATTATTTAAAGATTTTTTTTATGTTAATTTGCTTTGATTCTATCTTTGGTGTATCTATTAGTGTTTTGTTTGAAGTTACCTTGGCTATTGCAGAAAATGTCTTATAGTTATAACCATCTATTTTAAGTTAATAACAGCTTAATCTCAGTTGCACATAAAAATTCTGTAGTTTTACTCTTTTCCTCACTATTTTATATTCTTGTAGTCAGAGTTCTTTTTATATTATCTATTAACAAATTTTTGTATTAGTTAAAAGTAATTTACATACCACTATTACAGTGTTACATTATTCTATGTTGCCTATTTATTTTTATTAATGAGATTTATGCTGTCATATACTTTTGTGTTTTCATTTTGATTTGAAGAATTCCTCTGGTTAAGCATTTCTTGTAAGGCAGGTCTAGATAGATGGTAACAAATTCCCTTGGTTTTTGTTTGTGTGGGAAAGACTTTACCTCTTCTTCATTTGTAAAGGATAATTTTGTCAGGTATAGTATTCTTTTGGAAGGCTTTTTCTTTTAGTGTTTTGAATATATCATCCCAGTGTTGCCTATCCTGCAAGGTTCCTGCTGAGAAATCGAATAGTTTAATGTGGGTTACCTTCTATTTGATGAGTCACTTTTCGCTTGCTACTTTGAAAAATCTGTAACTTTTGATAATTTGATAATGATGTGCCTTGGTGTGCTCTTATTTAAGTCCTTGGAGTTTCATGAATCTGGATGTCCATTTCCCTCCCTAGGTTTGAGAATTTTTTAGCCATGATTTCTTTAAATAAACTTTATGTTCTTTTCTCTCTTTTCCTGAGACTCTGAGAATGTGTGTACTGGTTCTTTTGGTGGTGTCCCATAACTCTCGAAGGTGTTCTTCATTATTTTTCATTGCTTTTTCTCCTCTGACTAGATAATTTCAAATGACCTACCTTCAGATTTACAGATTATTTCTTCTTGATGAAATCTGCTGTTGACACTCTCTATTACATTCATTGTGTTCTTCAGCCCCAGAATTTTTGTTTTAGTATTTTTATGATTTCTATCCCCTTGTTGAACTTATTTTGTTCATGAAATGTTTTCCAGGTTTCACTGAGCTTTCTGTGTTCTTTTGTAGCTTACTGATCTTCCTTAAAACAATTATTTTTAGTTCCTTGATAGACAATTTGTAGATCTCCATATCTTTGGGGTTAGTTACTGTAAATTTATTCTTTTCCTTTGGTAGTATCATGTTTTCTTATTTTTTTTCCCTGTTCCTTGTAGTTTTGTGCTGATATCCTTTGCAGGAGCATTCACTTCTTTTAAACTTTACAGACTGGATTCAGTAAAGCCCTTCACCTAAGGGTGGGTATGAGGGGGCTAGTTGGGTCTGGTGTGGCAGTTCCAACCCTGTAGGGGCAGCATGGTGTGGACTTCAGGCAGCTCCAACAGCTGAAGTCAGCATTGGGGGTTGTTGGCAGTGAAGGCTGCAGGTGTCTACAGCAGCAGCAAAGGCTGCTGGGGTCCTTGGTGGCAAAGGCTGCTGGACTTTCCCTGGTCTCCTCTGCCCCAGAGATGGATGTGATAGCCAAGAGGTTCTCTTTTGGTGCCAGGGTGCAGGCACACAGAATGACAGCACTGACGTCCAGGACTCAAGCATGTTCACAGTGTTGCCAGGGTGCCATGGCTCCAGCCCCAAAGGGAACACAGTAGTGTCTCCTGCTCCAGAGGGTCACAGTAACATGGCCTCCAGGCAGCTCTATCAGTTAGGGTAACCATAGGCAAAGACTATATGTGTCCTCATTAGAAAAAGTTGCAAGATGTCTTGTGACAGTGAGGACTGTTAGGGTCCATGGTAACAAAGGCTGCAGGGGTCCTTCGGCTCTTCTTTTCTCCCAACAAAGGAATATAGCTGAGAGAATTCCTCTTGGCACTTTTTTCTATGATTACATTCTCATGACTTATTTATTTTATAAATGAAAGTTTGTACCCTTTAACTCCCATCACATATTTTAAGCTTCCATACCTCCTGCTACTAGCAACCACCAATCTGCTCTCTGTTCCTATGAGCTTGGTTTTTGTTTGTTTTTAGATTCCACATAAGAGTGAGATCATACGCTGTTTGTCTTTCTCTGTCTGTTACTTAGCATAATGCCCTCAAGGTCATGTTGTCACAAATGGCAAGATTTCATTCTTTTTTAGGGCTGAATAATACTCCATGGTAAACAAGTAAATAAATACAAATAAACATAAATGTAAATACATTTTTTTAATCCATTCACCTGTCAATGAACACTTGGGTTATTTCCATTATCTTGGCTATTATAAAGCTACAGTGAACATGGGGGTGAATATATCTCTTTGAATTAGTATTTTCATTTTCTTCAGATAAATACTCAGAAGTGGAACTGCTGGATCATATGGTAGTTCTATTTTTAATTTTAATACTGTTTTCCATAGTGATTGTACCAATTTCCATTCCCACCAATAGTGCAGAAGGATTTTCTTTTCTTCACATCCTCACCAACACTGTTATTTCCTGTTCTTTTGATAATAGCCATTCTAACAAATGTGAGGTGATATCTCATTGTAGTTTTGATTTAAATTTCCTCAATGATTAATAGATGTTGAGTACCTTTTCATGTACTTGTTGACCATCCAAATGTCCTCTTTGGAAAAATATCTATTCAGATGTTCTGCCCATATTTTAAATGAACTGTTTGGTTTTTGCTGTTGAGTTATAGTTCTTTATAGATATATGGCTTTTCAAGTATTTTCTCCCTTTCAGTAGGTTGCTTTTTTTTTTTCATTTTGTCTATGGTTTCTTTGTTCTCCAGAAGCTTATGTTTTATGTAGTCCTACTTGATTTTTGCTTTTGTTGCTTGTGCTTTTGATGTAGAATCCAAAAAAATCATCACCAAGACCAGTGTCAAAGAGCTTGCTGCCTTTGTTTTCTTCTAGGAGTTTTATGGTTTCAGGTCTTACACTGACATTTTTAATGCATTATGAGTTAATTTTTGTGTATGGAATAAGATAATGGTCGTTTCATTCTTTTGCACATGGCTGTCCAGTTTTCCTGACACCTATTTAAGAGACTGTCCTTTCTCTATTGTATTCTTGGCTCCTCTGTCATGTTAATTGACCATATATGCATGGGTTTATTTCTGGGCTATTTCATTGATCTGTGTGTCTGTTTTTATGCCAATACCATATTACTGTGATTACCACAGCTTGGTAATATAGTTTGAAATCAGGGGGTGCGATGCCTCCAGCTTTGTTCTTTCTCAAGATTGCTTTAGGTATTTGGGGTCTTTTGTGGTTCATACAAATTTTAGAATTGTTTCTTTTGTTACTTGATAGTGACTGCACTGAATCTACAGACTACTTTGGGTAGTATGGGCTATTTAACAATATTAATTCTTCCACTCCATGAGCACAGAATATCTTTCCATTTATTTCTCTTCAATTTTTTCATCAATGTCTTATTGTTGTCAGTGTACGTGTGTCTTTCACCTCCTTGGTTAAATTTATTCCTAGGTAGTTTATTTATTTTTTTTTTTATCGTAACTGGGATTTTTTTTTCTTCTGATAGTTGATTTGTGTATAGAAACACAACAGATTTCTACATAGTGATTTTTATATTCTACAGCTTTATTGAATTGATGTAGTAGTTTTTTCCATAGAGTCTTTAGGCTTTTCTATGTGTAGTTTCATGTCATCTGCAAATAGTGACAGTTTTACTTCTTCCTTACCAATTTGGATGCTTTTTATCTCTTCTTCTTCTAGCCTAATTGTTGTGGCTAGGACTTCCAATAGGATGTTAAATAAAAATTGTGAGAGTGGACATCCTTATTCCTAATCTTAGAGGAAAAACTTTCATCTTTTTACCATTCAGTATGATGTTAGCTGTGGACTTGTCATATGTGGCCTTCATTATGTTTAGATACATTCCCTCTGTACCCATTTTGTTGAGAACTTTTATTATAAGTGGATGTCGAATTTTGTCAGATGTTTTTTCTGCATACTGATATAATCACATGATTTTTATCCTTTATTTTGTTAATGTGGTATATCGTACTGATTGATTTGGAGATGTTCAACCATCTCCATCCTTGCATCTCTGGAATAAACTCCACTTGATCATGCTATGTGATTTTTCACTGTATTGTTGAATTCAGTTTGCTAACATTTTGTTGAGGACTCTGCATATATTTCATCAAGGATATTGGCCTCTAATTTTCCTTCTTGTGGTGTTCTTGTCTGGTTTTGGTATTAGAGTAATGCTGGTCTCATAAAAGGAGTTTGCAAGTGTTCCCCCCACTCTTCCTTCACATTGTTTAATTGGATTTTTTTTTTTACCATTGAATTTTAGGAGTTTATAATGAGTTATTTGCCAAATGTATGATTTGCACATTTTCATACTAATCTGTGACTTGTCTTCTCATCCTCTGTATAAGGTTTTTTGCTGAGTCTACATTTTTAATTTTGCTGAAGTCCAATTTATCAGTTTTGTTGTTATATCTAAGAATGCTTCATCAAGTTTTTGGTCCAAAGGTTTTCTCCAAATTTTAATTTAAATTTATGGAGCATTTTGAGTTAATTTCTGTATAGTGAAGTTTGAGTTTTTCTTTTTCATTCCTTTTTTTTTTTTTTTGCTGTGGATATCCATTTGCTCTGTACCATTATCTTTCTTCCACTGAATTGTCTTTTCCTTTGTCAAAAATCAGTTGGCTGTATTTTCAAGGGTCAATTTCTGCATTCTTTAAAAATCAGGTAGTGATGCTTCCCACATTATACTTCTTGTTGAACACTGTTTTATCTGTTCTAGTTACGTTGGCTTCACATATAAATTTGGAATAATGCTGTTTCTTTTTTTTTAATCTTGCTTGTATCAGTTACAAATTTTGTAAGAGTTAATATCCTGACTGTGTTGCAATCCAGAAACAAACTATACACGCTTATTTAGAACTTTGATTTTTTTCATCAGGGTTTTGTAGTTTTCAGCATAAAAATCCTGTTCCAAGTTTTGTTCAATTAAACCTTAGTATTTCATTATTTTGAGTGATGGTAAATGGCACTGTATTTTACTTTGCTTTCTCATCAGTTGCTAGTTTATAGAGTATTTTTATATGTTCTTTTATGCGGGGACCTTGGTGAACTTTTTTGGGAGTGGTGAAAGCAGACATATTTGTCTTGTTTCCAATCTTAGAGAGAAAGCATCCAGTCTTTCACCAGATGATATTATTTAGCAGGAAGTCTTTTTTTTTTTTAAGAGATTTTATTTATTTATTTGAGAGAGAGAGAGATAGCCAGAGAGGGAACACAAGCAGGGGGAGTGGGAGAGGGAGAAGCAGGCTTCCCGCCGAGCAGGAAGCCCGATGCGGGGCTCGATCCCAGGACCCCGGGATCATGACCTGAGCCGAAGGCAGACGCTTAATGACTGAGCCACCCAGGTGCCCCTAGCAGGAAGTCTTTTACAGACATTCTTCATCAGCTTGAGGAAGCTCTCCTCTATTTCTAGTTTTCAGAGAGTACTTCTTATGAATGGATGTTGAATTTTGTCAAAAACATTTTTTGTATCTACTGCTGTAATTCTGTGGTTCTTCTTTACCCATTAATGTGGTAGACAATACTGACTGATTTTTGAACACTGACTCAGCCTTGCATACTTGGAATAAACCTTACTTGGTCATGTCACATAATCCTTTTTATTTATTTACTGCTAAAGTCCATTTGCTAATATTTTAAAAGTAGTTTTACATCCCTGTTCATGAGAGAAATTGGTCTGCAGTTTTGTACTGTCTTTGTCTTAGGATTCACATCAGGATAATGCTGACCTCATAAAATTAGTTTGAAATTGTTCTCTCCTTTTCTATTTTCTGGAAGAGATTGTGTGGAAATTGTGTTTAATTTTCTTTAAATGTTTGGTAGAATTCTCTAGCAAAAATATCCTGTTCTGGAGATTTCTTTTCTGTGTGTTTAAATTACAAAATCAATTTCTTTATTGGTTATAGGACTATTTAAATTATCATTGTTGGGTTCATTGTGGTATTTTTGCTTTCCTACCAATTAGTCCCTTTTATCTCACTTGTCAGATTTAGGTGTATAGAATTCTCTACAATGTTCTTATTATCATTTTGGTGTCTGTGGGTGCTGTGTTTTTTATATCCTTGTTTTATTTGTCATATTGATCATTTGTCTTCTTTTCTCTCATTCACTGTTACTAGAGGTTTGTCAGTTTTATTGTTCTTGTCATCCAGCCTCTTCTATCACTGGTTTTTCTTTATTGTTCTTCTGTTTCCAATTTCATTGATTTCCACTGAGTTTTCCTTCTGCTGAAGTTGGGTTTATTGTGCTCTTTTATACTTTCTTAATGTGAGATTATATACACTACTGATTTGAGACATTTTCTCTTCTCTAATGTAAACATTTAGTGCTACAAATTTCTCTCAGCACTCCTTTAGCTTGTACAAATTATGTATCAAGTCACTAAAACAAATCCTTAATTTGTATCTTTTAGTGTATCTCCTTCTTTGATAGATTACAGTATGTGATCTTAAAGAAATATAATTAAAACATAATATTTACTTAATACTCACTATTTGGTAGACACCTATGCAATTCTCCAACTATTTAATAGCATAGTCTTTGATTTTCCTAGGATAGTATGAACACTCAGCCAAGTACTCGACTAAGTACTAGAAAAGTAATTATGAACAAAATACAGAATGTCTACTTTCAGGAAGCTCAGCACTCTTGGGGCAAATTTAAATTAAATCACAGAAACAAATGTAGCTCTGCAAATTTGATAAGCATCAGGAAGCAAAAACATACAATGTAATATTTCTAACAGTAGTACTTGACTTCAGGGAGCCCAATAAAACCTTTCCATAAAAAATGTGTGCTATTTGTTGAAGCTGGGTGGGGAGGGGTTCACTGGATTATTTACTATTTTTATAAAAGTTTTCAAACTCAAAGAAAAAGAAATGTTAAGATAAAATGAGGCTTGAGGAAATCTTTAAGGAAAGTGTAGGAATAACTGAAATAAGGAAATATGAGCATTCCAAACAGAGAAAAGAACAAGTACCAAGATCCTTGTAAGAAAAGAAGACCGTGAGCACCAGGTCCTAAAAACAGATAGTAAGGCTGCAACAAAAAAAGCAAGAGGGCACATGGTACAAGATGTGGCAGATAATCAGAATATATTTTCTTGAAGCCATATTCTGAAGTTTTTAAGCAATCAATAGCCAGTGAGTGTTCTAAGTAAAATAGTAATACAATCTCATCTATTTTTAAGAAATATAAATTTGGGGCACTATAATATTTCCAGATGCATTAGCTTTTACCCAACAATCTCATCTCTAGGAATTGATCTTAAAGGTATATTTGCACAGGTACAAAATAATATATGCACAAGATTATTCATTACAGCATTGCCAGTAATAACAGTAAAATATAAAAACCCAAATGTTCATCACTGACTAGTTAATAAACTTGGGTTGCATCTACCCACAGTGAAGACCATGCATCCATAATACAGATAAGAGCTTACACACAGGTAATGAGTAATCAGTATAATGTTAAAAAGAGAGAATAGTGTGTACAGAAAGCTCTCTTTTGAGTAAGAAAGGAAGACAGACAGAAATTATGTAATTACTTATATTTGCAAAAAGGAAACACGAAGAAAAATCAGAAAGCAATAAAAGTAGGACAGGAGGGAAATGAATGGAGGGGACAAGAATGGAAATGAGACTTTGAATATACCTTTTAATATAGTTTGGGTTTTTGAACTACATAAATATTTTCTGTATTTAAAAAATCACACTAAATTTAAAAGCAATTCTTAAGTGTGAAAATTTCTGAGGCTGATGGTTCCAGATAAGATTAGTTAGACATACTTCACCCTGTCCCTCCCCTTAAATCCATCTAAAATCCTAGACATCATATATAAAGCAAACATACGAAGACAGTACTACTGTCTACTTTGGACAGTAGAACAAAGTAAAGAGATTGGCTAATGATCTCAGAACTCAAGAAAGAACAGCCAGTTTCCTGAGTTTTATATTTTCTAACACATTTAAATTCAATACTGGATAAAACCAACATAGACAATCTAATCTGTGCAAGCCAATGTGCACAGAAAAAATAATCTCAGTAAAGACTGCTTTCTCTAGACAAGTAAAAGGAAAGGGGCAATCTAGAGAGAAAATTTTAGACAACTGCTTTACTTCAGCTGTATCCATGAAAAAAATTGATGTCTGCCTCTATCAGTAAAGACTGACTTCTGCCATCATTCTGCAGTAACAAAGTACCCCTCCACCTTTCCAGTAGGGTGATGTCAGAGGAGGACTAGTAGAGAGTCAAGACTTCACCACTGACGAGCAGCAAAAACTGGCCCCAATTCCTAACTCATGGTGTAGACAGAGGCTAAGTGGAAAGCCTAGACTCCAAACTTCACCCAGCAGTATTCTCTCTTTAGCTGCCATGATGTCAGAGGAAGTGTACTAAAACTGAAGGCTAAAAAGATCCAGAATCTCGTAATGCCTAGAATGTCCAGGATACAGTTAAAATAATGATAACAATAACAATCTTTGAGGTTATATATATACACAAGATTATCTTTAAAAGATTTTATTTACTTATTTGACAGAAAGACAGTGAGAGAGGGAACACAAGCAGGGGGAGTGGGAGAGAAAGAAGTAGGCTTCCCGCTGAGCAGGGAGCCCGATGCAGGGCTCGATCCCAGGACCCTGAGATCATGACCTGAGCCGAAGGCAGACGCCCAACCAACTGAGCCACCCAGGCACCCCATGAGATTATTATAGCACATGAATAAGGTAATGACAGCATTAGCAGAAGGGATGGCAAGGGCCACAGGAATACTCTGTTATAAGATATGTACACTATATGTTACGTGGTATGGTTATGGAATTGTAGAACGGACATAGATTACTTAAAAATTATGTCAATAGCAAGCAACCACTAAAAAGATTTTAGAAGTATAAATAATACATCAAGAGAAGGAATAAAATGGATTCATATAAAATGTTCTTGGAAGCAAAGAAGGCAAAAAGAAAAAAGGAATTGGTGGGGAAACCAAAGGACAAATTCAATGAATAGAAAGTTACAAAAATTTAATTTAACTACATCAATTAGTCACCAAACTATTTGGTGTAAAAACACCAAATAAAAGAGATTGTCAGGGCGCCTGGGTGGCTCAGTTGGTTAAGCGACTGCCTTCGGCTCAGGTCATGATCCTGGAGTCCCGGGATCGAGTCCCACATCGGGCTCCCTGCTCAGCGGGGGGTCTGCTTCCCCCCTCTGCCCTCTTCCCCCTCTGCCCTCTTCCCTCTTGTGCTCTCTGTCTCTATTCTCTCTCTCTCTCAAATAAATAATATCTTAAAAAAAAAAAAAAGAGATTGTCAGATACGATAAAAAAAAAGGTAGGAGGGAACTCTATGCTGACTATAAGAAACACACTTTATATGCAAAGACTCAGAACGGTTAAAAAGTAAGAGATGTAGAAAAATATACCATGCTAATACTTACCAAAGGGAAAAAAAATTGAATTGTATTAACTTCAGAGAAAGTACACTTCAAAACATGGAAGATTACCAAACACCACACACATTACCAGGACATTACCTACTGATAAAGGGGTCTACTCTCTAAGAGGACATAATAATTCTAAGTGTTTATTCACCTAAAAATAGAACTTGAAAACGTATGAGGCAAAAAACTGATAAAATCGAGAAAAGAAATAGACAAAACTCACTGTTAGATTTGGAGCCTTAAACTCTACTCTCTCAGCATTGATAGATCAGGAAGGCAGATAGTTACTAAGGATATAGATGGCTTGAACATCACTAGCAACCAACCTGGATCTATTCACATATATTAAAGCTATTCCAACAACAGAAGTATACACATTCGCCTGAAGTATACATGAAACATTCACCAAAATAGAACACATTCTAGGTCAAAAACCATATTTTAACAAATTTAAATGTATAGACATTTAAAAAAATATGTACTCACATTACAGCAGAAGTAGATAAGAAATCAAGTACAGAAAGATAGACGAGTATTCCCAAATATTTGGAAATTAACCAACATACTTCTAAATAATGCATCAAATAAGTCACAAGAGAAATTCAGAAAATATTTTTAAATGAAAATAAATTTGTGTAATGCAGTTAAGCAGTACACAGAGAACACTTTATAGCATTAAGTGCATGTAATAGAAAAGAAGAAAGATCTTAAATTAGTAACCTAAGATTTCTTTCTTCTTTTTTTATTTTTGGATCAGGTTCCTTTTTTCTTTTCATTTTCTTCCCCCTCTCTTTTTGGAATAAGGCTTATAGTTTTTCTCACTGTCTGCCTGGGTTTTTTGGTTGGTGTTATTGTTCCATTTACTTTTCTCTTTTTTAGAACCAGGATTTTTTTTTTACTCTCTCTTTTCCTTCTTTCTTTTTTTTTCGGGTTTTTTTCAACAAACAAATCAAAGCACATCTAGATAAAGGTCCAAACACTCCCCACTGCAAGCAGAAGAAACTCTGCAGGGGATGGGCCAGTGAGAAAGAACAGCCAAAATACAACAGCAGAGTGCACACAGCATACACCAGAAACACTTCCCGAAGTGCCAGGCCCTAGACAGTGTATGGTCTCTTAATATAGCATTACTCTGAGGTGCAGGAAACATAACAAGCTTTCATAACATGTACAAGATAAAACTTAGCCAAAATGACAAGATGGAGGAATTCTCCCCAAAAGAAAGGTCAGGAAGACATCACAGCCAGGGACTTGCTCAAAACAGATATAAGCAATATATCTGAACAAGTATTTAGATCAACAGTCATAAGACTACTAGCTGGACTTGAAAAAAGCATGGAAGACACCAGAGAAATCCTTACTGCAGAGATAAAAGACCTAAAAACTAGCCAAGCAGAAATAAAAGATGCTATAACTGAGATGCAAAACAGACTGGATGAAATTACTACAAGGACTGACGTAGCAGAGGAGGAAATAGGTGATAAAGAAGATAAAATTATGGAAATAATGAAGCTGAAAAGAAGAGGGAAAGAAAACTATTAGATCATGAAGGAAGACACAGAATTAAGAGATTCCATAAAGCGAAATAATATCTGTATCATAGGAGTCCCAGAGGAAGAAAGCAGGGGAAAAGGGGCAGACGGTTTATTTGAACGAATTACAGCTGACAAGTTCCCTAATCTAGGGATGGAAACAGGCATTCAAATCCAAGAGGCACAGGGAACCCCCCCAAAATCAACAAAAACAGGTCAACACCACGACATATCATAGTGAAATTTGCAAAATACAAAGATAAAGAGAGACTCCTGAAAGACACTCAGGACAAGAAGTCCTTAACCTACAAGGGTAGACACAAAGGCTGGCAGCGGACCAATCCACAGAGACCTGGCAGGCCAGAAAGTAGTGGCATGATATATCCAATGTGCTAAATGGGAACAATATGCAGCCAAGAATATATCCAGTAAGGCTGTCATTCAGAATAGAAGGAGAGAAAGTTTCCAGGACAAACAAAAACTAAAGGAGTTCATCAACACTAAACCAGCCCTGCAAGAAATATTAAAGGGAACACTTTGAGCAGAAAAAGAGACCAAAAGCAACAAAGACTAGAAAGGAACAGAAACAGTCTACAGGAACAGCGACTTTACAGGTACTACAATGGCACTAAATTCATCTCTTTCAATAATTTCTCTGAATGTAAATGGGCCGAAAACACCAATTAAAAGACAAAGGGTACCAGAATGGAGCAAAAAAAAAAAGACCCATCGATATGCTGTCTACAAGAGACTCATTTTGGACCCAAAGACACCTGCACATTGAAAGTGAGGGGGTGGAGAATCATTTATCATGCTAATGGACATGGAAACAATGCTGGAGTAGCCATCTTTATATCAGACAAACTAGATTTTAAACCAAAGACTAATAAGAGATGAAGGAGACATTATATCATAATAAAGGACACGGAAACAATGCTGGAGTAGCCATCTTTATATCAGACAAACTAGATTTTAAACCAAAGACTGTAATAAGAGATGAAGGAGGACACTATATCATAATAAAGGGGTCTATCAAACAAGAATATCTAACAATTGTAAATATTTATGCCCCTAACATGGGAACAGCCAAACATATAGATCAATTAATAACAAACTTAAAGAAACTCATTGAGAATAATGCAATAATACTAGGGGACCTTAACATCCCACTCATAGCCAGGGACAGATCATCTAAGCAGAAGATCAACAAGGAAACAGCAGCTTTGAATGACACACTGGACCAGATGGACTTAACAGATATATTCAGAGCATTTCATCCTAAAGCAACAGAATACACATTCTTTTCCAGTGAACATGGAACATTCTCCAGAATAGATCACATACTGGGTCACAAATCAGGATTCAAGTGGTACAAAAAGATTGAGAGCATACCATGCACATTTTTGGACCGCAGTGCTATAAAACTTAAGGTCAACCACAAGAAAAAACTTGGAAGGACCACAAATACACAGAGATTAAGGAACATTCTACTAAAGAATGAATGGGTCAACCAGGAAATTAAAGGAGAATTTAAAAAATACATGGAAGCAAATGAAAATGAAAATACACAGTCCAAACCCATTGGGATGCAGCAAAGGTGGTCCAAAGAGGGAAGTATATAGCAATACAGGCCTTCCTCAAGAAGCAAGAAAAGTCACAAATACATGATCTAACCTTACACTTAAAGGTGCTGGAAAAATAAGAGCAAATAAAGCCTAAATCCAGCAGAAGAAGGGAAATAATAAAGATTAGAGCAGAAATCAATGATACAGAAATAAGAAAAAAAGAGTAGAACAGATCAATGAAACAAGGAGCTGGTTCTTTGAAAGAATTAACAAAAATTGATAAACCCCTAGCCAGACTTACCAAAAAGAAAAGAGAGAGACCCAAATAGATAAAATCATGAACGAAAGAGGAGAGATCACAACCAACAGCAATGAAATATTATAAGAGAACATTATGAGCAATTATATGCCAACAAATTAGGTAATCTGGAAGAAATGGATACATTCCTAGAAACATATAAACTATCAAAACTGAAACAGGAAGAAATAGAAAATCTGAACAGACACATAACCAAGAAGGAAACTGAAGCAGTAATAAAAAATCTCAACAAACAAATGTCCAGGGCTGAATGGCTACCCAGGGAAATTCTACCAACATTTAAAGAAGAATTAATACCTATTCTTCTGAAACTGTTCCAAAAAATAGCAATGGAAGGAAAAGGTCCAAACAACCTCTATGAGGACAGCATTACATTGATCCCAAAACCAAAGACCCACTAAAAACAAGAATTACAGACTGATATCCCTGGTGAATGCAAAAATTCTCCACAAGATACTAGCTAATCCGATCTAACAGTACATTAAAAGGATTATTCACCATGACCAAGTGGGATTTATTCCTGGGCTAGAAGGGTGGCTCAACATCTGCAAATCAATCAGTGTGATACACCACATTAATAAAAGAAAGGATAAGAACCATATGATCCTCTCAATAGATGCAGAAAAAGGCATTTGACAAAATATTGCATCCTTTCTTGATAAAAACTCTCAACAAAGTAGGAACAGAAGGAACATATGTCAACATCATAAAGGCCATTATACACAAGAGGGAAAAAACTAAGAGCTTTTCTCCTAAGGTCAGGAACACGAAAGGGATGTCCACTATTGCCACTGTTGTTCAACATAGTACTGGAAGTCCTAGCCTCAGCAGTCAGACAGCAAAAAGAAATAAAGGCAACCAAATCGACAAAGAAGTCAAATTTTCATTCTTCACAGATGACATGACACTATGTAGTAAAGCCAAAAGACTCCACCAAAAAACTGCTAAAACTGAGAGGAATTCAACAAAGTTGCAGGATATAAAATCAATGTACATAAGTCTGTTGTATTTCTACACATCAATAATGAAGCAGTAGAAAGAGAAATCAAGGAATTGATCCCATTTACAATTGCATCAAAAACCATAAGATACCTAGGAATAAACCTAACCAGAGAGATAAAAGATCTGTACTCTGAAAACAACAGAATACTTATGACAGAAATTGAGGAAGACACAAAGAAATGGAAAAACATTCCATGCTCACGGACTGGAAGACCAAATGTTAAGATGTCTATGCTACCCAAAGCAATCTACACAGTCAATGCAATCCCTATCAAAAGAACACCAGCATTTTTCATAGAGCTAGAACAAACAATTCTGAAATTTATATGGAACCACAAAAGACCTCAGATAGCCTAAGCAATGTTGATAAAGTAGAACAAAACAGGAGGCATCACAATTCCAGACTTCAAGCTGTATTATAAATCTGTGATCATCAAGACAGTATGGTACTGACGGAAAAACAGACACATAGATCAATGGAACAGAAGAGAGAACCCAGAAATGGGCCCTCAACTCTATGGTCAACTAATCTTTTACAAAGCAGGAAAGACTATCCAATGGAAAAAAAGTCTCTTCAACAAATGGTGTTGGGAAAACTGGACAGCAACATGCAGAAGAATGAAACTGGACCACTTTCTTACACCATACACAAAAATAAATTAATTCAAAATGAATGAAAGACCCAAATGTGAGATAGGAATCCATCAAAATCCTAGAGGAGAACACAGGCAGCAACCTCTTTGACCTCAGCACCAGACACTGCTTGCTAGACACATTTCCAGAAGAAGGGAAACAAAAGCAAAAATGAACTATTGGGATTTCATCAAGATAAAAAGCTTCTGCACAGCAAAGAAAACAGTCAACAAAACTAGAAGGCAACCTACGGAATGGGAGAAGATATCTGCAAAGGTCTTATGAAATAAAGGTCTAGTATCCAAAATCTACAAAGAACTTATCAAACTCAACACCCAAAAACCAAAATATCCCGTCAAGAATTGGGCAGAGGATATGAACAGACATTTCCCCAAGGAAGACATATAAATGGTAACAGACACATGAAAAAATGCTCAACATCACTTGGCATCAGGGTAATACAAATCAAAACCATAATGTGATACCTCCTCACACTGGTCAGAATGGCTAAAAATAACAACTCAGGAAACAACAGATGCTGGTGAGGATGCAGAAAAAGGGGAACCCTCTTACACTGTTGGTGGAAATGCAAACTGGTGCAGCCAATCTGGAAAACAGTACGAAGGTTCCTCAAACAGTTAAAAATAGAGCTATCCTATGACCCGGCAATTGCATTACTAGGTATTTATCATAAAGATACAAAAATAGTGATTCGAAGGGGCACATGCACCCTAATGTTTATAGCAGCAATGTCCACAACAGTCAAAATATGAAAGAGCCCAGATATCCACCAACTGATGAATGGATAAGGAAGATGTGGCATATATATACAATGGAATATTACTTAGCCATCAAAAAGAAAGAAATCTTGCCATTTGCCATGATATGGATGGCACCAGAGTGTATTTTGCTAAGTGAAATAAGTCAGAGAAAGACAAATACTATATGATTTCACTCACATGTAGAATTTAAGAAACAAAACAGATGAACATTAAGGGAAGGACGGGAAAAATAAAATAAGACAAAAACACAGAGGGAGACAAACCATAAGAGACTCTTAACTCTAGGGAACAAACTGAGGGTTGCTAGAGGGGGGTGGGTGTGGGGGTAATTGGGTAATGGGCATTAAGGAGGGCACTTGATATAATGAGCACTGGTTGTCATATGAATTGATGAATCACTAAATTCTACCCCTGAAACTAAACTAAAATAAACTAAGATAAAGTAAAATGAAATAAAATAATATTTTTACAGTAAAAAAAATTAAGGCTAGAGCAGAAATAAATGTCATGGAGAAGATAATAGAAAAAGAGCAAAACTAACATTTGGTATTTTGAAAAAATAAAGCAAACAAACCCTTGGGCTAGACTAAAAAAGAAACAACTCAAGTAAAATAAAAAATGAAAAGAGGAGATATTATAACAGATTCCTTAGAAATAAAAAGGATCCAAAAAAAGAAATAATAAGGATCATGAAGGACTAATATGAACTATGTAAACAAACTGATTAATGTAGAAGAAACGGATAAATTCCTAGAAATATACAGCCTACTACACCTGAATCAAGAGGAAAGAAAAAGCCTAAACAGATCTATGACAAATAAGGAGATTGAATCATTACTCAAAAATCTGACAAAGAAAAGCCCAGGGTCCAGAAGGCTAAGCTGCAGAATTCTACCAGACATTTAAATATCAATCTTTCTTCAAGTCTTTCAAATAATGGAACAAAGAACATTTCCAAACTCATTTTATGAGGTCACCATTGCCTTGATTCTAAAATCAGAGGACGACATCACAAGAAAAGAAAACTATAAGCTAATATCCCTGATGAACATAGATTAAAAAATTCTCAAAAGACCAGCAAACTGAATTTAGCAGCAGATTTAAAAGGATCATTATATCATGAATAAGTAGGATTTATCCCTGGATGCAAGGCTGTTTACATGCAAATCAATCTGTGATACACCACATAAAGAAATGAAAGAAATAAAAACACGTGGTCATATCAAAAGAAAGAGAAAAATCATTTCACAAAGCTCAACATTCATTCATAATTAAAATTCTCAACAAAACAGATCTAGAAGTACACTTCCTCAATACAATAAAGGCATATATGAAAAGCCCACAGTAAACATCATAATGGGGGAATACTGAAGGCTCTAAGATCCAGACAAGGCAATGATAGCCATTCTCACCAATTCTCTTCAACACAGTATTGGAAATCCTACCAAGTGCAATTAGACAAGAAAAAGAAATAAAATGCATCTAAACCTGAAGGGAAGAAGTAAAATTATCTCTTTACAGATCACATGATTCTCTATGTAGAAAACCCTAGACAATAAAAAAATCTGTTAAAACTAATAAATTTAGTAAAGTTGGAAGATACAAAATCAACATGGTTTCTATATACTAACAATGAATTATCTGAAAAGAAAATTTAAAACCACTTGGGAATAATAAACTTAACCATGGAGCTGAAAGACTTGTATACTAAATATTATAAAACATTGACAAAAAATTAAAGAAGATACAGATGAATGGAAAGACATTCCATGTTCATGGATTGAGGAATTAATAGTTTAAAATGTCCACACTACTCAAAGTGATCTACAGATTCAATGCAATTCCTATCCAAATCCCAATGGTATTATTTACAGAAGTAGAAAAAAAAAAATCCTAAAATTCGTATGTAACCACAAAAGACCCTGGATTGCCAAAGCAATCTTGAGAAAGAACAATGCTAGAGGCATCACACTTCTGGACTTCAAAATATATTACAAAAAGCTATAGTAATGAAAACAGTATGGTATTGGCATAAAAACAGTCATATAGACCAATGGATTAGTACAGAGGCCCAGAAATATATCCATACATCTATAGTTAACTGGACTTAAACAATGGTGCCAAGAATACACAATGGAAATAGAACAGTTTCTTCAATAAATAGTATTGGGAATACTGCATATCCACATACAGAAGAATGAAATTGGACTGTTTATCTCAAATTACACACAAAAATAAACTCAAAATGGATTAAAGACTTAAACATAAGATCTGAAAATCATAAAACTCCTAGAAGGAAACATAGAGAGAAAGCTCCTTAACATCAGTGTTGGCAATGGTCTATTGGATATGATACCAAAAGCACAAGCAACAAAAGCAAAATTAGACAACTGAGACTACATCAAACTAAAAAGCCTCTAGAGAGCAAAGGAAACAAAAGAGTGCAAAGGCAACCTATGGGGGAAAATATTCAAAAATTATAATAAGGAGTAAATACCCCAAATATATAAAGAAGTCACACAGCTCAATAGCAAAAAATCAAATAATCAGATTAAAATAATGGGCAAAGGACCTGACATATCTCAAAAGAATCCATACAAATAAACAAGTAAATGAAAGTGTGTTCCACATCACTAAACATTAGGGAAATGCAAATCAAAACCAATGAGGTATCACCTCACACCTGTTAAAAAATGAGGTATCACTTCACACCTGTTGGAAAATGGTGATTATCAAAAAGACAAAAGATAACACATGTTGGATGTGGAGAAAACATAAACCTTGGGCACTATAGGTGGGGATGTAAAGTGGGGCAGCCATTATGGAAGACTGTATGGTGGTTCCTCAAAAAAGCTAAAAATAGAACTACCCTGGGGCGCCTGGCTGGCTCAGTCAGAGAGCATGTGACTCTTGATTTGGGGGCTGTAAATTCAAGTCCCACGTTGGGTGTAGAAATTACTTAAAAATAAAATCGTAAAACAAAAATCGAACTACCCTATAATTCAGCAATTCCATTTCTGGGTGTAGGTCCAAAGAAAATGAAATCCAGGATCTCAAAGAGATATCTGCACTCCCATGTTCTTTGCTACTTTATTCACAATAGCCAAAACACAATCTAACTGTCTGCTGATGGATAAATGATTAAAGATGTGTACACACACACACACACACACACACAGGAACATTACTCAGCCAAAAAAGGGGAAGAAAATCCTGACATCTGCCCCAACACGAATAAACCTTGATGGCATTATGCTAAATGAAATAAACCAGATAGAGAAAGACAAATATTGATCTCAGTGGATCTAAAACAGTCAAACTCATAGAAAAAAAATAGAATGGTGGTTGCCAGGGGCCAGGAAGATGGGGAATGGGGAGATGTTGGTCAAGGGGTACAAAGTTCAGTTATGCGAGTGAGATACCTAGGGAAAGGAAATATGGCAGAGGAGTAGGGGACCCTATTCCAACTGGTCCCCGGAACTGAGCTGGATATCTACCAGACCACTCTGAACACCCACGATATCAGCCTGAGATGTAAGAAGATCTGGATATCTCTACAAACAGAATATCGCGGGCGGTTGGTTTAGAGGTACAAAGCAGGGAGCCGTGATTCTGCAAGCAGATATCGGAGGATAAACGGCAGCAGGAGAGAGCCTGGCCATGGGAATCCTACACTGCCGGTGAGCGACAGCCTCACGCACTGGGGATGGGGCACAGACTCGCAGACCGGTAGCGGCAGGAAAAGGACTTTAGGGCAGCCCCCCAGGAGGGAAACCCAGAGCGGTGGGGTCGCGCATGCAAACTGGGAGTGGCTGGCGGTTTTAGAAGCACAAAGGGCAGAGACGTGCCCCAACCTGGAGGCAGGACTGGGAGCGCTGCGAGGGGCGCACAACCCAGGACGCTGCAGCTTATAGCAGCACAGACAGAAATGGAGATAGTGTGGCCTGGAGAGCCCACTGAAGAACAGACTGTGATCTCTCTGCTCTGAGACAGAGGGTTGGAAACAGTCTCCTCTGCTCTGACTCTTGGGAGACCCGGAAAACCGCCAGGGAAAGCCGCCAGAGAACAAAAGCCCCAAAAAACTGGTTCCCACTGAGCCCATCCCCCGCCACAGGGGGGCAGGGCAACTCCGCCCAAACACGGTTGCCTGAGTAACAGCGTGGCAGGCCCCTTGCCCAGAAGACAGGCTGGGAAAACAAGAGGCCAGCAACCCTAAGGTCCCTAGAAAACAGGTGCATCTTGCTTGGGTTCTGGTCAATAATTTGGACTCTATACATTCACTCAACCACCCATCAATAGAATGACTAGGAGGAGGAGCCCCCCAAATAGAAAAGACTCAGAGATTATGACTTATGCTGCAGATTTACAAATGGATGCAGATATAACCAAGATGTCGGGAGATGGAATTCAGGCTAGCAATTGTGAAGAAAATAGCTAGAATGGAGAAATCAATTAATGGCAACATAGAGTCTCTAAGGGCAGAAATGAAAGCTGAATTGGCAGAACTTAAAAATGCTATCAAAGAGATCCAATCTAATCTAGATAATCAAACAGCTAGGGTAACTGAGGCAGAAGAACGAATTAGTGACCTGGAAGACAATTTAATAGATAAAAAGGGAAAAGAGGAAGCCACGGAAAAACAACTCAGAATCCATGAAAATAGAATCAGAGAAATAAAGTGACACCATGAAGCGTTCCAATGTCAGAATTATTGGAATCCCGGAGGGGGTGGAGAGAGAAGACTAGAAGATATATTTGAGCAAATCACAGCTGAGAACTTCCCTAATCTGGGGAATGAAACAAACATTCGTGTCCTAGACGCAGAGAGGACCCCTCCTAAGATCAAGGAAAACAGGCCAACACCCCAGCATGTAATAGTAAAACTTGCAAATCTTAGAACCAAGGAAACCATCTTAAGGGCAGTTAGGGGGAAGAGATTCCTTACGTCAGAGGGAGGAACATCAGAATAACATCAGACCTATCCACAGAGACCTGGCAAGCCAGGTCTGGCAAGGCATATTCAGGGTACTAAATTAGAAGAACATGTAGCCACGAATACTTTATCCAGCAAGGCTGCCATTTAGAATGGATGGAGATGCAGAGCTTCCAAGACCGGCAGAAACTGAAAGAATATGTGACCACTAAGCTGGCCCTGCAAGAAATATTAAGGGGGGTTCTATAAAAGGAGAAAGACCCCAAGAGTGATCTACAACAGAAATTTACAGGGACAATCTATAAAAACATCTTCACAGGCAACATGATGACAATTAATTCATATGTTTCAATAATCACTCTCAATGTGAATGGCCTAAACGCTCCCATAAAACGGCACAGGGTTGCAAACTGGATAAAAAGACAGGACCCATCCATATGCTGTCTACAAGAGACTCATTTTGAACCTAAAGATACATCCAGACTGAAAGTGAAGGGATGGAGATCCATCTTCCATGCCAGCGGACCTCAAAAGAAAGCTGGGGTAGCAATTCTTAGATCAGACAAATTAGATTTTAAACTAAAGTCTGTAGTTAGAGACACAGAAGGACACTATATCATTCTTAAAGGGTCGATCCAACAAGAAGATCTAACAATTGTAAATATCTATGCGCCCAACATGGGAGCAGCCATCTACATAAGCCAACTGTTAACCAAAATAGTCACATTGATAACAATACGTTAATTGTAGGAGTCCTCAATACTCCACTCTCAGCAATGGACAGATCATCTAAGCAGAAAATCAACAAGGAAACAAGAGCTTTGAATGATACCTTTGACCAGATGGACCTCATAGATATTTACAGAACATTCCACCCTAAAACAACAGAATACTCATTCTTCTTGAGTGCACCTGGAACTTTCTCCAGAACAGACCACATATTGGGTCACAAATCAGGTCTCAACCGATAACAAAAGATTGAGATTATTCCCTGCATATTCTCAGATCACAATACTTTAAAACTGGAACTCAATCACAAGAAAAAATTTAGCAGAAATTCAAACACTTGGAAGCTAAAGACCACTCTGCTGAAGAATGTTTGGGTCAACCAGGAAATCAAAGAACTTAAACAATTTATGGAAATCAATGAGAATGAAAACACATCGGTCCAAAACCTACGGGATACTGCTAAGGAGGTCCTAAGGGGGAAATACATAGCCATCCAAGTTTCACTCAAAAAAACAGAAAAATCCCGAATTCACCAACTAACTCTACACCTTAAAGAAGTAGAGAAAGAGCAACAAACGATGCCTAAGCCATGCATTAGAAGAGAAACGATTAAGATTAGAGCAGAGATCAAGGAATTAGAAACCAGAAACACAGTAGATCAGATCAATGAAACTAGAAGCTGGTTCTTTGAAAGAATTAATAAGGTCGATAAACCACTGGCCATACTTATCCAAAAGAAAAGAGAGAGGACCCAGATTAATTATGAATGAAAGAGGAGAGATCACAACTAACACCAAGGTAATAGAAACAATTATTAGAAATTATTATCAACAACTATATGCCAATAAACTGAGCGATCTGGATGAAATGGAGGCCTTCCTGGAAACCTATAAGCTGCCAAGACTGAAACAGGAAGAAATTGACAACCTGAATAGGCCAATAACCAGTAACAAGATTGAAGCAGTGATCAAAAACCTCCCAAAAAACAAGAGTCCAGGGCCTGATGGATTCCCTGGGGAATTCTACCAAACATTCAAAGAAGAAATAATACCTATTCTACTGAAGCTGTTTCAAAAAATAGAAAGAGAAGGAACACTTCCAAACTCATTCTGTGAGGCCAGCATTACCTTAATCCCCAAACCAGGCAAAGACCCCATCAAAAAGGAGAATTTCAGACTGATACCCCTGATGAATATGGATTCCAAAATCCTCAACAAAATCCTAGCTAATAGGATCCAAGAATACATTAAAAGGATCATCCACCATGACCAAGTGGGATTTATCCCCAGGATGCAACGGTGGTTCAACATTTGCAAATCAATCAATGTGACAGAACACATTAATAAGAGGAGAGAGAAGAACCATATGGTCCTCTCAATTGATGCAGAAAAAGCATTTGACAAATTACAGCATCCTTTCCTGATTAAAACTCTTCAGAGTATTGGGATAGAGGGAACATTCCTCAAGTTCATAAAATCCATCTATGAAAAACCCACAGCAAATATCATCTTCCATGGGGAAAAGCTGAGAGCCTTTCCCTTAAGATCAGGAACACGTCAAGGATGCCCACTCTCGTCACTATTGTTCAACATAGTACTAGAAGTCCTAGCAACCGCAATCAGACAACAAAAAGAAATAAAAGGGGGGCGCCTGGGTGGCTCAGATGGTTAAGCATCTGCCTTCAGCTCAGGTCATGATCCCAGGATCCTGGGATCGAGCCCCACATCAGGCTCCTTGCTCAGCTGAGAGCCTGCTTCTCCCTCTCCCTGCTGCTCTGCCTACTTGTGCTCTTTCTCTCTCTGTCAAATAAATAAATAAAATTAAAAAATAAAAAAAGAAATAAAAGGTATTCAAATTGGCAAAGAAGAAGTCCAACTCTCTCTTTTTGGAGATGACATGATACTTTATGTGGAAAACACAAAACACTCCACCCCCAAATTACTAGACCTCATACAGCAATTCAGTAATGTGGCAGGATACAAAATCAATGTACAGAAATCAGTTGCTTTCTTATACACTAACGACGCAACTGTAGAAAGAGAAATTAGAGAAACGATTCCATTTACAATAGCACCAAAAACCAGGGCGCCTGGGGGGCTCAGTCGTTAAGCGTCTGCCTTCGGCTCAGGTCATGATCCCAGGGTCCTGGGATCGAGTCCCATATTGGGCTCCCTGCTCTGTGGGAAGCCTGCTTCTCCCTCTCCCACTCCCCCTGCTGTGTTCCTGCTCTCGCTATGTCTCTCTCTGTCAAATAAATAAATAAAAAATCTTTAAAAAAAAAATAAAAAAAAAAAACCCAATAGCACCAAAAACCATAAGATACCTCGGAATAAACCTAACCAAAGAGGTAAAGGATCTATACTCTAGGAACTACAACACACAAAAAGATGGAAAAACATTTCATGCTCATGGATCGGAAGAGTAAACATTGTTAAAATGTCTATGCTGCAAGCAATCTATACCTTCAATGTCATCCCGATCAAAATTCCAATGACATTTTTCAAAGTGCTGGAACAAACAATCCTAAAAATGTATGGAACCAGAAAAGGCCCTGAATCGCTAAGAAGTATTGAAAAAGAAAAACAAAGCTGGGGGCACCATGTTGTCCGATTTCAAGCTATATTACAAAGCTGTGATCACCAAGATAGCATGGTACTGGCACAAAAACAGACATATAGACCATTGGAACAGAATAGAGAACCCAGATATGGACCCTCAACTCAATGGTCAAATAATCTTTGACAAAGCTGGAAAAAATATACAATGGAAAAAAGACAGTCTCTTCAATAAATGGTGCTGGGAAAAGTGGACAGCCACATGCAGAAGAATGAAAGTCGACCATTCTCTAACACCATACACAAAGATAAACTCAAAATGGATGAAAGACCTCAATGTGAGACAGGAATCCATCAAAATCCTAGAGGAGAACATAGGCAGTAACCTCTTTGACATCGGCCACAGCAACTTCTTTCAAGATACATCTCCGAAAGCTAGTGAAACAAAAGCAAAAATGAACTTTTGGGACTTCATCAAGATAAAAAGCTTCTGCACAGCAAAGGAAACAGTCAACAAAACAAAGAGGCAACCCACAGAATGGGAGAAGATATTTGCCAATGACACTACAGATAAAGGGATGGTATCCAAGATCTATAAAGAGCTTCTCAAACTCAACACCCAAAAAAAGAAATAATCAAGTCAAAAAATGTGCAGAATATATGAAAAGGCACTTCTCTGAAGAAGACATACAAATGGCTAACAGACACATGAAAAGATGTTCATCATCATTAGCCATCAGGGAAATTCAAATCAAAACCACACTGAGATACCACCTTACACCAGTTAGAATGGCAAAAATTGACAGGGAAAGAAACAACAAATGTTGGAGAGGTTGTGGAGAAAGGGGAACCCTCTTACACTGTTGGTGGGAATGCAAGTTGGTACAGCCACTTTGGAAAACAGTGTGGAGGTGCCTCAAAAATTTAAAAATAGAGCTACCCTATGACCCAGCAATTGCACTCCTGGGTATTTACCCCAAAGACACAGATGTAGTGAAAAGAAGGGCCATATGCACCCCAATGTTCATAGCAGCAATGTCTGCAATAGCCAAACTGTGGAAAGAGCCAAGATGCCCTTCAACAGATGAATGGATAAAGAAGATGTGGTCCATATCTACAATGGAATATTACTCAGCCATCAGAAAGGATGAATACCCATCTTTTACATCAACATGGATGGGACTGGAGGAGATTATGCTAAGTGAAATAAGCAGAGAAAGTCAATTATCATATGGTTTCACTTATTTGTGGAACATAAGGAATAGCATGGGGGACATTAGAAGGAAGGGAAAAATGAAGGGGGGGACATCGGAGGGAGAGATGAACCATGAGAGACTATGGACTCTGAGAAACAAACAGGGTTTTAGAGGGGAGTGGGGAGGGAGGATTGGTTAGCCCAGTGATGGGTTTTAAGCATGGCACGTACTGCATGGAGCACTGGGTGTTATACGAAAAGAATGGATCGTGGATCACTACATCAAAAACTAATGATGTATTGTATGGTGACTAACAAAACATAATAAAATTTTTAAAAAAAGTTCAGTTATGCAAGAGGAATAAGTTATGAAGATCTGAGTATAGTCAATAATACTGTATTGTTTACTAGAAATTTGCCAAGAGGCAAATTTTAAGTGTTCTCACCACAAAGAAAACAAAGGTAACTAGGTCAGGTCATAGATATGTTAATTAGCTTGACTGTGGCAATTGACTCACAATGTGTACATATATCAAAATATCAAGTTGTACAGCTAAAATGTGTAATTTTAATTTGTCATTATATATCAGTAAAGATGGAAAAAATGCACAAAAGCCATAAACAGACACTTTCCTAAGGATACATACATGGCACGGGAGCATTAGAAATATTTAACATTACTAGCTATTAAGGAAATGCAAATTAAGACTATGATGAGCTACCACTATATACCCATTACAACCACTATTACAAAAAATAGTTACAATACCAAATACTAGGAAAAATAGGGAGTAACTGGATTTCTCATACACTGCTGGTGCAAATGGAAAATTGTGCAGCCATTCTGAAAAATAGTTTGGCAGTTTCTTAAAGAGTGAAACGTATACTTACCATACAACCCCAATCATACTCCTAGGCATTTATCCCAGAGAATAGTAATTTATGTTCATATAAAAACTTTGACATCAATGTTCATAGCAGCTTTATTTATAATAGCCCCTAATTAGAAACAACCAAAATGTCTTTTAACAGGTGAATGGCCAAATAAATGTTATATTCACACAGTGGGATACTAGGTAGATGAAGAGTGGATTAGTAGTTGGTAGAGATTAGGGATAGTGTGGGAGAGGGGATGGGTATGATTATGAAGAGGTAGCATGAAAGAAATCTTTGGGGCAATAAGACAGTTTTATATCTTAATTGTTGTGGTGATTACACAAATCTCCACATGAGATAAAATGGTGTAGAGCTATTCATACACACTGTACCAATGTCTATTTACTGGCATTGATATATTATAGTTATGCAAGATATAAGCATTGAGGAAAACTTTTAAAGAATAAAACTGTGCCAATTACCATCATTAAAAAATTTCTTCCAAAGTATATGTAAAATAACAATAATTGGAAAACATTTTCTTCTTAAAAGGGCAAGACAAAGATAGAGGAAAAAAGCTTGCAAAATATATATTAGACAAAGGTCTGAACTTCTGAGAAGATGGAAAACCCCAAAAAACTAAACTAAAAAAATGGAGCTGAAAATGTGATCACTCCATTAAAGGAGATTATTACTGGTAAAAAAAAAGCCCATGAAAAGAGGTTCCAAACTGTTAATCATCAGGGAAATACAAATTAAAACACCATAAGATATAACTAGATCCTAACTAGAATGGTTAAAAATAATAAGACTTATCAAGCCAAATGTTGGTAACCAGAGAGCAATGAGAACCCTCAGACATTGCTCACAGGCATGAAAAACAGTAGAGCCAACTTAGAAACATTTGGCAGTTTCTTATCAAGTTACATATAAACTTACCACTCGTAGGTATTTACACAAGGGAAATGAAAACATGTTGATACAAAGACTTGTATAAACGTTCACAGCAGTTTTATTCATAATAGCCCCGAACTGGAAGAAAGCCCATGGATCTATCAACTGAAAGGATGACACACACACACATCCATGAGTCTCAAAAGCATTTATGCTAAGTGAAAGAAGCCAGGCAAAAGAGAGTATATATATACTTAAGGTTCTATTTATACAAAATTTGAGAAAAGGCAAAGTGCTTGAATTAGAAAGCATATCAGTGAGATAGAGAGTTAGGGATGGAGGTAGGGGACTCACCGCAAAGGGGTACAAGAATCTTTTAGGGGTGATGGAAACATTCCAAATTACGAGTTTGATGATGAAAATCTACTACATAATTTTTCAAAACTCATTGACTTATATACTGAAAAGTCCTGAGTTTTATTTTCTGTTAAACACATCTCAACAAAAGTGATTAACATTTTAAAAAGAAAAAAGAAAAACCAGAATATGCAGTCAAAAGGGAGTCACGTGGTAAGGTGTGCTCACCCACTGAGACGAGGTGGCTGTAGTTCTCTAGCATCACATCTCGGTACAGAGTCCTCTGAGCAGAGTCCATCTGCCGCCACTCCTCCTGGGTGAACTCCACAGTCACATCCTTGAATGACACTGACGCCTGCAACAGGACATTTCTGATCAATCTGAGGCCAGAATCAGGGACATGGAAACAATTTTTGGAAACTAAGTCTTACTATGTTTACCTTAGAGTTTAAAACAAAATGCTATAAAGGATGACTATCATGGCCCTAACTCTGTCTTATACTTTGGGGATATGCACACAGTTAGTTTAAAAAAAAAAAAAATCTCATGCTCTGATTTATTTATTTATTTTTAATTTATACACATATATTGTCAATATAATGAGAAAACTTAGTGCCTTATTTTTTAAGGTAAAGTTATTATAATAGGATTCCTGTATACATTTCCCATACACCAACAGATTATGCTGAGCACTTGGTACAGTATACACGTATCAATCTGGAGATCTCTGCTGGGGTAATAGAGAACTAACGAAGAGACACATGTAAGACTGGGGAAGTATTTACACACCACCAGATTCATACTTCAGGAGCAATGCTTTAGAACAGGATTTCTTCAACTTGGCACTGCTAATACTGTGGGACAGATAATGCTATTTCTGTGAAAGACTGTCCTGTGTATTTTATTTTATTTATTTATTTTTTATTTATTTATTTGACAGAGAGAGACACAGCGAGAGAGGGAACACAAACGGGGGGAGCTGCAGAGGGAGAAGCAGGCTCCCCGTTGAGCAGGGAGCCCGATGTGGGACTCGATCCCAGGACCCTGGGATCATGACCTGAGCTGAAGGCAGACGCTTAACGACTGAGCCACCCAGGCGCCCCTGTCCTGTGTATTTTAGAATATATATCAATATCTCTCTCTTCTACTGATTAGATGCCAGCAACATCCCAGTTGTGACAATCAAAAATATCTCCAAACATTGCCAAATGTCTCCTGGGGAGCAAAATCATCTCCAGTTAGGAACCATTGCTCTGTATAAAAGGTGGACAATATCTTAAGCAGCAAAACAAAATACCCAATTTAAGAGATGGCTTATACTAAAGCAAAGTTAAAGAATGGGAAATTAATCCTTATAGGAAACAAAATCTTCTCATTATTTTCCTGTGCACCTATATACAGAGATGCTGCATAAGCAACTGGGTAAATACGGATGCCATATGTAGAGATTAGAAGAATTCAGTACAAGTCAGAGGTTGGGTCATTGTGAGGCAGATGTTCTTCGTTTGCACTCAAAACACCTGTAGAAAATATAGATGGAATTATTTATTTCATTGTTGGTTGCATGACTTTGGAACAGACAGAGGTCTAAAATGAAAATAAGGAATTAGGAGATATCAGTCATTAAGATGGTTAACTGAAGTCATCAGAAAAAAAGGGATTGCTCAAAAAGGACACAGAAACAGGAGAGAAAAGGACCAAGTAGAGAATTCAAGGGAATAGCAAAATTTCAGGCAGGTAGAAAAAGAAAGGCCATGAAGACTGAGAAAGAATTCTGAAATGGTAGAAAGAAAAACTGGAAAGATTAGAGTACTGGAAATTAAAAGGAAGAAGAATTAAAAGCATGATTCCTCTAGTTCAAGGGAATAGATTGAGCATACACATTTACCTCCCTGCCTTTAAAAACACACTCAGGTAAAATATGAAACCTACTATAAAAATGACAAAAGAGGAATACAGAGAAACGTCCCAGCAGAAGGCCCCAAAATTTGAACAAATTCTGGAAGATAGAGGGTAAGATAATATTAGATAAGCAAAACATGAGAATGTTGGCCACACTTTAATACAAACATAGACCTGGGCAGAAGGAGCAGGGAAGTGATGAAAGTCTAAAAAGACATCCAACCTTAAACTGAACAGGACCTAGAACCAAGTGTGTAATAGGAAGAATGAGTAACACAGTAAATTTCCTATTGAATACAAGTGACATCATTCAAATGCGTGAGAAAAGTCTGGACCCCAAAATGTCACAGGGTAACTAGATGGCCACCTGGGAAAAGACTGTTTCTTGTACCACAGAGCAGGATAAAAATTAAAATGTATTCAAAATCTAACTGTAAAAAATAAAATCAAATTTCAGAAGACTACACAGAACAATTATTTTACATTGGAGTGGGAAATGCCCAATTATGACTGAAAATCCAGGAACATTAATGAAAAAACTCCTAGATTTGACATAAAAATCAAATGCTCTGGGGTGCCTGGGTGGCTCAGTCGGTTAAGTGTCTGTCTTCGGCTCAGGTCATGATCCCAGGATTTTGGGATCGAGCCCGCACTGGGCTCCCTGCTCAGTGGGGAGCCTGCTTTTCCCTCTCCCTCTGCCCCTCCCTGTTGCTCGTGCACACTCGCTCTCTCACTCTCTCACACATGCTCTCTCTCTCAAATAAATAAAGAAAATCTTTAAAAAAAATCAAATGCCTTTATGACAAAAAAAAAAATCACGAGCAAGGCAAAATTACAAAACCTTTAGGGAAATTGTGCAATGTATATCACAGAGAAAGGGCTAGAATGTTATAGTGGATACAGTAATTAAAATCAGTACATCAATAGGAAAACAGGTAAGGGATGAACAGTTCAACAGAAAAAGAAATATAGATTAATTACAAACAAAAAAGAATGTTCCACACCTCACTCATGAGAAAAGCTTATAAAACTAAACTGAGATTATTTTAATCGCATTGGTAAAAATTCAGAATTTGACAGCATGCTCTATTTGCAAGGTTGTAGAAAAGAAACACACACTCCCAGATTGTTGGCTCTACCTTAAATTACATCCAGAGTTTGACCACTTCAAAGCAACTAACACCATTATGATCATAATTTCTTGCTAGGATTATAGAAACAGACTCCTATATTGTTCCTGCTTCTAGTCTAGGGTCTATCTTCAGACAGTAGACAGTGTTATTCTTGAAAACTGTAGTCAAAACTATCCTTCTGTGTCAAACCCCAAATCCTCAAAACCCTCCATATCACCTAAGTGAATGGAGAGAGATACTGTATTCATTAATTGGAAGACTCATTATGATCAAGATGTTAATTCTTCCCAAGTTGATCTCTACACTATAGATTCTGTGGATTCAGTGCAATCAAAATCAAAATCTCAGCAGGCTCTTTTGAGACAGAGAGGAAGATTTTCAAAACTTTCTATAAAGAAGCAAAGGACCTAGAATATCCAAAACAATTTAAAAAAAGAACAAAGTTGGAAGACTCACATTATCTGATTTCAAGAGTTACTGTAAAGAGACAACTCATCAAGATAGGTCTGGTATTAGCAAACGGATTAACACCAGTCATCAGAAGTGAACAGAGTCCAGAAACAGACCCTACATGCATTACTAATTGGTTTCCCACCAAGATGCCAATGCAATTAATGGACAGAGTATATTTTTGTCAACAAATGGTGCTGACAGGTGGGTAGGTAAAGGTAGAGAGCACAAATATGACAAGTATATGTCCCTCAATTCCCAATATTTAGAGTCCACTGCCTGCACAGAATATTAAGACCCTCAGACCCTGAAATTCTAGGTTTCAGATTGGGCCAACTAGAACATATTTTGTCCTTTTCTGATTAGCAGCCTTTATGCTAAAATAAAATTTAAAAGCTGATCAAAAAAGGAATTACTGTTATAACAGATAAAGACTTTGAAATCCTAAGACAATGCTATTAACAAATTCATGAAAATACATTTAAAAATGTAAATAAAATGAACAATTTTCTATGAAAACATAATATCAAAAGTTATATTAAGAAAAATATAGGGGTGCCTGGGTGGCTCAGTCAGTTAAGAATCTGAGTCTTGGGGCGCCTGGGTGGCTCAGTTGGTTAAGCGACTGCCTTCGGCTCAGGTCATGATCCTGGAATCCCTGGATCGAGTCCCGCATTGGGCTCCCTGCTCGGCAGGGAGTCTGCTTCTCCCTCTGACCCTCCCCCCTCTCATGTGATTGCTCTCTCTCATTCTCTCTCTCAAATAAATAAAATCTTTAAAAAAAAAAAAAGAATCTGAGTCTTGATTTCTGCTCAGGTTATGATCTCAGTGTCATGGGATCAAGCTCTGCATCGAGCTCTGTGCTCAGCAGGTACTCTGCTTGAGATTCTCTCTCTCCCTCTCCATTTGCCTCTCCCCCCATGCTTTTTCTCTCTCTCTGTCAAATAAATAAATCTGAAAATAAAAGAAAAAAATACAAATCCAATATAGGCTTATGACTAATAAGTCAACAACCAGAGTCTTCACGCTAAAGTCTTCTAAAGGTCTAAATCTATATGTAAATTTCATAAAAATCCTCATGTAATACAATTTTCTCTAAATTGCTAGAAAAGGAGCAGAAAAGTTCTCCATTTACTTTCATAAAACTATGACCACGATACCATACTTGGACAGAGAAACAAGAAAGTATAGTCTAATCCAACTTGTGGATACAGAAATATAAACCCTGAATATAGTATTAGCAAAAGGCCTGAGGAAAATATGTAAGAAGCAACTTACTACACTTATTAGCAACTAGGGTGTATACAGGAATTCAAGTTAATATTAGAAAATATGTTACACTGTTTACAGTATTCAGATGAAAGGAAATAAGCTCTAGTTTTACTCCAATCCATACACAAGAGACAATCAATAATTCAATGCACATTCATGACTAACATGAAATCTTAGCAACCTGGTACATGGAGGGAACCTAACCCTACTCTAAGAAAGGTTACCTACCAAAAGCTGAAAGAAAACATCACAGCTGATAGTCAAACTGTATATTTTTGCTCAAGATTGATGTTTCTAGTTGTTCTTTTCCATTTAATGCATGGATCCTTCTAGACCTCATAAATCCATTACAATACTAAGTGGGGAATAAATGAAGAGCTCACCTGAGCTGTGTTCATTTTCTGTGGCTCTTGGGAGAGTGTAGAGAACTGTGGTTCAGCTGAGGGGACAGAAAGAAGACAGAGGTCACGAGATCTGGCCTATCTTACAGCTCCTACACTCACCTCCCCAAATCTCAGCACCCCAGTGGAGGATCATCCATCCTCCTCATAGGCACGGGACCCTCTGGACCTTGAAAAGGAATGAGAAGGAGCATGTACAGGCAGCACCGCCTGTCTGGTGTCACTCTGAAATGATCATGGGCTTAAATCTGCAATTTTTTTACTGAGTGAACATAAAATTTTCTTGACTGATTTAACAATAACGCATGTGTTCTTGTGACTAACACAAAGCAACACGTTAGTTGAATTAGAGTACGCCAAAGGATGAGACACTATTCTTTCAGTAAAATTACCTTAGCAGACAAACGCTCAGCAATCATCATTTACATATTTTTCTCAGTAATATTATTTACCCCCTGGTATAGAAATCCATGGCAAGCCTACTAAAAGAGATGGGATGCTTCAAGACAGGAATTTTTAATTGTTTTAGCGGTGGTGATGTATTTTTCAAAAGGCCCCTTTGATAAGATGCTTTTGGTGACTTACCTGGAAGAGAGTAAGCTCCACTCTTTTCCTCCTAACTCTCTCACAAACTGGGTTTTCCCAAACAAGTCATTGAACCTTCACTGAAGCTTTCAAAAGAGAAGTAGATGACCTCGGAAAACACTTCCCTTATCAGCATTCTGGAATTCTGTGAGGTCAGGATAATGTCACTAGTGTCACATGTGGGGATAGACAGGTGGGACAGCAGTGCAACATCTATAGAGTGAGGGCCATTTAAGGGCAGTGGAGACAGAATTTCCTCCCTCTGCCTGGTTATCCCTTACCCCCAAACCTTGCTGTCACAAGCTCTCCAAGAAGTGGCCTTTCCTGAGCAGCCTGCCCCTGGACCACCCCAGCTCACTTCACTCTTCTCAAGGCTGGCCCCAACCCTCCTGTCACACAGTGTGGTTTATCACTAAGTCTAGCTTATTCTGGGTAAGGGGATCAGGAACTGCTTCTGACCTTGCAAATCTAGGATCTGCTCCTTTCTGGCCCTTCTGTCTCTTCTCTAAAGCTCTGGAGAGAGGTCTAAGGTCAGAGGGGTGCTCTCTTCCAGGTAAGACTCCTATTCACAGAGGTCCCTGCTTCCTACCCCACAGGGGTTTACCTTGTTTCAAGGCAATTGGACATGGACCTAAAAACTCATTTTAGGGGCAAAACCAAGAGTCTTGGAATTTATTATAATGTCACACTTAAAAGACAGCCTGACAACACAGAAGGGGACAGGAACCTCTGTCTGACCCAAGGGACCTGAAGACACACTAAAAATACCAGAGTAAATTTGATATATGGTCGGATTCCATCTACATTCACCTTCCCTTATATCCTTGGGGATTTGGGGACAGGCCACTTTGCTAAGTGCTGTGAACGCTGCAATGCTGGTTTCAGGCAGGGGTGATATTTAGACAATGCCTGAGACTGGAAGTAAAGCACACTTGCCCTTGAATATGAACTCCCTCACTGCTAGCTTGAGACCTGGGCACATCATTCCACCAAGCTGAACCTGGGTTGTTTTTTAATTTTTGTTTGTTTTTTGTTTTAAGTGGTTGTGAGGTTATGTTAAACCATCCAATGCAAACAACAGTGTTTTCTAACTATAAGAGCAGCTGTCATTTACGCAGGGCATAATGCCCGGAACTTGTCTAAATACTTTACAAGTGATGACTTAGATCTAAGTTTCAAAACAACCCCATGGAATAGTCATATTAATATAATTTTGAGATGAGAAACCGTCTCTTACCCAGGTTCCTTCTATCGCCTCTGCTGGAATTTACCCGGGCCTTTTCTGGCTCCCGAGCTCAGGCTCTCACCGCACTCACAGTCACCATCAGCGTTTTAAACGCACTTTGCCTCCCGCCGCCACTAAGTCGGGCTGCAGGCGTGCCCAACCACACTGTCCCTACACACCCAGGACCGCACTGAGCCCCTACTCAAGACCAGGCTCAGCCCCACCTGCGCGCCCGGCGCCGGAGGGCCAGGGTTCTCCCCCTACCTCCCCACACACCCCCACCGGCCTTCTGTCGGTCGAGGGCTGGCCGGGGCGCCTACCAGGGTATCCCCCAAACTTCCCGCTCCCGGCCCTAGACACAAGCGCTCCCCTCCCATAGAGAGCTTCCCTGCACTCTCACCCCAGGTGCGCATCCTTTACTTTCGAGGAGAGTAGACCCGAGGGCTCTCAAACAGCTCTGCTGCAGAGGAGGCGGAGCTACGGCTGCCCTTGCGCAAAAGGAGCCCCGAATCCTCTTCCCAGAGTGCCACGCGGCGAACTAAGAATACAGGACTACATTTCCCGTAGACCTCCGCGGCTACTTTTCATGTTGCTCTTTTGGCATTTCCGTGTTTTAGAAAGCTAGAGGCTGCTGGTTTTTGTTTTGTTTTGTTTTTTGTTTTTAAGATGTTTTATTTATTTATTTGACACAGAGAGAGCACGCGAGAGAGACAGAGAGCAAGCACCAGCAGGGGGAATGGCAGGCAGCGGAGAAGCAGGCTCTCTGCTGAGCAAGGAGCCCCATGCGGAACTCAATCCCAGGACCCCGGGATTATGACCTGAGCCAAAGGCAGCTGCTTAACCGATTGAGCCATCCAGGCGCCCTAGAGGCTGCTGTTCTTAAAACTCTCACGCCCAGGTTCTCTCCAAGATGGAAGAGATTAAGGGTGAAATTTGAACTCTGCTGCCAAATGCAAAGGGCCAATTGGCTCTCTGTTGAAATAGCATTTCCCCCCTTTGGTTATTTGGAGACAATGGGAAAACTTGAATATGGATCGGATATTGAAAATACTAAAATTACGGTTACTTAGGTAAAGTGTGAAAAAAAATTGAAGTTATGCAGGAAAAATGATTTTGTAAAAAAAAAAAAGGCATGACGACTGAGGTATTTAGGATTGAAATGATAAAGCTATAAAATTATAATCATAATTTTTCAACCTGAGACTTCCACCCTGTCCCTTTACAGCCACCGGGCCCACCGACCCCTGAGCTCCCACCTGGTGCCCTTGGAGCCCAGTGTGGAGCTTCTACTGGGGGTCAAGACAGGTGCTGTAGGTGTGGATGTATATAGGATGTTTTTTGATGAATTATCTTTTTCAATAAATTTTTATGTTAGTTATCTTGGATTTCCATGTGCATACCAACAAATTTGCTTGTTTTTTGCTGACATTTATAATTCTTTGTCATTCTCTAAGGAATTACAAGTAAAAGCACAAAATGGGTCAAACTATATTAAATCAATCATAATTGACTTTAACATAAAGATCACTAATGGAGGAAAAGTAGTCATTACATATGTTCATTTAAAAAACATTTATTGAAAACCTGCTGTGCAAGAGACATTCTAGATGCTGGGATAGAAATATCAGATAAAAGATCAAATTCCCTATCCCCGTGGACTTTATGGTCAGAGTTGTTTTGTGGACCTATTAGGATCCCCTCAAGAAACAGGCGTCAATTGTCAAGAAACAATAGGACCCTGAGGAGAGTCTAATAAACAGGGCTCTAAAAACATGGGTAGGGTTGGTAAATCATCCTATAACTCGTGATGATAAGGAGGCATTATCACCACCAGGCTCATAGTGAATATAGGTAATGTTACCAGAACCTGGCAGAAAAGGCTACCCTTATAAGAGCAGTGGCCTTAGGAAGAGAAACATAATGGCCATTAATTACATGGCTCAGCACAAAGAGCCGAAGGAATAAATACCCAAACCTCACTTGTACTCTTCCCTCTAATGTCCTATCCTCAGTTAAGCATTTATAAACCTCATTTAATACCTATTCTTAGAATTCCATCCACATATATCTCCTCCAGACCTTTTTGTCATCAAATTTCCAGTCTTATTCTTGTCTATCCCCCTACTACTCAACAACTCATTGAGCTATTGGACATGAATCAACACAAAATTCAAGACATGTCTCTTCTTCACAAAGTGAACAATTAAATAAAACTCCTCAAAACTGCCCACTGGGAGGATTTCTTTTCCACACATTTCAGAACCACCCCTAAGTGAGACTGCAATTGCAGCAGCCATAACTTCCCATGATGACACTATACACTGAAGATTCGAGTTGAAGGAGATTTGACTGGCTTCCTTGGAGACTTTTGGGGAATGATTAATTGTATATACTGATGACTAAGTGTGAGGAATTTTGTCAAAGGGACCCCGTCTGCCCTTCAGTCAAAGCCTCCTGTCTTTAAAGTAGGATATATCAAGGACTGGCAAAAGGATCTGAGGCCCTGTTACAATAACTTTTGTTAATTTTCTGCCCATGAGACCCAGAATTTCATACATAGATATATATCTTAAGAAGTATTGTAGGAGGGTGTCCATCTACTTCATTTTGATGGACTTCATGATCAAAGAGCCACCACTGCAGATCCCTTCAGGTCACTAAAAAAGATGAGTGCACATGAGAATGACTCAGAATTTTAAAAAAATATTTGTCGGGATCCCATTAGAGAAACACAAGCATATCTCAAATATATAGTGGGATGAGTTCCAGACTACCACAATAAAGTGAATATTGCACTAAAGTGAATCAAATGAAATTTTTTGGTTTCCCAATGCATATAATAGTTATGCTTATGCTATATTGTTGTTTACTAAGTGTGCAATAGCATCATGTGTTAAAAACAATGTCGTCTTAATTAAAAATACTTTATTGATAAAAGATTTGTCCTCTGAGCTTTTAGCAACTCATAATCACTGATCACAGATCATCATAACAAATATAATAATAAAGTTTGAAATATTGTGAAAATTACTGAAAAGTGACCCAGAAACATGAAGTGAGCAGGTGATGTCAGAAAAATGGTGTCAATAGACTTGCTTGATTGTGCTTTTGCACTTTTTACAATTTGAAACCTTTAATTTGTAAACCGATTTATGACAAATTAAAACCTTCAATTTGTGAAGAAAAAAACCCACCACAATATCTGCAAAGCAAAATAAAATGAAGTGCAATACAATGAGTTATGTCTATATATATTTCATTGGTGTGAAATGCACCATGGGCTGCTCCTGAGCCCACAGTGAGTATACTTGTATTGATAAATTTGGCCCTGTCCAAACATAATTCATCCTTCTTGGCCTAATATTCTAAGGATCCACCCACATATATGCTATTTAGTTTCAGCTTGTACTATTGAGCAAGATCCTGAGTTCCTTTGTGTGTGTGTTTTAATTTCTGAATTAGCCTTGCAATTTCCCTTCTGAGCATAGCTGGTTTTTTATTCCCATTATGGGCCTTGAGTCAGCAAGGGAAGCTGTATAGGGAAAGCCTGAAGACAGTGTGCATTCTTTTTGAGTGATAAGTTGTATTAAGATCATCCCTTAGGATTTAGAGAGAAATAGAGGACAGCCACTGTCAGAAGTAAGTTAACCCTCACTTCTTTTTTTTTTTTTAAAGATTTATTTATTTATTTATTTGAGAGAGAGAGCACATGAGAGGGGGGAGGGTCAGAGGGAGAAGCAGACTCCCTGTCGAGCAGGGAGCCCGATGCGGAACTCGATCCAGGGACTCCAGGATCATGACCTGAGCCGAAGGCAGTCACTTAACCAACTGAGCCACCCAGGCGCCCAACCCTCACTTCTTTTTCTCAGCTCCTCCCAAGCAGTGGTTTTTAGTATATTATAAAGGTCTTACAGTTGCAGAGAGTGTGCCAATTACAATGAAACCTGGACTGCCTTGTAAGCCTCAAAGGTCTAATATACCTTTAATGCCTAGTTGTACACCAAAGGCAAAGTGCACAGAACAGAAAATAGCTATTCTGACCAACTGCTAGTAGACGTTTGACCATATCCTTCTTTTCTGATAATAATTTTGGGCTTCTTGGATGCTTGGTAAATCCATGTAAGTGAAGGAATATCATTTCCTCACCTTTATCTTGACCTCACTCAAAGTCCACTCTAGCAGGGATTGGGGAAGAAGTTGTACTTACCTGGTGTCGATCCTCATATGGGTAGTGATAATTTTATAGAATATTTAGGACTGTACTGTCTCTCTTGAAGGTATTCTTTTATTCAAACCTTATCTGAATGAGTACTTAACATAAATTCCATCTATTGAGAGCCCAAATATATTAGATCATTTTTTAAACTTTTCAGACACCCCTATCTAGGAACTCTCCCTCTTGATTTCTGTAACTATAGATTTGTTTTGTCTTCTCTAGAGTTTCATGCAAAAGGAATCACACAGTGATACTCTTTTGTGATGGCTTTTTTAAAATTCAGGATAATAATTTAGAAATTCATCTTACAGTTGAATTCTAGCAATGCAGAAACAGAGACACACAGGGAGAAACAACTGCTTATGAGATCAATGGGTACTCAAGGTGCCCAAAGGTTCAGGCTATATCTGAATCCAAGGACATGTGCTCATTCCAGTTTTCTGGTTCCTAGACTTTCCCAATAAATGTCTCACATCTCATCTAATATACTTTCTCAAATTGTGGGTCCAGTAGTTATCATAATTTTTTTGAAGAAATAGTGGCCCCAAACTCCCCAAATTTGTTAAAAATATTAATTTACAACTCTCTTCCTCGGCGCTGCCTGCAGAGGTGGCAGCCATCTGTTACTGGGCATCATGGCTACCCTCAGACCTCTGGTGAAGCCCAAGATAGTTAAAAAGAGGACCAAGAAGTTCATCCAGCACCAGTCAGACCGCTATGTCAAAATTAAGCACAACTGGTGGAAACCCAGAGGCATTGACAATAGGGTGCACAGAAGATTCAAGGGCCAGAACTTGATGCCCAACATTGGTTATGAGAACAACAAGAAAACAAAGCACATGTTGCCCAGTGGCTTCCAGAAGTTCCTAATCCACAACGTCAAGGAGCTTGAAGTGCTGCTGATGTGCAACAAATCTTACTGTGCAGAGATTGCTCACAGTGTCTCCTCCAAGAACCACAAAGCTATTGTGGAAAGAGCAGCCCAGCTGGCAATCACAGTCACCAATCCCAATGTCAGGCTGTGCAGCAAAGAAAATGAATAGACAGCTTGTTGTGCATGTCATATTTGTGTTAATAAAACCATAAAACTACCATAAAAATATTAATTTACACATCTAAGAAGCTTAATGAACCACAAGTAGGAGAAATTCAAAGAGATTTATACCTAGACACATCATAGTCGAAGTGTTAAAAGCCACACGCAAAGAGAAAATCTTGAAAGAAGCAAGAGAAAAACAATTTTTTAAAAAGACTTTATTTATTTGAGAGAGAGCATGAGCAGGGGGAGGTGCAGAGTGAGAGGGAGAAGCATGCTCCCCACTGAGTGGGGAGCCAGATATGGGTCTCAATCCCAGGACCCTGAAATCATGATCTGAGCCGAAGGCAGATACTTAACTGACTGAGCAACCCAGACACCCTGAGAAAAATAATTTAATATGTACAAGAGAGCATCAATATAAATAATGTCTAACTTCCCATCAGAGAAAATGGACCCTTAAAGGCAGTGGAATGATATATTCAAAATGCTGAAAGAAAAAATGGCTAATGAAAAATTTTTTATCCAGTGAAACTATCTACCAGTTATAAAGGTAAAATAAAGTCATTCCAAAATTTAAAAAGATTGAGAGGACTCCTTGATATCAGAACTGATTTATCACAAATACTAAAGAAAATTCTTTGGAATCTGGAAAGGAATGACACCAGATGGCAGCTCAAATTAACTGGAAAAAATATAGAGTGTAGAAGTAATAAATATCCATGTTAAAAATAAAAGAATCTAAATACATTTTCATGTTTCTTCTGTTAAATTCTTTAAAAAACATAACTTTGTGTAAAGAAATAATTATAACACTGTAACATTGATTTGCAATATATAGATGTAATATATATGAAAATAATAGCACAAAAGGGGAAAAGAATGGAGTTATGTTAGAGAAAACATTTTATATTTCATGGGAATCAAGTTAACATTAATTTGAAATAAACTGTGGTGAGTTAAGATGCATATTGGAATTTCTAGAGCAGACACTAGGAAAATAGTTTACAAATATAGTAAAAAATAATCAAAAAAAGAATTAAAATGATATACTAAAAGATTTATTTAACACAAAAGAAGTTAGTAAAGGAAGAACAGAGGAACAAAGAAGGCTAAAGACAGAAAACAAAATAGCAAAATGGCAACTGTAACTCTGAACCTGTTAATAACTGCATTAAATACATATGGTCCAGAAAACCTAATTAGAAAGCAGAGAATGGCAAAATATATAATAAAGCAAGATCCAAATGTAACAATCTACAGAGGACACACCTTGGATTCAAAGACAAACAGGTTGAAATCAGAAGAATGCAAAAGAGGACGGGAGATGACAGAAGAGTAGGAGACCCTCATTTCACCTGGACCCTTGAATTCAGCTAGATATCTATCAAATCATCCTGAACACCTGTGAATTCAACCTTAGATCCTTTTTTTTTAAAGATATAGATCCATCTCTACCTCTACATCTATTCACACACACTTTTACTAAAGTAGAATAATGTGGTATATGCTCTTCTGTGTGCATTTTCTTTCTTTCTTTTTAAATTAACATATAATGTATTATTTGCTTCAGGGGTACAGGTTCAACCCTAGATCTAAAAAAAGAATTGCTGCAATTCTCCAAATAGAAAAGCAACCACTTTGTGCAAGTGGCATGGAAAGCCTTTAGGGAACAAGAGCCACATAGAGCAACCCGAAGCAGCTTACACTGAGCCCGGGCCCCTGGCAAGGGGTGGTGCAACTCCACCCAGGCAAAGACACCCGAGAATCAGTGCAACAGGCCCTTCCCCCAAAAGACTGGCAGGAATGTCAGGCTAATACCAAATTTATGGATCACACAAAACTGAAAAACTCCTGCACTAGGGGAAAATAGTATATAGAATACAATCAAGACTTTTTCTCATGATTCTTTAGTCTTTCATTTTAACATTTTTTTCTTCCTTTTCAACTAGTTTCTTATTTTATCAACTCCTTATTTAAAGTCTTTTTTGTATTTTCTTTTTTACATTTATATTTTATAGATATATTCTTCATTTTTGGATTCCTTTCACTATATTCAAATTTATTTTTGTATATCTATAAGTTTTTCTTTCTTTACAGTTTTGGGATTTAGTGTCCTCTAACAAACAGACCAAAATACACCCAGGACCAAGTCGATCACACTGTTTTGTCCACCTGGGAGATTAATTCTCTCCCCCTGCCCCTTTTTTCCTTTTCTTTTTTGGTTTCTGATCTCTTCAGATTATTCTAGGGTGTATTTTGCTGGGGTCGTGTTTGACATTTTTTATTTTGTTCTCTCACTCATTTATTTTTCTCTAGACAAAGTTACTAAAAGGAGAAATTCACAAAAAAGAAAGAGCCATAGGTAATACTTTCTGCCATAGACTTAGTCAATATGCATATAAGTAAAATGTCAGGAATAAATTTCAGAATAATGATTATAAAGATACTAGCTGGGCTTGAAAAAAGCATAAAAGACACTAGAGAATGCCTTAGTGTAGAAATGATATCTAATCAGGCCAAAATTAAAAATGCTCTGAGATGCAGTCTATATTGGATGTTCTAACAGCTAGGGTAAATGAGGCAGAAGAGAGAGTAAATGACACAGGAGACAAATTGATGGAAACGAAGGAAGCTGAAGAAAAGAGAGAAGAACAACTAACAGACCATGAGGGGAAGCTTTGAGAAATCAACAATACCATAACGTGAAACAATATTAGAATAACTGGAGTCCCAGAGGAAGAAGAAAGAGAGAGGGACAGAAGGTATATTTGAACAAATCATAGCTGATAACTTCTCTAATATGGGGAAGGACACAGGCATTTAAGTCCAGGAGGCCCAGAGGACCCCCCTCAAAAATCAATAAAAATAGATCAACACCTGACATATAATAGTGAAACTTGCAGATTTCAGAGATAAAGAGAAAATTCTGAAAGAGATCCTTAACCTACAAGGGTAGGAACATTAGGGTAGCAGCAGACCTATCCACAGACACCTGGCAGGCCAAAAGGGCTGGCATGATATATTCAGGGTACTAAATGAGAAAAACATGCAGCCAACAATACTTTATCCAGCAGGGCTGTCACTCAGAACAGAAGGAGAGATAAAGAGCTTCCAAGACAAATAGAAACTAAAAGAATTTGTGATCACCAAACTAGCCCTGCAAGAAATTTTAAGGGGGATACTGTAAGCGAAGGGAGACCCCAAGAGTAACAGACCAGAAAAACACAGAGACAATATACAGAAACAGGTACTGTACAGACAATACAATGACACTAAATTCATATCTTTCAATAGATATGCTTGGAGAGAGGAGCAAGATGGTGGAGGAGTAGGAGACCTAAATTTCGTCTGGTCCCAGGAATTCAGCTGGATAGGGATCAAACCATTCTGAACACCTACAAACTCAACAGGAGATCAAAGAAAAGAATAGCAACAACTCTCTGAATAGAAAAGTGACCACTTTCTGGAAGGTAGGACGTGTGGAGAAGTGAATCTGAGGCGATATTCGGGAGGATAGACGGCGGGGGAGGGGGCCTCCCTCGGCTGCTTCTGGCAAGTGATAGAACCACGGAGCACAAAATCAGAACTTTTAGAAGTCGGCTCTGCTGAGGGAGGTCGCTCCAGTGGCTAAGCAGGCAGTGGAACCCTCCTGGGATAGTGTGGTCTCAGGACCCTTGGGGTCACAGAAAGACTGGGGGTGCCTGAGTGTGGCAGAGCTCCCAGGCATTGGAGCAGGGAAGCCGGCTGCAGAGATGGAGTCGAGGAGTGGGCTCTCAGCTCAGGATTGTCATAAACCGTGATCCACGGCACAGTCGGGCCACTGCTCCTCCAGCAGGGACCCAACAAGCAGCAGATCCGGGGAGACTCCCCTTCCTCCCCCAGGAGGAGCGGCACAGGAGCGCAGCATAGGGAACTGCTGGGTTTGGAGACTCCACACGGGGTCGGGTGCCAGAGATAGAAATGCTCAGTCACAGGCCGGGTGAGCATGGAGTGTGGCTGGAGACCGGGGTGACGGGAGTGACTGACTGCTTTTCTCTGGGGGCGCACTGAGGAGGGGGGCCCCAAGTTCTCGGCTCCTCTGGGGCAGAGATTGGGAGGCTGCCATTTTCACTCTCGTCCTCCAAAGCTGTACGGAAAGCTCACAGGGAACAAAAAAGCTCCCGAGTGCAAACCCGAGCAGATTACTTAGCCCGGACCGGGCAAGGGCGGGGCAATTACGCCTCTGGCAAAGACATTTGGGAACCACGGCAACAGGCCCCTCCCCCAGAAGATCAGCGAGAACAGCCAGCCAAGACCAAGTTTACTGATAAATGAGAATGGCAGAACTCCAGCGCTAGGGGAATACAGCACATAGAACTCATGGGGTTTTTTTCCATGATTCTTTAGTCTTTCAAGTTAATTTTTTAAACTTTTTTTTTTGAATTTTTCTTTTTCCCCTTTTCAACCAACATCTTATCAATCCCTTTGTTAAAAAAAATCTTTTTTATTTTTCATTTTTAGAGTCATATTCTATCCCTTCATAGTAGTTATCCTTATTTTTGGTATATATATATACGTTGTTCTCTCTTTGGGATACAGTTCCTTCTAACAGACCAAAATATACCCTAAATCTCTAGCGCATGGCTTTGTTCTAGTCTCATGCCTGATCACATTCTCTCCCTTTTTTTTTTAGTCCTCTTCTTTCTTTTTTCAACCAACTTCTTATCAATTCCTTTTATAGTATCTTTTATAATTTTCATCTTTACAGTCATTCCATCCCTTCATCGTATTAACCCTTATTTTTGTACATATATAAGTTTTTCTTTCTTTAAAATTTTGGGAGGCACTTTCTTCTAACAGACCAAAATATGCACAAAATGTAGTGTGTGGCACTGATCTATGCACCAGCCTGATCATATTTGATCATACTCTGTTTTTTTCCGTTTGTTTTGTTTCTGTTTGTTTTTATCTTTATCTTTTTCTTTTTTTTTTTTCATTTCTTTCTTTCCCTTTCTTTTCCCGCAGTTTCAGGTCTTTTCTGATTTGTTTAGTGTATATTTTCTGGGGATGTTGTTACTCTGTTAGCATTTTGTTCTTTCATTCATCTATTCTCTGGACAAAATGACAAGACAGAAAAAATCACCTCAACAAAAAGAACAAGAGGCAGTACCGACTGCCAGGGACCTAATCAATACGGACATTAGTAAGATGTCAGAACTACAGTTCAGAATGATGATTTTAAAGAAACTAGCTGGGCTTGAGAAAAGCATGGAAGTTATTAGAGAAACCCTTTCTGGAGAAATAAAAGAACTAAAATCTAACCAAGTCGAAATCAAAAAGGCTATTAATGAGGTGCAATAAAAAACGGAGACTCCAACT
This sequence comes from Mirounga leonina, assembly GCF_011800145.1. Lineage (NCBI taxonomy): Eukaryota > Metazoa > Chordata > Mammalia > Carnivora > Phocidae > Mirounga > Mirounga leonina. The sequence goes on from NW_023270466.1 coordinate 7,514,745, forward strand.
GCTAGGATAAATGAGGCAGAAGAGGGAATTAGTGATATAGAAGACCAAATGATGGAAAATAAAGAAGCTGAGAAAAAGAAACAACTACTGGATCACGAGGGCAGAATTCAAGACATAAGTGATACCATAAGATGAAACAATATTAGAATAATTGGGGTCCCAGAAGAAGAAGAAAGAGAGAGAGACGCAGAAGGTATATTGGAGCAAATTATAGCAGGGAACTTCCTAATTTGGGGAAGGAAACAGGCATCAAAATCCAGGAGGCACAGAGAACATCTCTCAAAATCAATAAAAATAGGTCAACACCCCGACATCTAATAGTAAAACTTACGAGTCTCAGAGACAAAGAGAAAATCCTGAAAGCAGCTCAGGAGAAGAGATATGTAACCTACAATGGTAGAAACATTAGATTGGCAACACACCTATCCACAGAGACCTGGCAGGCCAGAAAGGACTGGCATGATATATTCAGAGCACTACATGGGAAAAATATGCAGCGAAGAACACTATATCCAGCTAGGCTGTCATTGAAAATAGAAGGAGAGTTAAAAAGCTTCCAGGAAAACAGAAATTAAAAGAATTTGCAAACATGCAACCAGCCCTACAAGAAATATTGAAAGGGGTCCTCTAAGCAAAGACAGAGCCTAAAAGCAACATAGACCAGAAAGGAACACAAACAATATATAGTAACAGACACCTTACAGGCAATACAATGGCACTAAATTCATATCTTTCAATAGTTACCCTGAATGTAAATGGGCTAGATACCCCAATCAAAAGACACAGGCTATCAGATTGGATAAAAAAACAAGACCCATTGATATGCTGTCTTCAAGAGACTCATTTTAGACCCAAAGACACCCCCAGATTGAAAGTGAGGGGGTGGGGCACCCGGGGGGCTCAGTTGGTTAAACGACTGCCTTCAGCTCAGGTCATGATCCCGGAGTCCTGGGATCGAGTCCCACATTGGGCTCCCGGCTCGGCGGAGAGCCTGCTTCTCCCTCTGACCCTATCCCCTCTCATGCTGTTTCTCTCTCTCTCTCTCTCAAGTAAATAAATAAATAAATTCTTAAAAAAAAAAAAAGAAGTGAGGGGGTGGAAACTATTTACCATGCTAATGGACACCAAAAAAAAGCTGGGGTGGCAATCCTTATATCAGACAAATTAGATTTTAAACCAAAGTCTGTAATAAGAGATGAGGAAGGACACTATATCCTACTTAAAGGGTTTATCTAACAAGAAAATCTAACAATTGTAAATATCTATGCCCCTAACATGGGAGCAGCCAATCATATAAGCCAATTAATAACAAAAGCAATGAAACACATCGACACAATACAATAATAGTGGGGAACTTTAACACCCCCCTCACTGAAATGGACAGATCATCTAAGCAAAAGATCAACAAGGAAATAAAAACTTGAAATGACACACTGGACCAAATGGACTTCACAGATATATTCAGAACATTCCATCCCAAAGCAACAGAATAGACATTCTTCTCTAGTGCACATGGAACATTCTCCAGAATAGATCACATCCTAGGTCACAAATCAGGTCTCAACCGGTACCAAAAGATTGGGATCATTCCCTGCATATTTTCAGACCACAATGCTTTGAAACTAGAACTCAATCACAAGAGGAAAGTTGGAAAGAACTCAAATATATGGAGGCTAAAGAGCATCCTCCTAAAGAATGAATGGGTCAACCAGGAAATTAAAGAAGAATTAAAAAATTCATGGAAACAAATGAAAATGAAAACACACTGTTCAAAATCTTTGGGATGCAGCAAAGGCCATCCTAAGAGGAAAGTATATAGCAATACAAGCCTTTCTCAAGAAACAAGAAAGGTCTCAAATACACAACCTAACCCTACACCTAAAGGAGCTGGAGAAAGAACAGCAAATAAAGCCTAAACCTAGCAGGAGAAGAGAAATAATAAAGATCAGAGCAGAAATCCATGAAATAGACACCAAAAGAACAGTAGAACAGATCAACGAAACAAGGAGTTGGTTCTTTGAAAGAATTAATAAAATTGATAAACCCCTGGCCAGACTTATCAAAAAGAAAAGTGAGATGACCCAAATAAATAAAATCATGAATGAAAGAGGAGAGATCACAACCAACACCAAAGAATTACAAACAATTATAAGAACATATTGCAACTATATGCCAGCATATTAGTTAATCTGGAAGGAATGGATGCATTCCTAGAAACGTATCAACTACCAAAACTGAACCAGGAAGAAATAGAAAACCTGAGCAGACCTATAACCACTAAGGGAATTGAAGCAGTCATCAAAAATCTCCCAAAAAACAAAAGCCCAGGGCCAGATGGCTTCCCAGGGGAATTCTACCAAACACTTAAAGAAGAATTAATACCTATTCTTCTGAAACTGTTCCAAAAAATAGAAATGGAAGGGAAACTTCCAAACTCGTTTTATGAGGCCACAATTACCTTGATCCCAAAACCAGACAAAGACCCCATCAAAAAGGAGAATTACAGACCAATATCCTTGATGAACATGGATGCAAAAATTCTCACCAAAATACTAGCCAATAGGATCCAACAGTACATTAAAAGGATTATTCACCTCAACAAAGTGAGATTTATCCCTGGGGTGCAAGGTTGGTTCAACATCCACAAATCAATCAACATGATACAATACATTACTAAAAGAAAGAACAAAGAACCATATGAACCTCTCAATAGATCCAGAAAAGGCATTTCACAAAGGACGGCATCCTTTCTTGATCAAAACTCTTCAGAGTATAGGGATAGAGGGTACATACCTCAATATCATAAAAGCCATCTATGAAAAACCCACAGCAAATATCATTCTCAATGGGTAAAAACTGAGAGCTTTACCCCTAAGGTCAGGAACACGGCAGGGATGTCCACTATGACCACTGCTATTCAACATAGTATTAGAAGTCCTAGCCACAGCAATCAGTTAACAAAAAGAAATAAAAGGCATCTAAATCGGCAAAGAAGAAGTCAAACTCTCACTCTTTGCAGATGATATGATACTTCATGTGGAAAACCCAAAAGACTCCACCCCAAAACTGCTAGAACTCATACAGGAATTCAGTCAAGTGGCAGGATATAAAATCAATGCACAGAAATCAGTGGCATTCCTATATACCAACAACAAGACAGAAGAAAGAGAAATTGAGGAGTTGACCCCATTTACAATTGCAGCCCACAGCATAAGATACCTAGGAATAAATCTAACCAAAGAGGCAAAGAATCTGTACTCAGAAAACTATAAAATGCTCAGGAAAGAAATTGAGGAAGACACAAAGAAATGGAAAAACGTTCTATGCTCATGGATTGGAAGAACAAATATTGTGAACATGTCAATGCTACCCAGAGCAATCTACACATTCAATGCAATCCCCATCAAAATACCATCCACCTTTTTCAAAGAAATGAAACAAATAATCCTAAAATTTGTTTGGAACCAGAGAAGACCCCGAATAGCCAGAGGAATGTTGAAAAAAAAAAAAAGCAAAGCTGGCGGCATTACAATTCCAGACTTGAAGCTCTATTACAAAGCTGTCATCATCAAGATAGTATGGTACTGGCACAAAAACAGACACATGGATCAGTGGAACAGAATAGAGAGCCCAGAAATGGACCCTCAACTCTATGGTCAACTCATCTTCAACAAAGCAGGAAAGAATGTCCAATGGAAAAAAGACAGTCTCTTCAACAAATGGTGTGGGGAAAATTGGACAGCCACATGCAGATAAATGAAACTGGACCATTTCCTTACAGCACACACAAAAATACACTCCAAATGGTTGAAAGACCTCAATGTGAGACAGGAGTCCATCAAAATCCTAATGGAGAACACAGGCAGCAACCTCTTCGACCTCAACAGCAGCAACTTCTTCCTAGAAACATCCCCAAAGGCAAGGGAAGCAAGGGCAAAAATGAACTATTGGGCCTTCATCAAGATAAAAAGCTTTTGCACAGCAAAAGAAAGAGTCAACAAAACCAAAAGACAACCAACAGAATGGGAGAAGATATTTGCAAATGCCAATTCAGATAAAGGGCTAGTATCCAAAATCTATAAAGAACTTCTTAAACTCAACACCCAAAGAAGAAATGATCCAGTCAAAAAATGGGCAAAAGACATGAACAGACATTTCTCCAAAGAAGACATCCAAATGGCCAACAGACACATGAAAAAGTGCTCAACATCACTTGGCATCAGGGAAATCCAAATCAAAACCTCATTGAGATATCACCTCACACCAGTCAGACTGGCTAAAATTAACACGTCAGGAAATGACAGATGTTGGCGGGGATGCAGAGAAAGGGGAACCCTCCTGCACTCTTGGTGGGAATGCAAACTGGTGCAGCCACTCTGGAAAACAGTATGGAGGTTCCTCAAAAAGCTGAAAATAGAGCTACCATATGATCCAACAAGTGCACTACTGCGTATTTACCCCAAAGATACAAATGTAGGGATCTGAACGGGTCGTGCACCCCAATGTTTATAGCAGCAATGTCCACAATAGCCAAACTATGGAAAGGGCCAAGATATCCATCAACAGATGATGGATAAAGAAGATGTGGTACATAAATACAATGGAATATTATGCAGCCATCAAAAGGAATGAAATATTGCCATTTGCGATGACGTGGATGGAACTGGAGGGTGTTATGCTAAGCGAAATAAGTCAATCAGAGAAAGACATGTATCATATGACCTCACTGATATGAGGAATTCTTAATCTCAGGAAACAAACTGAGGGTTGCTGGAGTAGTGGTGGGGGGTGGGAGGCATGGGGTGGCTGGGTGATAGACATTGGGGAGGGTATGTGTTATGGTGAGCGCTGTGAATTGTGCAAGACTGTTGAATCATAGATCTGTTCCTCTGAAACAAATAATACAGTATATTAAAAAAAAGGAAGAAGATAGCAGGACGGGGAGAATGAAGGGGGGGAAATCGGAGGGGGAGATGAACCATGAGAGATCGTGGACTCTGAAAAAGAAACTAGGCTTTGTTGGGGGGTTGGGAGGATGGGTTAGTCTGGTGTTGGGTATTAAAAAGGACATGTTCTGCATGGAGCAATGGGTGTTATACACAAACAATGAATCATGGAACACTACATCAAAAACTAATGATGTAATGTATGGTGATTAGCATAACATAATAAAAAAAAAAGACAAAAAAATAGATACGCTGAATGTAAGTGGGCTAAATGCTCCAGTCAAAAGACACAGCATATCAGATTGATAAAAAAGCAGGACCCTGGGGCTCTTGGGTGGCTCAGTCAGTTAAGCATCTGCCTTTGGCTCAGGTCAGGATCCCAGGGTCCTGGGATTGAACTCCGCATTGGGCTCCTTGCTCAGCGGGAAGTCTGCTTCTTCCTCTCCCTCTGCTGCTCCCCTGCTTGTTCTCTCTCTCTCTCTGTCAAATAAATAAATAAAATCTTAAAAAAAAAAAAAGCAGGACCCATTCATATGCTGTGTACAAGAGACTCATTTTGAACCTAAAGACACATCCAGATTGATAGGGAGGGGATGGAGAGCCATTATCATGCTAATGGAGCTCAAGACAAAGCTGGGGTAGCAATCCTCATACCAGACAAATTAGATTTTAAACCAAAGACTGTAGTAAGAGATATAGAGAAACACTATATCCTCCTTAAAGGGTCTATCCAACAAGAAGATCTAACAATTGTAAATATCTATGCTCCCAGTGTGGGAGCAGCCAATTATATAAACCAGTTAACCAAAATAAAGAAACATACTAATAATAACACATTAATGGTAGGAGACTTCAACAACCCACTCACAGCAATGGAAAGATCATCTAAGCAGAAGATCAACAAAGAAACAAGAGATTTGAATGACACATTGGACTAGATAGACTTCATAGATATATACAGAACATTCCATCCTAAAACAACAGAATACTCATTCTTCTCAAGTGCACATGAAACTTTCTCAAGATCACAAAATGGGTTACAAATCGGTTCAAAACATATGGGATACTGCAAAGGCTGTCCTAAGAGGGGAGTACATAGCCATCGAAGCCTCTCAAAAAATTAGAAAAGTCCCCAATGCACAAGGTAACCTTACACCTAAAGGACATGGAAAAAGAACAGCAAATAAAACCTAAACCAAGCAGGAGAAGAGAAATAATAAATATTAGAGTAGAAATCAATGAAATAGAAACCAGAAAAACAGTAGAACAACAGGTCAATGAAACTAGAAGCTGTTTCTTTGAAAGAATTAATAGTATTGATAAACCTCTGGCCAGACTTATCCAAAAGAAAAGAGAAAGGACCAAAGTTAATAAAATCATGAATGAAAGGGGATAGATCATGACTAATAAGGAAATAGAGACAACTATTAGAACTTATTATCAGCAGCTATATGCCAACAAATTAAGCAATCTGGAAGAAATGGATGCATTCCTGGAAACTTATAAACTACCAAGACTGAAACAGGAAGAAATAGACAATCTGAACAGACCAATAAGCAGCAGGGGAATTGAAGCAGTAAACAAACCCCCCCCCACCACCACCAAAAAAAGCCCAAGAATCCAGGGCCTGAGGGCTTCCCAGGGTAGTTCTACCAAACTTTTAAAGAAGAAATCATACCTATTTTACTGAAGCTGTTTTGAAAAATAGAAATGGAAGGAAAACTTCCAAACTTGTTCTATGAGGCCAGGATTACCCTGATCCCAAAACCAGACAAAGACCCCATCAATACAGAGAATTACAGACCAATATTCCTGATGAACATGAAGGCCAAAATACTCACCAAGATCCTAGCCAATAGGATCCAACAGTATATTGAAAGGATTATCCAACATGGCCAGGTGAGATTTATTCCTGGGATGCAAGGGTGGTTCAACATTCACAAATCAATCAATGTGAGAGAACACATTAATAAAAGAAGAAACAAGAACCATATGATCCCCTCAACTGATGCAGAAAAAGCATTTAACAAAATACAGCATCCTTTCTTGATCAAAACTCTTCAAAGTATAGGGATAGAGGGAACATACATCAATATCATAAAAGCCATCTATGGAAAGCCCACAGCAAATATCATTCTCAATGGAGAAAAACTGAGATCTTTTCCCTTAAGGTCAGGAACACAACAGGGATGTCCACTCTCACCACTGTTGTTCAACATGGTACTAGAAGTCCTAGCCTCAGCTATCAGGCAACAAAAAGAAATAAAAGGCATTCAAATTGGCAAAGAAGAAATCAAACTCTCTCTCTTCACAGATGACATGATACTTTATGTGGAAAACCCAAAGACTCCACCTTAAAATTACTAGAACTCATACAAATTGAGTAACATGCAGGATACAAAATCAATGCACAGAAATCAGTTGCACTTTTATACACTAACAGTGTGACTGAAAAAAGAGAAATTAAGGAATAGATCCCATTTACAATTGCACCCAAACCCCTAAGATACCTAGGAATAAACCTAACCAAGGAGGTAAAGGACCTATACTCTAGAATCTACAGAACACTTATGAAAGAAATCGACGAAGACACAAAGAGATGGAAAAACATTTCCTGCTCATGGATTGGGAGAATAAACATTGTTAAAATGTCTATGCTGTCCAGAGCAATCTACACTTTCAATGCAATCCCTATCAAAATACCTTTGACATTTATGACAGAGCTGGAACAAACAATCCTAAAATTTGTGTGGAACTAGAAAAGATCCCAAATTGCCACAGGATTGTTGAAAGAGAAAACTAAAGCTGGGGGCATCACAATGCCTGACTTCAAGCTCTATTACAAAGCTGTCATAATCAAGACAGTATGGTACTGGCACAAAAACAGACACATAGATCAATGGAACAGAGTAGAGACCCCAGAAATGGAGCCTCAACTCTATGGTCAACTAAACTTTGACAAAGCAGGAAAGACTATCCAATGGAAAAAAGACAGTCTCTTCAATAAATGGTGTTGGGAAAATTGGACAGCCACATGCAGAAGAATGAAACTGGACCATTCTCTTACAGCATACACAAAGATAAACTCAAAATGGATGAGACTTCAATGTGAGACAGGACTCCATCAAAATCCTAGAGAACACAGGCAATAACTTCTTTGACATCGGCCACATCAACTTCTTTCAAGACACATCTATAAAAGCATGGGAAACAAAAGGAAAAATGAACTATTGGGACTTCATCAAGATAAAAACTAAAAAACAAACAAGATAAAAAGCTTCTGTAAAGCAAAGGAAACCCTCAACAAAACTAAAAGCCGGGCGCCTGGGTGGCTCAGTTGGTTAAGCGACTGCCTTCGGCTCAGGTCATGATCCTGGAGTCCCGGGATCGAGTCCCGCATCGGGCTCCCTGCTCAGCAGGGAGTCTGCTTCTCCCTCTGATCCTCCCCCATCTCATGCTCTCTCTCTCTGTCTCATTCTCTCTCTCAAATAAATAAATAAAATCTTTAAAAAAACAAAACAAAACTAAAAGTCAACCTATGGAATTGGAGGAGATATTTGCAAATGTCTTATCAGATAAAGGGCTAGTATCCACGAAGTATAATGAACTTTCCAGACTTCATACCCAAAAAGAAATAATCCATTCAAGAAATGGGCAGAAGACATGAACAGAAAGTTCTCCAAAGAAGACATCCAAATGGTCAACAGACACATGCAAAACTGTTCCACATCACTTGGCATCAGGGAAATACAAATCAAAACCACAATGAGTTACCACTTCACATGAGTCAGAATAGCTAAAACTAACAAGACAGGAAAAAACAAATGTTGGCGAGGATGTGGAGAAAGGGGATTGCTCTTCCACTGTTGGTGGGAATGCAAGCTGGTACAGCCACTCTGGAAAACAGTATAGAAGTTCCTCAAGAAGTTAAAAATAGAGCTACCCTATGACTCAGCAATTGCAGTACTAGGTATTTACCCCAGATATAAAAATGTAATGATCCAAAGGGGCACATGCACCCCAATGTTTATAGCAGCAATGTCCACAATAGCTAAACTATGGAAAGAGCCCAGATGTCCATCAATAGATGAATGGATAAAGATGTGCTACATATATACAATGGAAAATTACTAGGTCATCAGAAAGGTTGAATACTTACCATTTACATCAACATGGATGGAACTGGAGGTTATTATGCTAAGTGAAATAAGTCTATCAGAGAAAGACAATTATTGTATGGTTTCACTCATATGTGGAATATAAGAAACATCTCAGTGGATCATAGGGGAAGGGAGGGAAAACTGAATGGGAAGTAATCAGAGAGGGAGACAAACCATGTGAGACTCTGAAGTATAGGAAACAAACTGAGGGTTGCTGGAAGGGAGGTGGGTGAGGGAATTGGGTAACTGGGTGATGGGCATTAAGGAGGGTACGTGATGTGATGATCACTGGGTGTTGTATGCAACTGATGAATTATTGAACTCTACATCTGAAACTATGTAATATATATTGGCTAATTGAATTTAAAAGTTAGAGTCTGTTTCTTGGTTTGCCTCTCTCTCTCTTCTTCCCCCTCCTTCGCTCATTTGTTTTGTTTCTTACGTTCCATCTATGAGTGAAATCACATGGTATTTATCTTTCTCTGACTGACTTATTTCTCTTAGCATAATGCTCTCTAGCTACATTCATGTCATTGCAAATGGCAAGATTTCATTCTTTTTTTTTCTTTTTAAGATTTTATTTATTTATTTGAGAGAGAGAATGACATAGAGATAGCATGAGAGGGGGGAGGGTCAGAGGGAGAAGCAGACTCCCCGCTGAACAGGGAGCCCGATGTGGGACTCGATTCTGGGACTCCAGGATCATGACCTGAGCCGAAGGCAGTCGCTTAACCAACTGAGCCACCCAGGCGCCCGGCAAGATTTCATTCTTTTTATGGCTGAGAAATATTCCATTGCATATGTATACTACAGCCTCTTTACCCATTCTTTTGTTGATGGACATTTGGGCTGTCTCCATAGCTTGGCTATTGTAGATAATGCTGCTATAGACATAAAGGCACACGTATCCCTGTGAATCAGTATTTTTGTAATTCTTTGGGTAAATACTTAGTAGTGCAATTGCTGGATCATAGGGTAGTTCTATTTTCAACTTTTTGAGGAATCTCCATACTGTTTTCCAGAGTGGCTGCACTAATTTGCATTCCCACCAACAGTGCAAGAGGGGTCTTGTTTTCTCCACATCCTCACCAACACCTGTTTCTTGTGGTTTTGATTTTAGTCATTCTGACAGATGTGAGGTGATATCTCATTGTAGTTTTGATTTGTATTTCTTTGGTTATAAGTGATGTTGATCATCTTTTCACGTGTCTGTTGGCCATCTGTACATCTTCCTTGGGGAAATGACTGTTCATGTCTTCTGCCCATTTTTTAACTGAATTATTTGTTTTTTGGGTGTAAGAACTGTATAAGTTCTTTATACAGTTTGGCTACTAACCTTTCTTGGATATGTCATTTGTAAATATCTTCTCCCATTCCATAGGTTGCCTTTTAATTTTGTTGTTTCCTTTGCTGTGCAATTGCTGGATCATAGGGTAGTTCTATTTTCAACTTTTTGAGGAATCTCCATACTGTTTTCCAGAGTGGCTGCACTAATTTGCATTCCCACCAACAGTGCAAGAGGGGTCTTGTTTTTTATTTTTATTTATTTATTTTTTCTTTTCAATGTTTTATTTGAATTCTAGTTAGTTAACATATAGTGTAATATTGGTTTCAAGAGTAGAATTTAGTGATTCATCACTTACATTTAACACCCAGTGCTTATCATAAAAAGTGCTGTTTTTAATACAAATCACCCATTTAGGCCATCCCCTTCCCACCTCCCTCCATCAACTCTCTGTTCTCTATCATTCAGAGTCTCTTATGGTGTCTCTCTTTCTCTCTCTCTGTCTTCCCCCTTACCATATGTTCATCTGTTTTGTTTCATTAATTCCACATGAGTGAAATCATATGATATTTGCCTTTCTCTGACTGACTTATTTCGCTTAGCATAATACACTCTACTTCCATCCATGTTGTTCTAGATAGCAGATTTCTGTTCTTTTTGATGCTAAGTAATATATATATATACCACATCTTCTTTATCCATTCATCTACTGATGGACATCTGGGTTCTTTCCATACTTTGGCTATAGTTGATAATGTTGCTATAAACATCAGGGTACATGCTTCCCCTCAAATCCATATTTTTGTATTGTCTGGGCAAATACCTAGTGGTACAATTGCTGGGTCATAGGTTAGTTCTATTTTTAACTTTTTGCAGAAACTTCATACTGTTTTCCAGAGTGGCTGCACCATTTTGCATTCCCACCAATAGTGTAAGAGTGTTCCCCTTTTTCTGCATCTTCACCAACACCTGTTGTTTCTTGTGTGGTTAATTTAGCCATTCTGACAGGTGTGAGTTGGTATCTCATTATGCTTTTGATTTGTATTTTTCTGATCCTGAGGGATGTTGAGCATGTTGTCATGTGTCTGTTAGTCATCTGGATGTCTTCCTTGGAAAACTGTCTATTCATGCCTTCTGCCCATTTCTTAACTGGAAAATTTGTTTTTTGGGTTTTGAGTTTGATAAGTTCTTTATTTATTTTGGATACTAATCCTTTGTCAGATATGTCATTTATAAGTATCTTCTTCCATTCAATAGGCTGCCTTTTAGTTTTATTGATTGTTTCCTTCACTGTGCAGAAGCTTTTTATCTTGATGAAGTCCCAGTAGTTTATTTTTCTTTTGTTTCAATTGCCTCTGGTGACGTGTCTAGTAAGAAGTTTGGATAGCAGAGGTCAAAGAGATTGTTGCTTGTGTTCCTCTCTAGGATTTTGATGGTTTCCTGTCTCACATTTAGGTCTTTCATCCATTTTTAATTTATTTTTGTGTATGGTGCAAGAAAATCCAGTTTCATTCTGCATGTTGATGTCCAGTTTTCCCAACACCATTTGTTGAAGAGACTGTCTTTTTTTCCATTGGATATTATTTCCTGTTTTGTTGAAGATTAGTTAACCATATAGTTGTTGGGTCCAATTCTGGGTTCTCTATTCTGTTCCATTATCTGTTTTTGTGCCAGTACCATACTGTCTTGATGACTACAGCTTTGTACTATAACTTGAAATCCAGAATTGGATGCCTCCAGTTTTGTTTTTACTTTTCATCCGTCTGTATTTTATTTTATATTTTATTTTATTTAGATTTATTTAGATTTTATTTATTTATTTGAGAGAGAGAGAGAGAGAAAGAGAGAGGATAGGGGCAGGGACAGGAGGAGAGGGAGAAGCAGACTCCCCACTGAGCAGGGAGCCCAACATGGACTCAATCCCAGGGCCCTGAGATCATGACCTGAGTTGAAGGCAGACAATTAACCCCACTGAACCACCCAGACACCCTGATTTTGAATTTATTTTTGTGTATGATGTAAGGAAGTGGTCCAGTTTCATTATTCTGCATGTGGCTGTCCAGTTTTCCCAACACCATTTGTTGAAGAGACTTTTTTTCCCCCATTGGATATTCTTTCCTGCTTTCTCAAAGATTAGTTGACCATATAGTTGTGGTTCCAATTCTGGGTTCCCTATTCTGTTCCATTGATCTATGTGTCTGTGCCAGTAGCATACTCTCTTGAAGATTACAGCTTTGTTATATAGCTTGAAGTCTGGAATCATGATACCTCAAGCTTTGCTTTTCTTTTTCAAGATTGCTTTGACTATTCAGGGTCTTTTGTGGTTCCCTGAAAATTTTAGAATTGTTTTTTCTAGCTCTATGAAAAATGCTGGTGGTATTTTGATAAGGATTGCATTAAATGTGTAGATTGTTTTGTGTTAGTATGGACATTTTAACAATGTTTGTTCTTCCAATCCATGAAAATAGAATGATTTTCCTTTTTTGTGTGTGTCCTCTTCACTTTCATAAGTATTTTATACATTTCAGAGTACAAATCTTTTACTTCATTAGTTAGATTTATTCTTAGGTACCTTATTGGTTTTCATCCAATAGTAAATGGGTTCCATTCCTTGATTTCTTTTTCTGCTGCTTTGTTATTGGTTCATAGAAATGCAACAGATTTCTGTACATGGGTTTTATATCCTACTACTTTGCTGATTCATCTATAAGTTCTAACAAATATTTTGGTGGAATCTTTCGGGTTTTCTACATAGAGTATCATGTCATCTGCAAATAGTGAAAGTTTTACTTCTTCCTTGCCAATTTGGATGCCTTTTATTTCTTTTTGCTGTCTGATTGCTGAGGATAAGATTTCTAATACTATGGTAAATAACAATGGTTAGAGTGGACATCCCTGTCTTGTTCCTGACCTTAGAGGAAAAGATCTCAGGATTTCCCCATTGAGGATATTTTGTTGTGGGTTTTTCATATATGGCCTTTATAATGTTGATATATGTTCCATCTATTTCTACTTTGTTGAGGGTTTTTATCAGGAAAGGATGTTGTCTTTCGTCAAATGCTTTATATTCATCTATGGAGAAGATCGTATGGTTCTTATTCTTTCTTTTATTGATGTGCTATATCATGTTGATTTATTTGTGAATATTGAACCAGCCCTGAAGCCTAGGAATAAATCCCCCTGATCAAGGGGAACAGTTCTTTTAAAGTACTGTTGGATTTAACTTGGTAGTATTTTATTGAGAATTTTATGATTTCACTCATATGTGGAACTTAATAAACCAAATAAATGAATATAGTGGGGAGAAAAAAGAGAGGCAAACCAAGAAACAGACTCTTGACCAAAGAGAACAAACTGAGGATTACCAGAAGGGAGGCTTGGTGGGGGGGAAGGGTTAAATAGGTAACGGGGATTAAGGAGTATACTGCTGTGATGAGCACAGGGTGATGTATGGAAGTGATGAATCACTATATTGTACACTTGAAACTAATATTATCCAGTATGTTAACTAACTGGAATTTAAATAAAAACTTTTTAAATGAAGAAGACGAAATATATATATATATAATGGAATATTACTCAGCCATAAAAAGGAATGAAATCTTGTCATTTGCAACAACATGGGTGAGTGAAATACATTTTTATCTCATATTGAAAATGCAGCTTTTATGTGGGTGAAGGATTGCAGGATTGCTGTAAGGCATACCTACAGACTGTAATTTGATTCAAGAAAAAAATATATAACTTAAAAAAAAAAAGGAAGATGAAGGCTCTAAAGCTGGAGAGTTTAAAGCCAACAAAGACAGTTTGATACTTTTTGAAAGTTCAGCTTCAAAAATATCAGGATAACAGGAGTAGCACCTCTGTTGACCAAGAGGCAACAGATGAGTTCCTAAATGCCATTAAGAAAAACATTGAGGAAAATGGATATCTGCCTGAACAGTTTTTTAATGCAGATGAAGGTGCCCTATTCTGGGGGGGGGGGGGAATGCCACAAAAGACATTTATTATTAAGGTAGAGATGTGAGCACCAGGATTTAAGGCAGGAAGGGATAGGCTAACTCTACTGTTTTGTGTAAATATAGTCATGTTAATAATCAGGACTACCCTAAGCCTTGAAGACAAAAGATAAATATCAGTTGCTACTCTTTTAATTGCACAAGAAGAAGGCTTGAACTTTTGTGGATTGGTTCCATCAATGCTTTTGTCCCTGAAGTGAGGAAGTACCTTGCCAGTAAGAGACTGGCTTTAAAACTTTTTTTATATTGGACAATGTCCCTGGCCACCCAGAACCCCATGAGTTTAAAACCAATGGTTTGCCTCCAAACACAATGTGTCTATTTCAGCCTCTAGAACAGGGGATCATAAGGACTTTTCAGTCTCAGTACACATGGTATTCTATGGAAAGGATTATCAATGTTATGGAAGAGAACCCCAATTGAGAGAGCATTATGAAAGTCTAGAAAGGATTATACCATTGAAGATGCCACTGTTGTTACAGAAAAAGCCATGAAAACCTGAAACAATAAATTCCTGCTGGAGAAAACTGTGTCCAGATGGTGTGCATGATTCACAAGATTTACAACAGAGCTAATCAGAGAAATTATGAAAGATTGTGGATATGGCAATAAAAGGTGGGGGTGCAGGGTTTTAAAATATGAATCTTGGAGAAATTCAAAAGCTTGTCTAGTGTTAGTGATATGTATAACGTCTACAGTGTTTTGTATCATATAAGATAATATTGATGTAGGTATTGACAGATGATTCATCTTGTAAAGAGATGATGTAAACTCAGGGTATTGGGAAATACAGTACAGTACTATAAATGTATTTTCTTTTCCTTATCATTTTCTCAATAACATTTTTACTTCTCTAGCTTAGTTTACTGTAAGAATATAGAATGTATTACATATAACATACAAATATGTGTAATTACCTCTATATTATTGGTAAGTTTTCTGGTCAACAGGAGGCTATTAGTAGTTAAATTTTAGTAGTTAAGCTTCTAAAGAGTCAAAAGTTATATATGGATTTTCAACTGCATGGGGAGTCAGCACCTTTAACCCCTATGTTGTTCAATGGTCAACTGTAAATACATGTAAACTGAGTCCTCAAAATAAAATACAGAGATAATAATACTGGCTTACAAAGCAAAATCTGCACATACAGTCTCTTAAACATATATATTTAAATATAGACACAGTTATGTTAAAAAATAAAGGGGTGAAAAAAAGAAGTACCATGCAAATACTAGGCATAAGAAAGTTAGTGGGGCTATTTCAAATTCAAATAAAATTTAGATTGACATAGAAAAGGAGAAACATTTTATAATCATAAAACTCATTTAATTGAAATCATAGAAATTCTGTGTATTTATCTGTAACAAATTTCCATAATAAGTAAAATCTGTATCTGTCAGAACTAAATGGAAAATATACCAATACAAATCATAGTTGGGTGTGTCAATGCCATTCTATTAGTAATTAATGAAATAATAAAAAATCAGTAAGTATATAGAACAGCTGGCTAATACTATAACTCAATTTGACTTTATTGATATTAATAGAATGTTACACCACAAAATGGCAGAATACATTTAAGTACAAATGAAATGTTCATCATGTTAGTTCTTAGGCTGAAGCATAAAGACAAACTCCAGTATATTTTAAAAGATAAAAACCATTCAAATGTCTGAGCATAAAATTAAAAATCAACAACAATTAGATGCTAAGAAAATCACCAAATATTAAAATTTAAGCCACACACTTCCAAATAATCCATGGGTACTAGAAGATATCACAATGTAAAGTCAAAAGCATATTGAAGTAAATGATAATGAAAACAGACAATAAAAAAATGTTGAGATCTACCTAAGGAAATAGTGAGTGAAAAATGCTTAAAGAACAAAGTGTTAAACTCATTGATCCATATAAGATGCTAGAAAAAGAAAAGGAAATTAACCTAAGGTAAATAGATGTAATTAAATAATAATGATATGAGTAGAAGTCAATTCAATAATTTAACCCTGTATCTTCCATATATTTACCATTTTATCTCTCTTTTTTTTTTAGAGATTTTATTTATTTATTTGACAGAGACAGAGACAGTGAGAGCAGGAACACAAGCAGGGGGAGTGGGAGAGGGAGAAGCAGGCTTCCTGCTGAGCCGGGAGCCCAATGCGGGACTCGATCCCAGGACCCTGGGATCATGACCTGAGCCGAAGGCAGTCGCTTAACCAACTGAGCCACCCAGGCGCCCTACCATTTCATCTCTTTTTAATAACGATTTATTATGTGTGAGGAATTTTTTTAAATGATTTAAATTTAATCCATTTATTTTTCTTGTTTCCTATTTTATGTACTTATGATAGCCTAAGGCCTCTGTAAAAAATACAGAATTTCATAAAGAATGAAAAACTAGTGAAGCTGAAATTAAAAATGCTATAACTGAGCTGCAAATCTGACTGGATGCCATGACAATGAGGATGGATGAATCAGAAGAACAAATCAGTGATGTCGAAGATAAAATTATAGCAAATAATGAAGCTGAAAAGAGAAAAGAAAGGTAATGGATCATGAAGGGAGACTTAAGGAACTCAGTGACTCCTTAGCATAATAACATTTGTACCATAGGAGTCCCAGAAAAACAGAGAGAAAAGGGGGCAGAAAGTTCATTTGAGCTGAAAATTTCCCAAATTTGGGGAATGAAACAGACATCAAAATTCAAGAACCACAGAAAACTCCCATTAAATTCAACAAAAGCTGGCCATCACCGAGACATATCATAGCCAAATTCACACACACACAAAAAAACACAGACAAGAAAGGATTCTTAACCTACAAGGGAAAACAAATTAGGATCAAAGCAGATATGTCCTGCCAAGTTTCCCATTTAATGTGCTGGATAGGAAAAATATATAGTCAAGAACACTTTATCCAGCAAGGCTGTCATTTAGAATAGAAGGAGAGAAACAAACTTTCCTGGACAAACAAAAAGCAAAGGAGTTTGTGACCACTAAAAGAAATATTAAAAGATCCCTGCAAGAAATATTAAAGGAGACTCTGACTGGGGGGAGTGGGGTAAGACCAAAAACAACAAAGACTAGAAAGGAACAGAGAACATTACCAGAAACACCAACTCTACAGGTAACACAATGGCACTAAATTCACATCTTTCAATAATCAATCTGAATGTAAATGGACTAAATGCTTCAATCAAAAGACATAAGATATCAGAATGGATAAGAAAAAAAAGACCCATTTATATGCTGCCTACAAGAGACCCATTTTAGATCTAATGACACCTACAGATTGGAAGTGAGGAGATGGAGAACCATCTATCATGCTAATGGATGTCAAAAGAAAGCCAGAGTAGACATACTTATATCAGACAAACTAGATTTTAAACCAAAAACTGTAACAAGAGATGAAGAAGGGCATTATATTATAATGAAGGGGTCTATCCATCAAGAAGATCTAACAATTGTAAGTCCTTATGACCCTAACTTGGGAGCATCCAAATATATCAATCAAATTATAACAAACAGGGTGCCTGGGTGGCTCAGTCGTTAAGTGTCTGCCTTCGGCTCAGGTCATGATCCCAGGGTCCTGGGATCAAGTCCCACATTGGGCTCCCTGCTCGGCGGGAAGCCTGCTTCTCCCTCTCCCATTCCCCCTGCTTGTGTTCCTGCTCTCGCTATCTCTCTCTGTCAAATAAATAAATAAAATCTTTAAAAACAAAAAAAAGCAAAAAAAATTATAACAAACATAAAGAATCTCATTGATAATAATACAATAACAGTATTACAATAACAATAAGTACTGGGACTTTAACACTCCACTTATAGCAATGGACAAATCATCTAGGCAGAAAATCAACAAGGAAACAATGGCTTTGAATGACACATTGGAAGATATATGAAGAACATTTCATCTTAAATCAGCAGAATACACATTTTTCTTGAGTGTGCATGGAATATTTTCAGAATAAATACTATAGTGGGTCACAAATCAGCCCTCAACAAGTAAAAAAATATTGAGATCATACTATGAATATTTTGAGACCACAATGCTATGAAACTTAAAGTCAACCACAAGAAAAACTTGGAATGACCACAAATAACATGGAGGTTAAAGAACATCCTAGTAAAAAATGAATGGGTTAAACAGGAAATTAAAGAAGAATTTAAAAAATACATGGAAGCAAATGAAAATGAAAGCTAGACAGCCCAAAACCTTGGGGTGCAGCAAAGGAAGTCCTAAGAGGGAGGTATATTGCAATACAGGCCTACCTCAAGAAACAAGAAAAATCTCAAATACACAACCTAACCTTACACCTAAAGAAGCTAGAAAAGAAACAGCAAATAAAGCCTAAAGCCAGCAGAAGGAGGGAATTAATAAAGATTAGGCCAGGAAAAAATGATACACAAACAAAAAACTGAGTAGAACTGATCAATAAAACTAAGAACTGGTACTTGGAAAGAATTAATAAAATTAATAACCCCCTAGCCAGACTTATCAAAAAGAAAAGAAAAAGGACCCAAATAGATAAAATCACAAATGAAAGAGGAGAAATCACAACCAACCCCACAGAAATATGAACAATTATAAGAGAATCTTATGAAACATTGAATGTCAACAAACTGGGCAACCTGGAAGAAATGGACAAATTCCTAGGAACATACAAACAACAAAACTGAAACAGGAAGAAATAGAAAATTTGAACAGCAAAGAAATTGGATCCGTAGTCAAAAATCTCCCAACAAACAAAAGTCCAGGGCCAGATGGCTTCACAGGGGAATTCTATCAGACATTTATTTATTTATGTATTTATTTATTATTATGTTATGTTAATCACCATACATTACATCATTACTTTTTGATGTAGTGTGCCATGATTCATTGTTTGCGTATAACACCCAGTGCTCCATGCAGAACGTACCCTCTTTAATACCCATCACCGGGCTAACCCCTCCCCCACCCCCTCCCCTCTAGAACCCTCAGTTTGTTTCTCAGAGTCCACAGTCTCTCATGGTTCGTCTCCCCCTCCGATTTCCCCCACTTCATTCTTCCCCTCCTGCTATCTTCTTTTTCTTTGTTTTTTTTAACATACAATGTATTATTATTTTTTTTAATTTTTAAATTTTATTATGTTATGTTAGTCACCATACAATACATCATTAGTTTTTGATGTGGTGATCCATGATCCATTCTTTTTGTATAACACCCAGTGCTCCATGCAGTACGTGCCCTCCTTAATACCCATCACTGGGCTAACCAATCCCCCCTCCCCACTCCCCTCTAAAACCTGTTTGTTTCTCAGAGTCCATAGTCTCTCATTCATCCCTCCCTCCGATTCCCCCCCCTTCATTTTTCCCTTCCTTCTCCTAATGCCCTCCATGCTATTCCTTATGTTCCACAAATAAGTAAAACCATATAATTGACTTTCTCTGCTTGACTTACTTCACTTAGCATAATCTCCTCCAGTCCCATCCATGTTGATGTAAAAGTTGGGTATTCATCCTTTCTGATGGCTGAGTAATATTCCACTGTAGATATGGACCACATCTTCTTTATCCATTTATCTATTGAAGGGCATCTTGGCTCTTTCCACAGTTTGGCGATTGTGGACCTTGCTGCTATGAACATTGGGGTACATATGGCCCTTCTTTTCACTACATCTGTGTCTTTGGGGTAAATACCCAGGAGTGCAATTGCTGGGTCATAGGGTAGCTCTATTTTTAAATTTTTGAGGCACTTCCACACTGTTTTCCAAAAGTGGCTGTACCAACTTGCATTCCCACCAACAGTGTAAGAGGGTTCCCCTTTCTCCACAACCTCTCCAACATTGTTGTTTCTGGCCTTGTCAGTTTTTGTCATTCTAACTGGTGTAAGGTGGTATCTCAGTATGGTTTTGATTTGAATTTCCTTGATGGCTAATGATGATGAACATTTTTTCATGTGTCTGTTAGCCATTTGTATGTCTTCTTTGGAGAAGTGTCTGTTCATGTCTTCTGCCCATTTATTGACTTAATTATTTGTTTTTTGGTTGTTAATTTGAGAAGTTCTTTATAGATCTTAGATACCAGCCCTTTATCTGTAGTATCATTTGCAAATCCCATTCTGTGGGTTGCCTCTTTGTTTTGTTGACTGTTTCCTTTGCTGTGCAGAAACATTCCATGCTCATGGATTGGAAGAATAAACATTGCTAAAATGTCTATGCTACCCAGAGCAATATATACGTTCAATGCCAACTCGATCAAAATTCCAATGACATTTTTCAAAGTGCTGGAACAAACAATCCTAAAATTTGTATGGAATCAGAAAAGACCCTGAATTGCCAAGGAAATGTTGAAAAAGAAAAACAAAGCTGGGAGCATCACGTTGCCTGATTTCAAGCTATATTACAAAGCAGTGATCACCAAGACAACATGGTGGCACAAAAACAGACATATAAACCAATTGAACAGAATAGAGAACCCAGATATGGACCCTCAACTCTATGGTCAAATAATCTTTGACAAAGCAGGAAAAAATATGCAATGGGAAAAAGACAGTCTCTTCAATAAATGGTGCTGGGAAAATTGGACAGCTATATACAGAAGAATGAAACTCTACCATTCTCTAACACCATAGACAAAGATAAACTCAAAATGGATGAAAGACCTCAGTGTGAGACAGGAATCCATCAAAATCCTAGAGGAGAACGTAGGCAGTAACCTCTTTGACATCAGCCACAGCAACTTCTTTCAAGATACATCTCCAAAGGCTTGTGAAACAAAAGCAAAAATGAACTTTTGGGACTTTATCAAGTATTTGTCTTTTTATTTCATTTAGTATAACATTTTCAGGGTTCATCTATGTTGTAGCATGTATGAGAATTTCACTCCTTTTAAGGCTGAATAATCCATTGTATGCATGTACCAGATTATCTTTACTCATTTATGTGTTAGTGGATACTTGAATTCTTTCCACCTTTTGGCTACTGTAAATAATGCTGCTATTAACTTGGGTGTACAAGTAACAATTTGAGTCCCTTACAATTCTTTTGGGTATCTATCTAGGAGTGGAATGCAGGATTATAAGATAATTCTATGTTTTACTGAGGAACCACCTAACTGTCTTCCACAGCAGCTGTACCATTTTTCATTCCCACCAACAATATGCAAGGGTTCCAATTTCTCTACATCCTTGACAACAATTGTTATTTTCCATTTTTTCTTTTCTTTTCTTTTTCTTTTATTTTTTATTTTTAAAGTAGGCTCCATGCCCAGCATGGAGCCCAGTGCAGGGTTCGAACTCATGACTGTGAGACCAAGACCCGAATGGAGATCAAGAGTTGGACACATAACCAACTGAGCCACCCAGGCACCCCTCTTTTTTCTTTTAATAAGACCCATCCTAGTGGATGTGAAGTCATATCTCACTGTGTTCTCAATTTGCATTTTTCTAATGTTAAGTGATGTTGAACATCTTTCCACATGCTTAATTTCTATTTGTTTATGTTCTTTGGAGAAATGTCTATTCAAGTTTTTTGTTCATTTTATAATAGGTTATGTTGTTGTTGCATTTTAGAAGTCCCCTATACATTCTGGATAATAATCTCTTTCAGATATATGATTTGCAAATATTTTGTCTATTCTGTGAGTAGCTTTTTCACTCTATTGATTATGTCCTATTATGTACAAAAGTTTTAAATTTTGAAGTCCAATTTACCTGTTTTCTTTTGTTGTTTGTGCTTTTGGTGTCATATCCAAAAAAAAAAAAAATCATTGCCAAATTTAATATCATGAAGATTTCACCCTATATTGTCTTCTAAGAGTTTTATAGTTTTAGATCTTAGATTTAGTTCTGCAATCTATTTTGAGTTAATTTTTGTATGTGGTGTAAGATAAGGGTCCAACTTTGTTCTTTTGCATATAGTTTTCTCCATACCATTTGTTGACTTCCCTTTCCCTATTGAATGGTTTTGGTTCTTCTGTCAAAAATAACTTGACTGGGGCGCCTAAGTGGCTCAGTCAGTGACGTGTCTGCCTTCAGCTCAGTCAGTGAAGTGTCTTCCAGGGTTCTGGGATCAAGCCAGGTGTGGGGCTCCCTGTTTGGCAGGGAGTCTGCTTATCCCTCTCCTTTTGCCCCTCCCCCTCTGCTCATGCTCTCTCTCTCACCCTCTCTCTCAAATAAAGTCTTTAAAAAATGACCATATGTGTAAGAATTTATTTCTAGACTCTTAATTCTATTCTCTATGTGTCCTTATGCCAGTACCACAGTGTTGTGATTCCTGGAGCTTTATAATAAGTTTTAAATTAGAAGGTGTAAGTACTCCAACTTTTTATCTTCTTTTTCAAGATTATTTTGGCTATTTGGGTCCTTTGAGATTCCATATGAACTTTAGGATGTGTTTTTCCATTTCTGCAAAAAAAAAAAAAAGTGCTGCTGGGATTTTGATAGTTTGCATTGAATCTGTCATTTTGGGTAGTATTGTCATCTTAATAATATTAGATTTTCCAGTCCATGAACACATGTCTTTCCACTTATTTTTGTCTTTTTAAATTTCTTTCAGCAATGTTTTGCAGTTTTCAGTGTACAAGTCTTTTGCCTCCTTGGTTAAATTTATTCCTAAGTGTTTTATCTATTTATTTTCTGATGCTGTGCAAATGGAATTGTTTTTTTTTTTAGTTTCTTTTTTGGATTTTTCATTGCTCTAGTGTATATAAGTGCAACTGATTTTTGGATCTTAATTTGGATCCTGAAACTTTCCTGAATTGATTTATTAGCAACCTTCCTGAATTAGTTGCATTTGTGTGTGCATGTGTAATCTTTGGGGTTTTCTACATATAAGATCATATAATCTGCAAAGACGATTTTACTTCTTCCAATACAACCTGGATGTCTTTTAAAAATTATTTTCCTTGCCTAATTGCTCTGTAATAGAAATTCCAATACTATATTGAAAGAAGTGGTGAAAGGAGCCAACTTTGTCTTGTTCCTGATCCTGGGGAAAAATTTTTAAATCTAACCATTGAGAATATTATTTGTGGATTTTTCATTTATGCCTTTTATCATGTTGAAGAAGATGCCTATGATTCCTAGTGCATTGAATGTTTTTATCATGAAACTTCATTGAATTTTTTCAAATGCCTTTTCTGCATTATATGAGATGATCATATGTTCCCCCCTTATTCTATAAATTTTTTAAAGGTTTTATTTATTTATTTGAGAGAGAGAGAGCACAGCAGGGGAAGGGGCAGAGGGAGAAGGAGAAGCAGGCTCCCCGCTGAGCAGGGAGCCCCATGGGGGACTTGATCCCAGGACTCCATCCCAAGAACCCTAGGATCATGACCTGAGTCAAAGGCAGACACTTAATGGCCTGAGCCACACAGGTGCCCCCCATTCTATTAATGTGCTGTATTACATTGATCAACTCTTATGTATTGAATCATCCATGCAATCCAGGAATAAAACTCACTTGGTCATGGTGTATAATTTTTTTTTATTATGTTATGTTAATCACCATACATTACATCATTAGTTTTTGATGTAGTGTTCCATGATTCATTGTTTGTGTATAACACCCAGTGCTCCATTCAGTATGTGCCCTCTTTAATACCCAACCAGGCTAACCCATCCCCCCCACCCCCCTCCCCTCTAGAACCCTCAGTTTGTTTCTCAGAGTCCATAATCTTTTTAATATGGTGTTGGGTTGGGTTTGCTAGTATTTGTTGAGGATTTTTGCATCTATATTCATAGGAAATATTGGTTTGTTGTTTATTTTTTCTTATAGTATCTTTATCTGGCTTTTGTATCAGGACAAATTGGCCACATAGGATGGAGTTAGGAAGTGTTCCCTCTTCTTAAAATTTTTGGGAAGAGTTTGAGAAGGACTAGTGTTAATTCTTTTAAAAATGTTTTTTTAACCAGTGAAGGTATCTGGTCCTGGGCTTTTCATTGTTGGTAGATTTTGATGACTTATTCAATCTCCTTACTAGTTACAGGTATATTTAGATTTTCTATCTCTTCATGAATCAGTTTTGGTAGATTTTGTATTTCTAGGAATTTGTCTACTTTTTTCTAAGTTATCCAATTTGTGGGTGTAGAATTGTTCATTGTTCCCTCAGTCATTCTAGCTTAAGGTCTGTCAATTTTGTTGATCTTTTCAAAGAACAACTATTGGTTTTGTTGATTATCTCTATTGTTTTTCTATTCCCTATTTTATCTATCTCTGTTTTAATATTTATTATTTCCTTCCTTCTTCTAGCTTTGGGCTTCATTTGTTTCCTTTTGTTTTTGGTGTGGTTCCTTCACATGCAATGTTAACTTATTGATTTGAGATCTGTATTCCTTTCTAATGTATGCATTTACAACTATAACTTTTTAAAAATTCCAGTATAGTTAACATACTTCAGGAATACAACATCGTGATTCAACAATTCTATACATTACTCAGTGCTCACTGAGATAATTGTAGTCTTAATCCCCTTCATCTCTTTCACCCATCACCCCACCTACCTCCCCTCTGCTAACCATCAGTTTGTTCCCTATAGTTAAGAGTTCAGCTTTTTAGTTTTTTTTTTTTTAATATTGCTGATTTGTTTTGTTTCTTAAGTTCTGCATATGAGTGAAATCATATGGTATTTGTTTTTTCTGACTGGCTTATTGTGCTTAGCATTATATTCTCTAGCTCCATCCATGTTGTTGCAAATGGCAAAATTTTATTCTTTTTATGGCTGAGTAATGTTCATTATATATATATATATTTTTTTCACATCTTCTTTATCTATTCATGTATCAGGGGAAAGTTGGGCTACTTCCATGCTTTGGCTATTGTAAATAATGCTGCAATAAACACAGGGGTGTATATATCTTTTCAAATTAGTATTTTTGTATTCTTTGGGTAAATAACCACAGTGTGATTACTGGATCATAGAGTAGTTCTATTTTTAATTTTTTGAGGACCTCCATACTGTTTTCCACAGTGGCAGCATCAATTGCAATTCCCACCAACAGTGTACGAGAGTTCGTTTTTCTCCATATCCACACCAACATTTGATGTTTCTTGTGTTGTCGATTTTAGCCATTCTGACAGGTGTGAGGTAGTATCTCACTGTAGTTTTGATTTGCCTTTCCCTGATGATGAGTGATATTGAGCATCTTTTCATGTGTCTGTTGGTCATCTGGATGTCTTCTTCAGAAAAATGTCTGTTTATGTCTTCTGCCCATTTTAAAATAAGATTATTTTGGGGAGTGTTGAGTTGTATAAGTTCTTTATATATTTTGAATACTAACTCTTTATCAGATATGTCATTTGCAAATATCTTCTCGCACTTAATAGGTTATCTTTTAGTTTTGTTGACTGTTTTCTTTGCTGTGCAGAAGGTTGTTTTTTTTTTAAATTTTTATTGTTATGTTAATCACATACATTACATCATTAGTTTTAGATGTAGTGTTCCATGATTCATTGTTTGTGCATAACACCCAGTGCTCCATGCAGAACGTGCCCTCTTTAATACCCATCACCAGGCTAACCCATCCTCCCACCCCCCTCCCCTCTAGAACCCTCAGTTTGTTTTTCAGAGTCCATTGTCTCTCATGATTCATCTCCCCCTCTTATTCCCCCCTTCATTCTTCCCCTCCTATCTTCTTCTTCTTCTTTTTTTTCTTAACATATATTACATTATTTGTTTCAGAGGTGTAGATCTGAGAATCGACAGTCTTGCACAATTCACAGTGCTTACCAGATGTGCAGAAGGTTTTTATTTTGATGTAGTCCCAACAGTTTATTTTTGCTTTTATTTCCTTTGCCTGGGGAGACATATCTAAAAAATATTGTTATGGCAGATTTCAGAGAAAACACTGCCTGTGCTCTCTTCTAGAATTTTTATGGTTTCAGGCTTGTGTATGATGTAAGAAAGTGGTACATTTTCTTTTTTTTTTTTTTTTGATGATAACTCCAGTTTTTTCAACACCATTTGTTGAAGACTCTTTTTTCCATTGCATAGTCTTATCTCTTTTGTCAAAGATTAATTGACCATATAGTTGTGTATTTATTTCTGAGCTCTTTATTTTGTTCTATGGATTTATGTGTTTATTTTTATGCAAGTACATTTTTGTGTTTCAATTACTATAGCTTTGTAGTATAACTTGAAATCTGGGATCGTGATATCTCCAATTTTCTTCTTTTTCAAGAGTTCTTTGGCTATTCAGAGTCTTTTCTGGTTCCATACAGATTTTAGGATTATTTGTTCTGGTTCTGTGAAAAAATGTTGCTGTATTTTGATAGGGATTGCATTAAATCCAAATATTGTATTGAGTAGTACGGCATTGTAACAATATTTTTCCTTCAAAACTGTGAGCATGGACTATCTTTCCATTTTTTTGTGTTATCTTTAGTTTCCTTCATCAATGTTTTATAGTTTTCAGAAAAGAGGGTTGTTTGTTTTTGGTTTTTTTTGTTACAAGTTTTTATTTAAATTCTAGTTAGTTAACATATGGTGTAATATTAGAGTCAGGAGTAGAATTTAGTGTTTCATCATTTACATATAATACCCAATATTCATCACAACAAGTGCCCTCCTTAATACCCATCATCCATTTAGCCTATCCACCAGCCCATCTCCTTTCCAGCAACCCTCAGCTTGTTTTCTATTGTTAAGAGTCTCTTTTATGATTTTTCTTCCCTCTTTTTTTTTCTTCCCCTATGTTCATCTGTTTTGTTTCTTAAATTCCACACGAGTGAAATCATATGGTATTTGTCTTTCTCTGACTTATTTTGCTTAACATAATACACTCTAGCTCCAACCATGTCATTGAAAATGGTAAGATTTCATTCTTTTGGATGGCTGAGTAATATTCCATTGTATATGCATACCACAACTTCTTTGTTCAACATTGATGTATGTACATTTGGGCTCTTTCCATAATTTGTCTATTATTGATAATGTTGTTATAAGTATCAGGGTGCATGTGTCCCTTTGAATCAATATTTTTGTATCCCTTGGATAAATACCTCGTAGTGAAATTGCTGGATCGTATGGTAGTTCTATTTTTAACTTTTTGAGGAACTTCCATACTGTTTTCCAGAGCGGCTGCACCAGTTTGCATTCCCACCAATAGTGTAAGAGGGTTCCTCTTTCCCCACATCTTCCCCACACCTGTTATTTCCTGTGTTGTTAATTTTAGCTATTCTGACAGGTGAAATGAAAATGAAAACATGACAGTCCAAAACCTGTGGGACACAGCAAAAGTGGTCACAAGAGGGAAGTATATAGCAATGCAGACTTACCTCAAGAAACAAGAAAAATCTCAAATACACAACCTAACCTTACACCTAAAGGAGCTAGAAAAATACCCCAACAAATGAAACCTAAAACCAGTAGAAGAAGGTAAACAATAAAGACTAGGGAGAAATAAAAGCTATATAAACAAACAAACAAACAAACAAACAGTAGAAGAGATCAATGAAACCTAGGAGCTGGTTCTCTGAAAGAATTAATAAAATTGATAACCCCCGGCCAGACTTATCAAAAAGAAAAGAGAAAGGACCCAAATAAATAAAATCATGAATGAGAGAGGAGAGATCACAGTCAACATCACAGAAATACAAATAATCATAAGAGAATGTCATGAAAAATTATATGCCAACAAACTGGGCAATCTGTAAGAAATGGATAAATTCCTAGAAACATAGAAACTATCAAAACTGCAACAGGAAGAAATAGAAAATTTGAAGAGACCCATAATCAGTAAAGAAATTGAATCAGTAGACAAAAATCTCCCAACAAAAGTCTAGAGCCAGATGACTTCACAGGGGACTTCTACCAGACATTTAAAGAAGAATTAATACCCATTCTTCTTAAACAATTTCAAAAAATAGAAATGGAAGAAAAACTTCCAAACTCATTCTACAAGACCAGCATTACCTTGATCCCCAAACCAGGAAAAGACCCTACTAAAAAGGAAAATTATAGGCCAATATCCTTGACTAACATGGATGCAAAAATTCTCAACAAAATACTAGCAAACCTCGGCCACAGCAACTTCTTGTTAGACGTGTCATCAAAGGCAAGGGAACAAAAGCAAAAATAAACTATTGGGACTTCATCAAGATAAAAAGTTTTTGCACAGTAAAGGAAACAGTCAACAAAACAGTTACCTTTTAAGGTAACCTATGGAATGGGAGAAGATATTTGCAAATGACATGTCAGATATAGGGATGGTATCAAAGATGTATAAAGAACTTCTCAAACTCAACACCCAAAAAACAAATAATCCAGTCAAGAAATAGGCAGAAGACATGAACAGACACTTCTCCAAAGAAGACATACAAATGGCCAACAGACATATGAAAAAATGCTCAACATCACTCAGAATCAGATAAATACAAATCAAAAGCACAATGAGATACCACCTCACACCAGTCAGAATGGCTAAAATTAACAAGTCAGGAAATGACAGAGGTTGGTGAGGATGTGAAGAAAAGGGAACCCTTCTACACTATTGGTTGGGAATGCAAGCTGGTGCAGCCACTTTGAAAAACGGTATGGAGGTTCATCAAAAAGTTCAAAATAGAGCTACCATACGATCCAGCAATTGCACTACTGGGTATTTACCCCAAAGATACAAATGTAGTGATCCGAAGGGGCACCTGCACCCCAATGTTTATAGCAGCAATGTCCACAATAGCCAAACTATGGAAAGGGCCCAGATGTCCATCAACAGATGAATGGATAAAGAAGATGTATATATATACAATGGAATATTACACAGCCATCCAAAAAAAGAAATCTTGCCATTTACAACGACATGGATGGAACTAGAGGGTATTATGCTAAGTGAAATTAAGTGAATCAGAGAAAGACAATTATCATATGATCTCACTGTTATGTGGAATTTAAGAAACAAGGCAGAAGATTATAGGGGAAGAGAGGAAAAAGTGAAACAAGACAAAACCAGAGAGGGAGACAAACCATAAGAGACTCTTAATCATAGAAAACAAACAGGGTTGCTGGAGGGGAAGGGGGTGGAGGGATGGGGTAACTGGATGATGGACATTGGGGAGAGTATGTGTTGTATTGAGCACTGGGTATTATATAAGACTGATGAATTGCAGACCTGTACTCCTGAAACAAATAATACATTATATGTTAATTAATTGAATTAAAAAAAAATGCTGCAATGTCTTGGGGGGGAAAGAATATAAAAAAAGAAGAGGTGGTATATATATACAATGGAATATTACTCAGCCATTAGAAAGAATGAAATCTTGCCATTTGCAATAATATGGATGGAACTACAGGGTATTATGCTAAGTGAAATAAGTCAGAGAAAGATAAATACCATAAGATTTCATTCACATGTGGAATTTAAGGAACAAAACAAATGAACATAGGGGAAGGGAGGGAAAAATAAAATAAGACAAAAACAGGGAGGTAAACAAACCATAAGAGACTCTTAACTATAGGAAACAAACTGAGGGTGGCTGAAGGGGAAGTGAGTGGAGGGATGGGGTAACAAGATGATGGGCATTAAGGAGGTCACTTGATGTAGTGAGCACTGGGTGTTATATGTTACTGAGAATCACTAAATTCTACCTCTGAAACTAATAATATGCTATATGTTAATTAAATTACATTTAAATAAAAAATTTAAAAATACTAGCAAATAGAATCCAACAGATCTTTCAACTTCTTGGTTAAGTTTATTCCCAAGTATTTTATTCTTTTGGTGCAATTGTAAATGGGAAATATATTTTTTTTAAATTTCTGTTTAGTGTATAGTTAGTGTATAGAAATGCAAAAGATTTCTGTACATTGATATTGTGTCCTGCAACCATACTGATAACTGAATTTATTAATTCTAGTTGTTTGTCTGGTGAGGTCTTCAGGGTTTCTATATATGGTCCCATGTCATCTGCAAATAGTGAAATTTTACTTCTTTACCATTTTGGATGACTTTTATTTCTTTTTCTTGTCTGGATGCATGGCTAGGGCTTTCAGTACTATGTCAAATTAAAGTGATGAGAGTGGACATCCTTGTCTTGTTCCTGACCTCAGGGGAAAAGCTATCAGTTTTTCCCCATTGAGTGATATTAGTTATGGGTTTTTCATATATGGCCTTTATTATATTGAGATATGTTTCCTCTAAACCTACTTTGTTGAGGGTTTTTATCATGAATGGAGGTTGTACTTTCTCAAATACCTTTTCTGCATCTATTGAAATGATCATATGTTTTTTTTATCCTCTTGTTGATGTGATATCATTTTGATTGATTTGTGAATATTGAACCACACTTGCATCCTGGGAATAAATCCCACTTGATCATAGTGAATGATTTTTTAAAATGTATTGTTGGATTTGGTTTGTTAACATTTTGTTGGGGATTTTTGCATCTATGTTCCTCAGAGATATTAGCCTTTAGTACTTTTTTTTTTTTATGGTGTCTTTATCTCATTCTGGTATCAAAGGTAATGTTGGCTTCATAGAATGGATGCTTTCCTTCCACTTTTATTCTTTTGGAATAGTTTAAGAAGCTTGAAATTGAGAAGTTGAGAAGTTTTGAAATAGTTCTTCAAATGTGTTTTAGAATTTACCTGTGAAGTCATCTGGTTCTGGACTTCTGTTTGTTAGTTTTCTTTCTTTTCTTTTTTTTAAATTTTATTTATTTATTTGAGAGAGAGAATGAGATAGAGAGAGCATGAGAGGGGGGAGGGTCAGAGGGAGAAGCAGACTCCCTGCTGAGCAGGGAGCCCGATGTGGGACTCGATCCCAGGACTCCAGGATCATGACCTGAGCCGAAGGCAGTCACTTAACCAACTGAGCCACCCAGGCGCCCTGTTAGGAGTTTTCTGATTACTGAGTAAGTTTCACTGCTGATAATTGGTCTGTTAATATTTTTTATTTCTTCCTGCTTCAGTTTTGGGACATTATATATTTCTGGGAATTAGTCCATTTCTTCTAGGTTGTTCAATTTGTTGGCATAGAAATTTTCTTAAAATTCTCTTATAATCCTTTGCATTTCTGTGGTGATTGTTGTTACTTCTTTTATTTCTGATTTTGTTTATTTGAGTCCTTTCTATCTCTTTTTCTTTCTATCTCTTTTTGGATGAGTCTGGCTAAAGGTTTATCAATTTTGTCGATTTTTTCTAAGAACCAGCTCCCAATTTCATTATTCTGTTCTAGTGTTTGTTTGCTTTTAGTTTCTATTTCATACTTCTGATTTAATCTTTATTATTTCTCTCCTTCTATTGGTTTTTGGTTTTGTTTGTTCTTTTTCTAGCTCCTTTAGGTTTAAGGTTAGGTTGTTTGAGATTTTTCTTGCTTATGGAGGTAGGCCTGTATTGTAAAAATGTCCCTCTTAGAACTGCTTTTACTGCATCCCAGAGGTTTTTGACTGTTGTGTTTTCATTTGCATTTGCATTTGTCTCCATGTATTTTTTTCCCCTTGATTTGGTTTGGTATTTTTGAATGTGCAGACTTGTTTTGTGGACTAATATGCAATCTATTCTTGAGAATGTTCCATGTGCACTTGAAAAGAGTCTGTATTCTACTGTTTTAGGGTGGAATGCTCTGAATATATCTATTAGATCAATCTGGTCTAATGTATCATTCAATGCTAATATTTCCTTTTTTATTTTCTATTTGGTTGTATCCTTTGATGTAAGTGGGGTATTAATGTCCTCTACTATTGTTGTGTTACCATCAGTTACTTCCTTTATGTTTGCTTTTAACTGCTTTATGTATTTGGGTGCTCCCATTTGGTTGCATAAATATTTACAACTGTTATATCCTTTTTTAAAATTTAATTTCATTTTATTATGTTATGTTAGTCACCATACAATACATCATTAGTTTTTGATGTAGTGATCCATGATTCATTGTTTTCGTACAACTGTTATATCCTTTTGTTGGACTGTTCCCTTTATGGTTATATAATGTCATTCTTTGTTTCTTGTTACAGTTTTTGTTTAATATTCTATTTTGTCTGATATAAGTATTGCCACACAGACTTTATTTTGACATCCATTTACACGATAAATGTTTCTCTATCCCTTCACTTTCAATCTGCATGTGTCTTTAGGTCTGAAATGAGTCTCTTATAGGCAGTAGTGATTTGAGAAGTAGTTACAGAAATTCTTGACATTGAGCCAGATTGGGAGAAAGGATTTTATCTGGATGTAGAAGATTATCTCATAGTAGTTCTAATTCTTGCCAGTGATTGTTGAAGCTGTCCACCAACAGTGTGATTCCAGCTTTTGGCTTCTCAACCCGAAAAACAACTTCTTGAGGAAGTTCTATGACAGCTTGAAGTATGATGTGAAGAAAGTAAAAGAGGTGGTCTATAATCTCTCATTCTG
This sequence comes from Mirounga leonina, assembly GCF_011800145.1. Taxonomy (NCBI): domain Eukaryota; kingdom Metazoa; phylum Chordata; class Mammalia; order Carnivora; family Phocidae; genus Mirounga; species Mirounga leonina. The sequence goes on from NW_023270466.1 coordinate 7,547,484, forward strand.
GGGCTTCAGTAAGGAGACCACAATGGCTTGTGCAGAGAAATAAGAGACTCTCCTTGCACTTGGCCCTGCTGACCTCAGCAGTTGCTGGTGAGGGTGGGCACAGTGCCTCTCAAGGTAGTTAGGATTGCTAAACACTGTGCTTTATTTTCTTAACCAGTGTGTGGTGTAAGTATCAAAACTGAAACAACTTTTGGAGGGGGGAGGGGTAAAAAATAGCCTTCACAAGGACAGATTTTCTTTGTTTCAGTGAATTTGCTCTGTACTTCAGTTCTGTCAAAAAGTGTAAATGTCAGTCTGTTGGTAGAGTCCTTTTCTTGCTTATCCTGGTGCTGTTGATGTACTGAGAAGTTTAGTGTCTTATGTTTATTTTTTAAAAAGGGTGTGTAGCTTAATTTCCATATATTGGTGAATTTTAAAGTTTTCTTTCTCTTTTGTTTTCTAGTTTTGGGATGAGAAAGCACATTTTTATAATTTCAATCTTTTAAAATTTATTAAGATTTGCTGTGTGTTCTAACATATAATCTGCCCTGGAAGATGATCCATATGCACTTGAGAAAAATGTCTACTCTGCTATTATTTGGTGATGTGTTCTGTATATATGTTAAGTCTAATTAGTTGTAGGTTGTTCAAATCATCTTTATCCTTATTAATCTTTTGACTGGTTGTTCTATCCATTATTGATTGTGAGTATTGAAGTCTCCAACTATTATTGTAGAATTATTGATATCTCCTTTCAATTCTGTCAATTTATGTTTCACAAATTTTGGGGTTCTGATATTCAGTGCATATATATTAGAATTGTTATATCTTTTTGATAAATTAATTCTTTAATCAATAATATAATATCCTTTGTCTCTTGTAACAGTTTCTGACTCCACCCATTAAGATCCCCTTTTAGAAAGCCCTGGACAACCTAGATAAGTAACCACTTGAATGTCCTCACTTTTCCTTTCCCATGCCTTAATTCCTGCTCTTATGTTTTAAATTCACCAATAGGAGCGAAACTGCAAAACCCTAGGGACCCCACCTGCCACCCCAATAAAGGCAGAGCCCCAGGTTTGCACCTTCTCCCTTCTCTCTTTTTCTACCTATGACCTTGTGATGTGGCCCTCTAGCATGCCCGTACTCTCCAGGACTTGTGAGTAATGAAACTTGAGTTTTTGAAGTTCCCTGACAGTCATTTCTGAGGTGCAGCTTACAATCATATGTAGAGCCACAGGGGCTGGTCCAACTACAACATTGGTTCCAGTTGGGAAGTGTCTGTGGGGGTCATCACAAGCAGCACAGGACCAAGTGAGTGCCTCAGGCATCCCTAACTGATAACATCATCATTGATAGGCTGAGACTATCAGATGAAACAATAGTCATTTCTCTCTTGCTGCTTTGAAGATTCTCTTTGTCTTTTGATTTTTTTTGAATTTCATTAATATAGTTTATTTTTAAAATATACTATTATTTATATATTTTTATTTTTTATTATTTTTTTGAATTAATACATTTTTCTTTTTTTATTATGTTCAATTAGCCAACATATAATACATCATTAGTTTTTGATGTAGTGTTCAGCTATTAGTTGTGTATAACAAACACCCAGTGTCTTTTGATAGTTTGATTATACTGTGTCCCAGGGTGAGTTTCTTTGAATTTATCCAGCTTGGAGTTTGTTCACCTTGTAGAATCATATCTTTCAGTAAATTTGGGGAAATTTTTACCATTATTTCTTAAAATAATCTTTCTGCCCACTTCTCTCTCTTTTTCTGGGATTACTGTATTGTGTATGATTGTTTATTTGATGGTGTCTCACAAATCCCTTAGTGTCAACACACTTTTTTTCATTCTTTTTTCTTTCTGTCAACGATTTCAACCATCCTACCTTCCATATCATGGATTCTTTCTTCTGTCTGCTCATATTTGCTGTTGAATCCTTTAATGAATTTTTCATTTCAGTTATTACTTTACAGCTCCAGAATTTCTGTTTATAATTTCTCATTATTGATTCTCATTTGTTCTTCCATAATTTCCCTGATTTCCTTTAGTTTTTTGTCCATGCTTTCCTTTAGTTCTTTGGGAATATTTAAGACAGTTGTTCTAAAGTTTTGTCTAGTAAGTCCAATGTCTAAGCATCCCAGGAACAGTTTCTATCAATTTATTTTGTTCCTTTGAAGGGGCCATGCTTCCCTGACTCTTTGTATGCACTGTAATTGTTTTGTCAAAATCGTTTATTTGACTATTATAACATGGTAACTCTGGAATTCAGATTCTCCCCTTTTCTCAGGGTTTGGTGTTTATTTTTTGATTGTTGAAGACCGTGGTACTCTATTTTTTGAGACTTTTTTTTTTTTGCAAAAACTATTCTTTGCTGTGTGTGATCACTGAAGGCTCTATTCCTTTAGCTCAGGTTTAGCTAATTTTTTAAAAAAATATTTATCTATTTATTTATTTTAGAGAGAGAAGATAGAGAGAGGGAGAGAGTAGAGGGAGGGGCAGAGGGAGAGAATCTTCAAGCAGACTCCCTACCAAGTGTGGAGCCCACAATCCATGAGATCACAACCTGAGCTAAAACCAAGAGTTGGATGCTCACCAAACTGAGCCACACAGGTGCATCTGTTTAGATAATGTTTTAATGAAGATTTCCTTGAATACCATGAACTCCCCTAGGCTTGGCAAATTGGCTTTAAGTTAGAGCAGTCCTTCAACCCTTAGCTAAGTTTGCTCTGAGCCTAGGGATCAACCTAAGGCGAAAGCTTAAAGTTTTCATAGGTCTTTCTTGGCATGCATGTGGCTTTCTAAATTCCCTTGTGGAATTTAATCTATACATGGCTGCTTCTGAATGTCTTAATTTCTCAAATAGCTCACTTTAGCTTCTTTAGACCTTAAATGGCCTGTTATATATTTCCACTTGTAATCTCTTGCCCCAGACATCTGTGGGTCTTATAGCTATTAACAGCAGTGCCTACCACTTATCTGCCCAAGTTTCAAGTTATATGAAATAGACAAGTGCCTTGTATCTGCCTGGTTAAAACAGGTATGCACAATAACTTGCAACCAAGGTCTGCTTTGCTCCCTGGTTCAAGGAAAGGAACTGGAAACTGGGCTGCTGCTGCTTCAATACCAAAACCACCATCATGCCCCAAAGGGGTTAGGGAAAGGATGAGTAGAAATGTCACAAAACTTTCCTATTAGTTTGAAGATGATTTTTCTGTTCAGATGTTTGCGTGATTGCTATAAACCTTTGACTATTTTGGGGTTGTCTGGGTGGCACAGTTGGTTGAGTGTCTGACTTGGTTTTGGCTCAGGTAGTGATCTCAGGGTCATGAGATTGAGCCTGTGTTGGGTTGTGTGCTCAGTGTGGAGTCTGCTAAAATTTCTCTCTCCCTCTCCCTTTGCCTTTCCCCTCTACATGCTCACTCGCTCTCTAAAATAAATAAATAAATCTAAAAAAAATTCTAAAAAAAACAAAACAAAACCAAAAACCTTTGACTATTTTCTGCAGTTATGACAAAGTTGGTTCAGACAGTCTCTGCTTGTTTTTTGTTTTTGTTTTTGTTTTTTCTCAGTAGTTCTGTGGGGAAACAAGAGCTTGGATTTTCCTACTCCACAATTGTGCTTAAGTATCTGAATAAAGAGATTTTTAATTCAATTTAAAGGTTTTTAAATAATCAGATTTTAGTTTTGTTCACATTATTTTCAATTTCTAGTTTTATTGAACTGAGATATTTCTACTTTGTGGAATTTATTGAAAAATTTTTTTGGTTCCAATGTACTTTTATATTTTCTGAATGTATCACCAGCATTGGTTTATTCTTTATTTTTAGAGTACACAGTTTGAAAGACATATCTAGATACTTATTAGATTCACTTTTTAAATATCCTATATATATATTTTAGAGTAGATTTTCTTAAATTTGTCACTATTAACATTTAGGACCAGATGACTCTTGGTTGGTGTGTGCATATGAGGTAATGGAGGTTGTCCTGTGCATTATAGGATATTTAGCAGCATTCCTAGCTTCTACATGAAATACTAGTAGTATCATCTCTCAGTTGTGACAACCAAAAATGTCTCCAGACATTGCTAAATGTCTTGTGGTGGGCAAAATCACCCTCTGTTGAAAACCACTGTTCTAGAGTATGGATTAGCAAACTTTTTTTTTTTTTCAGTAGAAGACCAGATAATAAATATTTTAGACTTTGTAGGCAATATGGTCCTATCACTGGACAACTATACCTTTGTAGTGTAAAGGCAGTGGTTAACAATACATAAAAGAACTGAAGTGGCTGAGTTCCAAAAATCTTAATTTATAAAAACAGGTGTCAGGTTGGATTTGGCTCAAGAGCTATAGTTTGCCAAACTTTGTTCTAGAACTTCAGTTGTTCTCTACTACATTTGGTATAAACCCAGAGAGTATATTAAGGTTTACTATATATAATTTGTTTCCCTTTCTCCTTATATCTCTTATAATTTTTGTTTTATGGATCCTGATAATATATTTGATACACAGATCTTTAAAACTTTTATTACCCCCTCAAAATTGTCTTTTAAAAACATCATTTGAGTGCTCTTTTGATTTTTTTTAAAGATCTTATTTATTTATCTGAGAGAGAGAGAGAATGAGAGAGAGAACACGGGCAGGGTGAGGGGCAGAGGGAGAAGCAGTCTCCCTGCTCAGCAAGGAGCCTGACAGGGGGCTCAATCCCAGGATCCCAGGATCATGACCTGAGCTGAAGGCCAATGCTTAACCAACTGAGTCACCCAGGCACTGATCTTTTTCTGATTTAATATTATTTTGCCTGAATTTACCCTGCAGCACCTAGGTAAACCTGAATTATCTGTATTTTTATTGGCTTACGAATTTATTATTTTACATTTCAAAGTTTCTACATTATTTTGGGGGTATATCTCTTTTTTATAACCTAATAGCATTTAAAGGTAACTTTAACTTCTTTAACTTCTTGATGTAGCAGATATATTTGTTTTACTTTATGTTGAATTATGCCATAAAAAAGGTAAAAAAAAAATTTAGTAATAGTTCTGTTTTTATTGTTCCATTGATTTTTCTTTTACTAATTAAGAATGCTGTGTTTTTGCTTTACTAGGTACATTTGTAATTACAAACTTGTGTATTTTATCTTTATTTACTTAATATCAAATAATTCCATATTACTGAACCAATGATAAAATTAATTTTTTCTCTCTCTTTCTAACCACCCTTTAATCCCCAATTTTACTGCCTTTTAAAATATTTCTATTTTTATCATTTTACCATTAAATACAACCTATAACTTGATTTGTTAGTTGTAAATGATATACTGGGCTCCCAGCTTTTAAAGATCAGAAAATCAATATATTTTCATTGCATTGGTTATGTTACACCTTCACCTTCCATATTATATTGGATCTATTCTTTGTAAATTTCCAAAGATAAAGGCCTTTAAAAATTCCCATCTGTAAATCACTTTGGATTTAATATCTCCTGGATACCTTCTGCTAGTACTCAATAACTCACCTGAGTGGCTCCCATTTAGAGATTCTTCCTCTAATAATCATGGATTTTCTCCTTCCTCCAATTTGAAGATCACATCTGGTTTTCTAACACAATACTCTATAAACAGAAAATAATTAGGATTTGGATCAGCTGCATGGGCTTCAGTAATTCTGAATGTAAAGGAAGGTGCAGCTTCAGGAGTTGCATATTGATGGTGTTCATCTGAGGTGCTCATTTTTGAGGAGGTGACAAAAGAATGAATCTCCTTAAATCCCTGAATCTCGGGACCAAATAATATCAAATTCTAAAAATGGCCCAGGTGTGTTGGGTTTTATAAAAGGGACCACATAGGAACTTCCACTTAACTTCCACATGTCAAAAAAAGTAGAAAACCATACAAAATTGGACAACATGAGTGCAAGACAGGAACTCTTAGGAAAAAGGAAACAAGTTGTGAATGCTCTTTTTGCCAGAGTTTGGGAAATTTCTATGCCACAGCATAGTAAAGGGAAACCAAAAAAAGCCTGGCAGCCTCAATAGGTTGAGACAGTGTTAAGAGTTTAGAATGCTGAGGCAATTAGAATTTGCCAGACAGGGTGCCTGGTGGCTTAGTCGGTTAAGCGACTGCCTTTGGCTCAGGTCATGATCCTGGAGTTCCAGGATTGAGTCCCCCATCAGGCTCCCTGCTCATTGGGGAGGCTGCTTCTCCCTCTGACCCTCCCCCCTCTCATTCTCTCTCTCTCTCAAATAAATAAATAAAATCTTTAAAAAAAATTGCCAGACAAAATACTGGAGAGGAAAGAGTGGTACTAAGTGAGAGCCATGAGATCTGCAGAAAGGTCTCTATGAGTCTTTGGTTGAATATGGACTTCTGAATGCATGTCAGAAAACTACTCAAGGTTGGGGAAAGAACTGCTGCTGGGAAGGAGTAGAGTGGAAAGTCACCAAAGTATACACAGAAAAGGGCAGTTTGTTATCCCACTGGCCAGAGTAGAAAGATCTCTTAATTCACAGAGGATTCAGTATAATAACGTGAAAGATTCTACATTGGTACAGGAGCAAAATTAGCCCTAAACTAGATGCTCTAGGTGCTCTGAATGCAACAAAACAAAGCTTAAAAGCAGACCTTGAAAAGATAAAACTAATTTCAAATAACTTAATTTTATTCCAAAGCCCCCAAATATTTTAAAATACCAAAATATATAGCACCCAACAATGTAAAATCCACAACAACTAGCATCCAATAAAAAATTACAAAGTATGCAAGGAAGCACATATGATCTTTTTAACCAAGAGAAAATCTAATCAATAGAAATAGAACAGGATATGACACATACGATAAGTGTAGCAATCATGAACAAACAGGACTGCATTCTGAGGCAGTGACATGGCCAGGTCTCCTCACCCACTGGGATGAAGTGGCTGTAGTTCTCTAGGATCACATGTCTGTGCAGGGTCCTCTGAGCAGGGCCCAGGGGCTTCCACTCCTCCCCAGTGAACTAAACACTCACATCCTCGAATGACAGCGCTGCCTGTAACAGCACATTTCTGATCAATCCTGTGTGTTTAGAAACTGGTGACATGGAAAATACCTTTGAAAACTCATATAATGTTTACTGTTGAGAGTTTAAAACAAAATATTATAAAATAATAAATAAAATATAAAATGTTATTAAAACCCTAACTCTGTCTTATACTCTGGGGTATCATATAATTAGTACAAATATTATTCTCATGCCTTAATTCATTTGTATATATTTCTAAAATATGTAAATATGCTAAGCGTTAATATACTAGTGATAAAACTTGGTATCTTTTTAAAGATAAAGTCATTATAAATAGGCTTCCTGTAATCATTTCCTGTATATCTGTGACTCATCATGAGCACCCTGTAGGATACACACACCCTCACCCCAAGTCCTCTGCTGGAGTAATGGAGAATCAATAAAGAGATACCTTTAAGGAGGTAGTACTCAGAATTTCACAAGCACATATTTATATTCATTTGCATTTCAGAAGCACATATTTATATTCAAATGATTCCCAACAGAGGTACCAAGGCAATTCAATGGAGAAACTATATACTTCTCAACAAATGGTGCTGTAACTTTCAAACATATATAAGGAGAAAAAAAATGAAATGCTTGTGATCATATTAGCCAAATATTTCTTATATAAGACAAGAAAGTATAAGTCACTGTTATGGACTGAATTCTATCCCCTACGTATGTCGAAGCCCTAACCCTCAATGTGACTCTATTTGGAGGTAGGGACTATAAGAAGGTAATTAAGGGGGGGTGCGTGGGTGGCTTAGATAGTTAAGCGTCTGCCTTTGGCTCAGGTCATGATCCCAGGGTCCTCCCTCTCCCTCTGCCTCTCCCCCTGCTCATGCTCTCTCTCTCTCTCTCTGTATCTCTGTCTCAAATGAATATATAAAATCTTAAAAAAAAAAGAAGGTAATTAGGGTTAAATGAAGTAACAAAGGTGGGGTCCTGATCTGATAGAACTGGTGGCCTTATAAGAACAGGAAGAGGCACAGGAGAACTCTGTTTCTGTGTGTACACAGAGGAAAGGCCATGTGAGGACACAGTGAGAAGGTGGCCCTCTGTAAGGCAGGAAGAGAAGTCACACCAGAAACCAACACTGATCATATCTTGCCCTTGGACTTCTGTTGTTTAACCTACCTGGTCTGTGGTATTCTGTTATGGCAGCCTGAGTAGACTAATATACTCATAAAAGAAAAATATTTTGGGCACCTGGGTGGCTCAGATGGTTGAGCGTCTGCCTTCGGCTCAGGTCATGATCCCAGGGTCCTGGGATCGAGTCCCACATCGGGCTCCCCGCTCAGCGGGGAGCCTGCTTCTCCCTCTGACCCTCTCCCCTCTCATGCTGTTTCTCTCTCGCTCGCTCTCTAAAAAATAAATAAATAAAATCTTTAAAAAAAAATAAAAGAAAAATATTTTAAAGACTACAAAAACTGATAAATTTAAAACCTCTGCTCTTTTTTTTTCTTTAAGATTTTATTTAAATTCCAGTTAGTTAATATAGTGTAATATTAGTTTCAGGTGTACAAATTAGTGGTTCAACACTTACATACAACACCTGGTGCTCATCATAAGAACTGCACTCCTTAATCTCCATCATGTATTTCATCCATAACCCCACCCACCTCCCCTCTGGTAACCATCAGTTTCTTTTCTGTAGTTAAGAGCCTGTTTCTTGGGGCACCTGGGTGGCTCAGCCATTAAGCATCTGCCTTCGGCTCAGGTCATGGTTCCAGGATCCTGGGATCAAGCCCCGCATCGGGCTCTCTGCTCGGCAGGAAGCCTACTTCTCCCTCTCCCACTCCCCCTGCTTGTGTTCCCTCTCTCGCTGTGTCTCTCTCTGTCAAATAAATAAATAAAAATTTTTTTAAAAAAGAGTCTGTTTTGGTTTCCCTCTGTTTCTTTTTTCCCTATGGTCTTTTGTTTCTTAAATTCCACATATGAGGGAAATCATATGGTATTTGTCTTTCACTGACAGAATTATTTCCCTTAGCATAATACTCTCTAGCTTCATCCATGTCATTGCAAATGGAAATATTTCATTCTTTTTTATGGCAGAGTAATATTCGTGTGTGTGTGTGTGTGTACCACAGCTTCTTTATCCATTCCTCTATTGATGGACATTTAAGCTGTTTCCATAATTTGGTTATTGTTGATAATGCTGCTATAAACATCAAGGTGCATGTATCCCTTTAATGTAGTATTTTTGTATTCTTTGGGGAAATACCTAGTAGTGCAGTTGTTGGATCTCAGGGTAGTTCTATTTTTAGCTTTTTGAGGAATATCCATACTGTTTTCCAGAGTGGTTACCCCAGTTTGCATTCCCACCAATGGTGCAGGAGGGTTCCCCTTTCACCACATCTTCCCCAACACCTGTTGTTCTTGTGTTCTTGATTTTAGTCATTCTGGCAGATGTGAGGTGATATCTCATTTTAATTTTGATTTGTATTTCCTAGATGATGAATATTGTTGAACATATTTTCATGTGTCTGTTGACCATCTGGATGTCTTCTTTGGAAAAATGTCTGTTCATGTCTTCTGCCCATTTCTTAATTGGATTATTTGTTTTTTGGGCATTGAGTTGTATAAGTTCTTTATGTATTTTGGATGCTAACCCTTTATCAGATATGTCATTTGCAAATATTTTCTCCTATTCTGTAGGTTGTCTTTTAGTTTTGTCAATTGTTTCCCTTGTTGTGCAGAATATTTTTATTTTGACGAAGTCTCAATTGTTTATTTTTGCTTTTGTTCCCCTTGCCTCACGAGACATAACTAGAAAGATGTTGCTACAGCTAATGTCAAAGAGATTACTGCCTGTGTTCTCCTCTAGGATTTTAAGTTTCCTGTCTCACATTTAGGTCTTTAATACATTTTGAATTTATTTTTATGTATGGTGTAAGAAAGTGATCCAGTTTCATTTTTTTTGCATGTTGCTGTCCAGTATTCCCAACACCATTTGTTGAAGAGACTACCTTTTTCCCATTAGATCTTCTTTCCTGCTTTGTCAAAGATTAGTTGACCATATAGTTGCTGGGTCCATTTCTGGGTTTTCTGTTCTGTTCCATTGATTTATGTGTGTCTATTTTTGTGCCAGTACCATACTGTCTTAATGACTACAGCTTTGTAATATAGCTTGACATCCGGAATCATGACGCCTCCAGCTTTGCTTTTCGTTTTCAGGATTGCTTTGGCTATTCAAGGTCTTTTGTGATTCCACACAAATTTTGTTCTAGCTCTGTGAAAAATGCTGGTGGTGCTTTGATAGGGATTGCATTTGGCTTTTCTTTTTCAGGATTGCTTTGGCTATTCAAGGTCTTTTATAGTTCCATAAAAATTTTAGGATTGTTTGTTCTAGCTCTGTGAAAAATGCTGGTGGTATTTTGATAGGGATTGCATTAAATGTATAGATTTCTTTGGATAGCATAGACATGTTTGTTCTTCTTCCAATCCATAAGCATGGAATTTTTCCCATTTCTGTGTGTCCTCTTCAATTTCTTTCATAAGTGTTCTGTAGTTTTCAGAGTACAGATCTTTTACCTCTTTGGTTCAGTTTATTCCTAGATGTCTTACTGGTTTTGGTGCAGTTGTAAATGGGATTGATTCTTTGATTTCTTTTTTGGTTGCTTCATTATTGGTGTATAGAAATGCAACAGATTTCTGTACATTGATTTCATATCCTGCCACTTTGCTGAGTTCATGTATGAGTTCTAGCAACTTTTTGTGGAGTCTTTCGGGTTTTCTACATAGAGTATTATGTCATCTGCAAATAGTGAAAGTTTTACTTCTTCCTTGCCAGTTTGGATGCCTTTTATTTCTTTGTGTTGTCTGATTGCTGAGATTAAGACTTGCAGTACTATGTTAAATAACAGTGGTGAGAGTAGACATCTTTGTCTTGTTCCTGACACAGAGGAAAAGCTCTCATTTTCCCCATTGAGGATGATATTAGCTGTGGGTCTTAAGTATGGGGCTTTTATGATGTTGAGGTATGTTCCATCTATCCCTATTTTGTTGAGGGTTTTTAATCAAGAATGGACGCTGTATTTTCTCAAGTGCTTTTTCTGGATCTATTGAGAGGATCATATGGTTCTTATTTTTTCTTTAATTGATGTGCTGTATCATGTTGATGGATTTGTGAATATTGAACTACCCCTGCAGCCCAGGAATAAATCCCACTTGATCGTGGGGAATAATTCTTTTAATGTACTATTAGATTCGGTTTCCTAGTATCTTGTTGAGAATTTCTGCATCCATATTCATCAGGGATATTGGCCAGTAATTCTCCTTTTTAGTGGGGTCTTTGTCTGGCTTTGAGATCAGCTTACTGCTGGCCTTGTGGAATGAGTTTGGAAGTTTTCCTTCATTTATATATTTTTTGAAATAGTTTAAGAAGACTAGGTATTAACTCTTCTTTAAATGTCTGGTAGAATTCCACTGTGAAGCCATCTGGCCGTGGACTTTTGTCTGTTGGGAGATTTTTGATTACTGATCCAATTTCTTTGCTGGTTATGGGTCTGTTTAGCTTCTCTTTTTCTTCCTGTTTCAGTTTTGGTAGTTTGTATGTTTCTAGGAATTTGTCCATTTCTTCCAGATTGCCCAGTTTCTTGGCATTTAATTTTTCATAATATTCTCTTATACTTGTTTATATTTCTGTGGTGTTGGTTGTGATCGCTCCTCTTTCATTCATGATTTTATCTATTTGGGCCCTTTCTCTTTTCTTTTTGATATGTCTGGCTAGGGGTTTATTAATTTTATTAATTCTTTCCAAGAACCAGCTCTTAGTTTTGTTAATCTGTTCTCCTTGTTTGTTTGTTTTTTTATTATTTGTTTCTATATCATTGTATTTCTGACCTAATCCCTTCTTCTGCTGGATTTAGACTTTATTTGCTGCTCCTTTTCTTGCTCCTTTAGGTGTAAGGTTAGGTTGTGTATTTCAGATTTTTCTTGTTTCTTGAGGTAGGCCTGTATTACAATATACTTCTCTCTTAGGACTGCCTTTGCTGCATCTCAAAGTTTGGGCTGTCTAGCTTTCATTTTCATCTACTTCCATATATTTTTAAAATTCTTCTTTAATTTCCTGGTTAACCCATTCATTCTTTAGTAGAATGTTCTTTAACCTCCATGTATTTGAGGTCTTTCCAAATTTTTTTCTTGTAGTTGATTTCAAGTTTCATAGCATTGTGGTCTGAAAATATGCATCATAAGACCTCAGTCTTTTTGTACTTGATGATGGCTGATTTGTGACCCTTTATAGGATATTCTGGAGAATGTTCCATATACACTGGAGAAGAATGTATATTCTGCTGCTTTAGGATAAAATGTTCTAAATATATCTCTTAAGTCCATCTGGTCCAATGTGTCATTTAAAGCCATTTCTCCTTGTTGCTTTTGGCCTAGATGACCTGTCCATTGCTGTAAGTGGGGTGTTACAGTCCAGGACTACTGCTATTGTATCATTATCAATGAGATTCTTTATGTTTGTTATAAATTGAATATATTGGGTGCTCCCAAGTTGGGGGCATAAGTATTTGCAATTGTTAGATCATCTTGATGGATAGATGACTTCTCCATGATATAATGCCCTTCTTCATCTCTTGTTACAGTCTTTGGTTTAAAATCTAGTTTGTCTGATATAAGTATGGCTACTCCAGCTTTCTTTTATTGTCCATTAACATGATAGATGGTTCTCCATTGCCTCACTTTCAATAGGCGAATGTCTGTAGGTCTAAAATGAGCCTCTCATAGGCAGCATATAGATGGGTCTCATTTTTTGTCCATTCTTATACCCTATGTCTTTTGATTGGAACATTTAGTTCATTTACATTCAAAGTGATTATTGAAAGATATGAATTTAGTGCCATTGTCTCACCTGTAAAGTTGGTGTTTCTGGTGATGTTCTCTGTTCCTTTCTAGTCTTTATTGCTTTTGGTCATTTATCCCCCATACAGAGTCCCCTTTAATATTGCTTGCAGGGCTGTTTTAGTGGTCACAAACTCCTTTGGTTTTTGTTTGTCTGGCAAACTCTTTATCTCTCCTTCTATTCTGAATGACAGCCTTGCTGGATAAAGTATTCTTGGTGGCATATTTTTTCCATTCAGCATGTTGAATATATCCTGCCACTTCTTTCTGGCCTGCCAAATTTTCTGGACAGATCTGTTGTGAAACTGATCTGTCTTCTCTTGTAGGTTAAGGGCTCTTTTTCCCTTGCTGATTTCAGGATTTTTTCCTTGACTGTTTATTTTATGAATATGACTCTGACATGTCTTGGTGATGTCTGGATTTTTTTGAATTTAATGGGAGTTTTCTGTGGTTTTTGGATTTTGATGTCTGTTTCCTTCCTCAAATTAGGGAAGTTGGCTATAATTTGCTCAAGTAAATTTGAGAATTTTTCCCTCTCTTCCACTTCTGGGACTCCTATGATACAAATGTTACTATGCTTTAAAGTGTCACTGAGGGGCACCTGGGTGGCTCAGCCATTAAGCATCTGCCTTCAGCTCAGGTCATGGTTCCAGGATCCTGGGATGGAGCCCCGCATTGGGCTCCCTGTTCAGCAGGAAGCCTGCTTCTCCTCTCCCACTCCCGTTGCTTGTATTCCCTCTCTCCCTGTCTCTCTCTCTGTCAAACAAATAAAATCTTTGGGGAAAAAAAAGAGTCATTGATTTCCCTAGATCTATATTCATGATCCAGTACCTTTCTTTCCCTCTTTTTTTCAGCTTCATTATTTTCCATAATTTTATCTTCTGTATCACTGATTTGTTCCTCTACTTCATCCATCCTCGTGGCAATGCATGCATTCAGTTTTGCATCTTGGTTATAGAATTTTTAATTTCATCCTGACTAGATTTTAGTTTTCTTATCTCTGCAGTAAGGGATTCTCTAGTGTCCTCTATGCTTTTCTCAAGCCCAGCTAGTATCCTTATGATTATTGTTTTAAATTCTGGTTCAGATATCTTACTGTATCTGTATTAATTAAATCCCTGCCTGTGACTTCTTCCTGTTTTTTCTTTTGCAGTGAATTCCTCCATTTTGTCATTTTGTTTGAGTCACTGTTTTTGTGTGTGTGATTGTTAGGAAGGTCTGTTGTATTCCCGCTCCTGAGAGTAATGTCTATATTACAAAGAAGTTAAGAAAGAAAGAAAGAAAGAAAGAAAGAAAGAAAGAAAGAAAGAAAGAAAGAAAGAAAGAAAGAAAGAAAAAGGAAGGAAGGAAGGAAGGGAGGAAGGAAGAAAGAAGAAAGAAAAAGAAAGAAAGAAAGAAAGAAAGAAAGAAAGAAAGAAAGAAAGAAAGAAAAAGAAACTAGATCATAGGTGTGTTTTGGTCTGCTTAGTAAAAGAAGCTAGAGCCAAAAAAAAAAAAAAAAAGAAGAAGAAGAAGAAAAAAAAAATGAAGAATAGGAAATTGGATCCTATATCCCCTGGAACTGAAGCTTTGCAGCACTCTATGATCAGTAGAGTTGCTACCTGTGAGTGGTTTGTGCTGGTGTTCTGGGGCTAGGGACTGCTGTGCTGATTCTCAGTTAGACTTGCCCTAGTGGAGGTGCACCTGCAGGGTGCAAGGGGTTGGGGCTTGGTGTAAGCGTCTCTGGCCTCCATGAGTTGGCCCTGTTTTGCTCACTGAAGTTGGTCAGTGCTGATGGGAGTGGGGAAAATTACATCACCTGCTCTCTTGTCCCTGGAGCTGGGAATTTGCTCTTGCCACTCTTCAGGATGCCCTCATAGAATAGCAAACACTCACCTCTCTTGTGTCTCCAGCTTCCACTAGATCCCTGCCTTCACCCCGTCTGAGCTGTCTGCCTGCCAGGCAGCAGAGTAGTCCTTTGTTTTATCTCAGGTAAGTGGCTAGGTCTCAAAACTCCAAATTTTAGAGATCCACGAGGCTGGACCCACACTGATCCTCTTGGAGAGAGTCTCACCATGCTTTTACCATTTGCCGGTGTGTCTCAGAAATCGATTGGGCAACCAAGCAGTGGTTTGGAGTTTATGGTAGAGGGCAGCAAAAAGCCAGCACCAAGGCTTGATGCCCTCAGTGGGTGTCTTTGTTCCTATGCTAGGGTACAGGGTAGCTCAATGTCTCCTGTGGGGTCTTTTGTCCCCAGAGAGGCCACATCGGCATTCCCAAATGCACTCCAAGAAGGGAACTGTTTCTCCCCATGTGACCCAGGGGATCCTCAGACCATGTTGCCCTCTCCTAGGTCTCCACCCTCCTTTCCCACCAGAGCACCACTAAGCCTGCCAGGCACCACCCTGGTGATGGCATGGACCTCCAAACTTCAGACTTTGCACTCCATTGCTTATAAAAAACTTGCAGTTTAAAAACAAAAACAAAAACTTGCAGTGTAGCCTTTCTCTTTTTCCCAGTCAATGGTTTTGGGGAAGGTTTTTCTTGTACAATCCCCTGCACACTGATTCACTCTTTCTCTCTCTCTCTCCTGCTTCCCTCTCTGTGATCACGGCTCCTTCCCCTTTGCAGCACCCACAGTTCTTCTCTCCCCCAAATCAACCCTCTGTAGCTCTTACCTTCCATGATGTGGCTGTTTTTTCAACCTCTAATTGTGGAGTTTTGCTCTCTTAGTCCTCAGATCGATTTCTTGGCTGTTCAAAATGACTTGGTATTTATCTAGCTGTGTTCAAGGGAATGAGGCAAGTTTGGGTCCCCCTACTCCTCTGCCATCTTAACTCCTCCCCTTTCTTTTCTTTTTGTTAATTCCAGCTAGGGGGTTATAAATTTTATTAATTTTTTCAAAGAACCAGCTCCTGGTTTCATTGATCTGTTCTACTGTTTTTGTTTTTGTTGTTGTTGTTGTTTGTTTCCATATCATTTATTTCTGCTCTAGGCTTTATTATTCCCTTCCTGCTGCTGGCTTCAGTCTTCATTTTTTGTTCTGGTTTTTTTTGTGTGTGTGTGTGTGTGTGTGTGTGTGGTTTTTTGTTTTTTGTTGTTGTTGTTCTTTTTTTTTTTTTTTGGTTCCTTTAGGTGTAAGGTTAGTTTATTTGAGATTTTTCTAGCTTCTTAAGGTAAAAACTTCAGCTCTTTGAAAAATACTGTTAAGAATATGAAAAAAACATAAGCTGAGGGAAAATATCTACAAATCATTTATCTTAGGAAAAATTTTTATAAAATATATAGAACTCTTCAAATCAGTAAGAAACAACTTTTTTTTTCCAGATGAAAAATAACTTTTTAAAGGGGGAAAAAGATCAAACACGTACTTCATCAAAAAGGAACAGATGAAGGGCACCCAGGTCGCTCATTTGGTTAATGGTCTGATTCTTGATTTCAGCTTAGTTCATGATCTTGGGGTCGGGGGATCGAGCCCCATGACAGACTCTGTGCTCACCACAGAGTATGCTTCTTCCTCTCCCTCTTCTCCTCCCCCCACTCTTTCTCTCTCTCTCTCAAATAAATAAAGAAAATCTTAAAAAAAAAAAGGAATAGATGATATACAAAAACGTAATCATTATTAGACATTAGGAAAATCAAATTAAAACTAAAATGAAATACCATTACAAACTAATATAATGGCTCAAATAAAAAACCTGTCATTACTAAATGCTGGTGAAGATGAAGAGCAACTAGAACCCTCACACACTGCTAATAGAAATGAAAACTGGTACAGCCACTTTCAAAAAGTTTAACAGTTTCTTATTATGTTAAACATACACTTATTATGAGACTGAGCAATCTCATTCATTCTTTGGTATTAACCCAAGAGGATGAAGACGTATGTTCACACATAGAAATCTGTATATAAATATTTATGGCTGGAAATAATCCAAATATGTTATCACCTGGTGAACAGATAAATAAACTGTGGAATAGCCATACAAAAGATCACTACTCTTCAATAAAAATAAATGAACTGAAACATGAACCTGAGACCGAATGAATGGCACTGTCTTTGACTTGCAAAATTTGTCAAATAGGTGGCCCTGACATTTCACTGACAAATTCAAATCCAATTTCTCTAAAGTTTTAAATGAGTCAGAAGTAGATGAGCATGGAAACTCTTCATGAACCATCACTGTGAAATTCCATGAGGTAAGGATAACATCACTAGTGTCACATGGGGTGACGGACATGGTGACAGCAGCATCTGTAATGCATGGGGCCATTTAGGGAAGGTGGATACAGAATTTCTTCCCTCTTCCTGGTTAAGGGTGTCCCCAGACCTTGCCCTTATGAGCGGTCCAATGAAATGGTCTTTCCTGAGCCAACTACCCCCAGGCCACCCCAGCTTACCTTGCTCTTCTCAAGGCTAGCCCAAAGTCCCCACTGTCACACAGTATTGTGGCTTCTGAAAGTGGTGGCATCACCGAGTCTGGCTCATTCTTGACAGGAGGATCAAGCACTTCTTCTGGCTGTGCAGACCTTTGTGGGCTCTTCTGTCTCTGCTCTGAAACTCTGGAGAGAGATCTAAGGTAAAGGGGCGCTCTCTTCCAGGGAAGATATTCCTATCTAGAGAGTCCCCTTGCTTTCTGCTTCTTAAGAGCTGCTTTGCTCTAAAATGAATTTCCCAGGAACTGGGACCTGGGCCCCAGGGAACTAATTTTAAAGCCACAAAGCTGACCCTCTTGGAGTTCACTATAATCTCAGATTGAAAATATAGCCTGCCAGTGCATCAGGGGGCTAGGAGGCTCTGTTTGACTCAAGGGATCTAAGGAGACCCCAGGAGTCCCAGAATACACTTGACACATGGTAGATTTTATCTACATTCACTTCCCATTATATCCTTGGTGATTTGGGGACAGGTCACTCTTTTAAGTGCTCTGAAGGCTGCAGTGCTGGTTTTAAGCAGGTGTGGTATTTATACAAAGCCTGAGGTTGGAAGTAAAGCACATCTGCCCTTGAATCCAAACTCCCTCACTGCTAGCTTGTGACTTGGGCACATCACTCCACCAACCTGAGCTTCAGTTGTTATTTTTAATGCAAATGGTTATTCCAACATCATAGCATGGTTAGAATGGTTGTGAGGTTTACATAAGTCATCCAATAAAAGGAACAAAGTGTCTTCTAAATATTACAACAGTTGTCACTTACTCAGGGCTTAATACCCTGAACTAGTCTATTTGATTTACAACTTAGACTTATCTAACCAGTTTCAAAACAACACCATGAAGCAATCATTATTAATATCCTCCTTGTCCATTGAGAAACCTCTTACCCAGGTTCCTTTTCTAGCCCCTGCTTGCAGGTGATGGCTGGAATTTACCAGGGTCTTTCTGGCTCCAGAACTTGGGCTCCACCACAGACCTACCCCTGCTGCTTTCTGGCATGCTCACAGTCTGCAATATAAATAAGCTTTCCCTTCCTGCCACCAGCAGGGGCTTTTCTCCAGTTGTGCTGCAGGTGGGTCCAGGCACAAGGTCCCCACACTTTCTGGCCTGCACTGAGCACCTGCTCCTGACATGGGCTTTGCCCTACCTGAACCTGGGAGCCTGATTCTGGGGGTTGAGCCTGGGAGGTCCCTAAGACTTCCTGCTCCTGCCCTCTGGGTCACAAGCCCACTCCTCTCAGAAGTTCGCAGGCAGCCCCGTCTTGCCGGATGAGCCAGCCAGATTCAAGATCACATTTGCCACAAGCCTCCACACCTTGAAGTTACTTTGCAGTTTCTTCCTTATTAGATGGTTGGAAGATGTCCTCCATAGTCTCTCCTGCCCAGGTTCTCTCAGTCCCCAGGTGTTAGGGGTTAAATTTGAACTTTACAGAGAAATACAAGGTGTGGTCCTCCATCAAACCCCAATGGGAAAAGCAACTATTGCCAAGGATGTTGGGAACAATTTGGGAAATTTGAATGTGGACTGACAATTAGGAATATTAATGTACATTACACGTGTTAAGTGGATTATATTGGGAAATGTACTGATTTTATAAAGGGATGCATAGTGTCACATTTAGTACTGAAATTATCTTTGTTAATTTACGTTAGGAAATTTCAGCAAAAACTAACAAAGCAAATATGACAAAAGGTTAAGGAAGGTTTTTTAAATCAAGGGCATGGCTGGCTATATATGGATGTTCATTTTACCATTTTCTATTTTCTATGTTTTTCAAATTTTTGTAATACAAAAAAAAGGGGGGATTCTCTCTCCATCAATGGCCTTTTTTTTGAAGTTCTGTTGTTGTTGTTGTTGTTTGTTTGTTTCAAAGCTGTCCAGAGAAGTCAAGATACAAGTATCTCTTGGGAATAAGGTTGTGAAATGTAAATAAGACACTTGAATATGGAGCACAACAGTACTATAAAGTACCTGTGACCAACAGATTTTATCCCAGGAAAGGAAGAAAAAAAAAGTAAATTTCAAAAATACGTAATATACAAAAGTACACACAATGCAAAATAAGAAAATGGTTATCAAGCAAATCACACAACTCCCAGAGATGATCCTGCTTAAACCTTACAGTGAGTATCTTGTTGATTTTGTTTTTTAACCAAATTAGGGACATACAAGCATAGTATTACAGGAACATCTTTTTTGCTGAATTTACATATACTGAGCATGTATCTGGTCACCATTATTTCACAATACCAATGATTTCTTCTATGACAGTGATTTTTTAAAATTGGATCCTACTCATAAGGGGAAATAAGGAATAGAGTCTTCAACAAGTTAGTGAAATCTGTAAAAACACACGCGTGAAGCTTTACTCTTCCTAGGAAACACTCGTCCCCACCCCACCCAATACCATTTATGACCTGGCCCTTGCCAGCGCCTTTCTCAGCCTCCTCCTAGTCCAGCGAAGCGAGTGTGAACTCGGAGACCCTGGGCCAGCAGAGGGGGCGGTGGGCGGAGCTCTGCAGGTGGTGACCAGCTCGCTCAGCTCCTCCCCAGCCCCGCCGCAGACGCTCTCTCAGTGCGTCCTGCAGCCTCGCTTCCTGGGCTCCCTGGCGTTTGGGGTGCCCGCCGAAGTTCTGAGTGTCGGCGCACGCTACCGCCTTGCTCCCCCGAGTCCAGGGGCGTCCTTCCGCCTAGCTCTTCCCCAACGGCCTTGGCGGCGCGGGTCTGAGTGTGTCCTCCCGCCTCAATAGGTGGGGTCTGGGGACGTTCTCCCTCTGCCAGGTCCCGGGCCAACGTGAATGGAGTCTGGGTTTACTCCAGTTGGGAAAGGAATATTCTATGTTGGATGGTTCCTGAGGGTCATGGATATGTCCCCTTAATCAAACTGAGTTTTTTATCTTTGCGAAAATGAACCCTGATCGGTGTCCTGTGGTCTCTTTTGGGGAAGGTAAAAAAAAAAGTTATTTTCCATAAACGATGTAATTGATTTATTAATAATCAAATACCTTTCTTTTTCATTAAATGCAGCTTTCTGGGGGGCTCTTGGCTCAGTTGGTTAAGCCTGTGCCTTTGGCTCAAGTCATGATCTCAGGGTTCTGGGATTGGGGATGGGGGCAGCTCAGCAGGGAGCCTACTTGTCCCTTTCCCTCTGCCCTATCCCCAGCTCTCTCTCTCAAATAAATAAATAAAATCTTTAAAATAAATAAATATTTTTTTCAACTAGCATCTTCTTTCACGAAGACAGAAGCATTTTTTTAAATTTAAATTCAATTAGCCAACATATAGTAAGTAGTACATCATTAGTGTCAGATGTAGTGTTCAATAATTTATCAGTTGCAAATAAATAAATGCAGCTTTCTGTATAAAAATCCTTGAACTTGTAAATGCAAAAGCTAAACGTGACAGTATAAGAAATGGTCAACCCAACTACATTTATTTGTTTTGTAGTGTGCTTTGCAACTTGATATTTTATTGCCCCTATGCTCTGCAATGAACAAGATTGTTATTTTTTAAACGCTTGAGTTACATCTGTTTATCTTTTGAATGAATGTAAATATATATAAATGTTTCTTTTAAAAATGTAAATACATGCTCAATTTGACCAGAATACAGCAGTGAGGATACTGAAAGCTATCTTCCTCCTCTCTAACTCATCTTCCAAATAAAACTTGATGCTTAACTCTAGACTTTATGCTAAAACTAACAATGCATTTTTCAAAAAATGTGGTTACTGCTTATTTACAACTTGTTTTTACACTATCTCCTGATCCAGTTATCTGGTCAGGCTTTGTAGAACTAAATCATTCTTTTCTGCATTGTAAGGGGCATATCATGTTTATTTAATCAATCTCTTTGTGACTGATGTTCAGTTTGTCTCCAGTTTTCACTATTATAAATAATACATAGCAAACATCATCGTCCATACATCTTTTGCATATATATGTGATTATTTCTTTTCCACAAATGCCTAAGTGGTAGATTACCCAGTTAAAATGTGTATATGTTAAATATTTGATAAATGCAAATAAGTAGTCTTCAGAAAGTCTATACCAGCTTACACTGTTTCATTACATCTATTTTAACATCAGATACCATGCATTTTTGAAAACTGATTATTAATGATGCTTAAGAAATTAGAAATGTCTTAAAGGAAGGAAAGTGGGTGAAACACACATTCATTCAACAAACATTTATTGAAAACCTGTGGAGTGACAGACCTCATTCTAGATGCTGGGATAATAAGCAATAAAAATTTCCACTCCTGTGCAGTTTATGATCAGGGTTGCTGTGGTCAATTAAGAAACAATGGAATACTTAAGGAGATCTAATAAAAAAAACCTGGGCAGGGTTGGTGAGTCCAGTCATCTGTGACTAGTGACCATAGGCAGACATTATCACCACAAGAACTGCCATGGAGGCAGGAAGTATTACTACAATCTGGGAGAAAAGACTACACCAGAGGGAGCTGTGGCCTTACGAAGAGGAACATTATAATGGCCAACTCATGGCTCAGCATAACAAGTCAAAGGTATAAACACCCAAACTTCATTTGCTTTCCACCTTCTCATCTCTTATCCCTAATGTGCATTTACATCCCCCTTCTCTGTGTCATTCTTAGAAGTGCATCCACATAGTCTCCTCCAGAGCTCCTTGTTAATTTTCCAGTTATATTTTTTTCCTAGCCCTGGAATACCAGTCAACTCACTGAGCCATTGGTCATGAATCCATATGACTTTTTTTTTTTAAAGGTTTTACTTAGGGGCGCCTGGGTGGCTCAGTCGGTTGAGCGTCTGCCTTCGGCTCAGATCATGATCCCAGGGTCCTGGGATAGAGCCCCACATCAGGCTCCTTGCTCAGCGGGAAGCCTGCTTCTCCCTCTCCCTCTCTCTCTGCCTGCTGCTACTCCTGCTTGTGCTCTCTGTCTCAAATAATTTTTTTAAAAATCTTAAAAAAAAGATTTATTTATTTGTCAGAGAGAGAGAGCACAAGCAGGGGAAGCGGCAGGCAGGGGGAGAAGCAGGCTTCCTGCTGAGCAGGGAGCCCAACGCGGGACTCGATTCCAGGACCCTAGGATTATGACCTGAGCCAAAGGCTGACATCCAAATGACTGAGCCACCCAGGTGTCCCTGAATCAGTATGACTCAATAGGTGTCCTTCTGTGCTTGCTTTGGCAGCACATACACTAAAATTGGAACAATACACAAGAAGATTAGCACTGCCCCTATGCAAGCATGACACGAAAATTCATGAAACATTCCATATGTAAAACAAAAACAAAAACAACACATGTCTCCTTCCATACAAAGTGGACTACCAAATATACTTCTCGAAACTGCCCATAAGGAGAATTTTTCTGTGCCAGAGTCTTTCAGGGTCACCCATGAATGGGGCTATGATACAGCAGCCATTCACTTCCAGATGATGTTACCACACCTTGCAGACATATTTATAACCCAAGGAGGGTGCTTTTCCCTCCTCTGGAAATGTCAAATGTTCATAGTGGACTTCCCATGGGGCTCTAAGGTGCATGGAGGGTCATGTGTTGAGGCAGTAGGAATATGTATCATGTGAGTGTGAACCACTTGCTTGTACAGTTTGCTTGTACCTCTGGTTTTACATCTACCATTCCATTTAACAAAGGAATATCCTTGCACACATCCAATATTTTGATTCAGTGAAATAAATTATCATGTTCATGATAGATATTTTGGGTCACGTAGTCACTTGCTATCCCATGTTTAAGGAGTTTAGTCTCTATGGGGACCCAGTAGCAAATCAGAAGCTGCTTTTCAAATGGAGGATAGTTATCATGAAGTTAAGGCATACCTTAATCCAAAACCCTGGGAACCTAAGCTATATTGAGTCTTCCAATCTATGAATATGGAACGAATCTCCATTTATTTAGGTCTTTGGTATTTTAATCAGCATTTTGAATTTTTTGTCATACAGATCCTGCATATATTTTGTGAGATTTGTTTTATTTTTTGGAGCAATTGTAAATAGTACTACATTTAAAATTTTCATTTCCAATTTTTTTTTGCTAATTTGTAGAAGTTTATGATTGATATTTGTGTGTTGACCTTGTATTCTATGATCCTGCTAAACTCACTTAATAGTTCTAGGAATGTTTGGTAGATTCCTTGGTATTTTCTGTGTAGACAATCATATACTCTGCAAATAAGGATAGATTTGTTTCTTCCTTTCCAATCTATATGCCTTTTGTTTTGTTTTGTTCTCTTGCATTATTTAAATGGCCAGGATCTAGTACTATGTAAATTGTTTTAGAGAGAGTGGACACTCATGCCTGGGTCTTAATTTTAGGGGGAAAAACATTAAGGCTCCAGTTATTAAGTGTGCTGTTAGCTTTAGTAATTTTGTGGTTCTTTATCAGATTGAGGAAGTTTCCTTTTATGTATAGTTTGCTGGGAGTTATTATGAATGGATGTTGGATCTGGTCAAGTGCTTTTTCTGCATCAATTGATCTGCTTTTTCTTCTTTAGCCTGTCAAAATTGTAGATTACACTGACTGATTTTCATATATTGAGCCAGCCTTGTGTTTGTGGTATAAACCATACCTGGTTGTACTAATCTTTCTACATATTTATGGATACGATTTACTTATATTTTATGAAAACTTGTATGTTTTGTTCATAAGGACAATTGGACTGTAGTTTTTTTTTTATACTGTCTTTGTTTGACTTTGATATTGGCCTTATAAAATAAGCTGGGGCACCTTGTTGGCTCAACTGGTTGAGTGTCTGCTCTCAGCTCGGGTCATGATCTCATGGGTCCTGGGACTGAGTCCCATGTCGGGCTCCCTGCTCTGTGGGGAGTCTGCTCCTCCCTCTCTCTCTCCCTCTGTGCTCTTTCTCTCTCTCTCAAATACATAAATAAAATCTTAAAAAAAATAAGCTGGGAAGTGTTCCCTCCACTTTTGTTTTCTGGAAGAGTTTGTGTTGAATTGGTGCTATTTCATCTTTTCCCTCCCAGCTCTGAGAATACATATACATTGTAAAATAATCATCACAAATCAAGTTAAGATATCCATCACCTCACATAGTTACCATTTTCCCTTTCTTTCTTCCTTTTCCTTTTCTCTTTCTTTCTTTCTTTCTTTCTTTCTTTCTTTCTTCTTTCTTTCTT
>NW_023270466.1:7571937-7580149 GCF_011800145.1 Mirounga leonina
TCTTCTTTCTTTCTTTCTTTCTTTCTTTCTTTCTTTCTTTCTTTCTTTCTCTTTCTTTCTTCTTTCTTCTTTCTGTGGCAAGAACACTTAAAATTTACTCTCATATCAAATTTTAAGTACACAGTACACTATTGTTAGCTATAGTCACATTGCTGTACATTAGATCTCCACAACTCATTCATCTTGAATAACTGAAACTATGCACCCCTTAATGTCTGCAGGTTCTATAGTTAGAATTCCTCTTTTATTCCTGATGTTGGTAAATTGCATCTTCCCTTTATATTTGTCAATCTTGCTAGAAGTTTATCAATTTTATTTATCTTTTCAAAAAACCAAAACTTTTAGTTTGATTTTCTCTTCTGTTTTTGTGGTTTTAATTTTATTGACTCCTGCTCTTATTGTTATCATTCTCTTTCTTCTTCTGGCTTTCTGTTTATTTTGCCCTTCTTTTTCTGTTTTCTTGTGGTGGAAGCTTAGATTGTGGATTTGAGATTTTTCTTTTCTAATATAAACTTTTACTTATTCTGACAATATATTATCAGAAATCTAAAAATAATAAGAAAAATCATATCCATATTAAAAGTGTTCAGGATTTCATTAGCCAACTATTTGACATTATGTCAAAAGTGACTGAAAAATAGGTTAAAAAAGGACCTAAATTCATGTGGATAAGTCAATTTGTGTTTTAAGATTCTACATTATTTGTTGAAGAAAGGGATTTTAAAGGTTATGAGAAAGGGGATTAAAATTTTTAAAAATAAAAACTACTTAGGGACGCCTGGGTGGCTCAGTCGGTTAAGCGTCTGCCTTCGGCTCAGGTCATGATCCCAGGGTCCAGGGATCGAGTCCTGCATCGGGCTCCCTGCTCCGCGGGGAGCCTGCTTCTCCCTCTGCCTCTGTCTCTCTCTCTGTCTCTCATGAATAAATAAATAAAATCTTTAAAAAAATAAAATAAAATAAATAAAATAAAATAAAATAAAATAAAATAAGAACTACTTAGAGCAACTGGGTGGCTCATACAGTTAAGTGTCTGACTCTTGATTTCAGCTTAGGTCATGATCTCAGAGTCATGAGATCAAGCCCTGCATCAGGCTCAGCACTGGGCATGGAGCCTGCTTAAGATTCTCTCTCTCCCTCTCCCTCTGCCCTTCCCCACTCTCTCTCCCTCTCTAAAAAAATAAAATAATAAAATAAATAAAATAAAATAAAAACTGCTTTCAGAGTTGTTGGTGGTAAGCAGCCTTAGTTACTTGGAATTTTGGCATATTCAACCATTATTATTCATAATAAAGTCATATTAGAGGCCTTTGTCAGTACATTTTTCATTATTTCCTTATGTAAATTTCACACGATAAATTCCTTTTAAGCTTGAGCACCAATAGAAAATTGGGCATTTTTAAAAGAAGGATAAAGGGGCGCCTGGGTGGCTCAGTCGTTAAGCATCTGCCTTCGCCTCAGATCATGATCCCGGGGTCCTGGGATTGAGCCCCACATTGGGCTCCTTGCTCCGCGGGAAGCCTGCTTCTCCCTCTCCCACTCCCCCTGCTTGTGTTCCCTCTCTCTCTGTGTCTCTGTCAAATAAATAAAAAATCTTTAAAAAAATAAAAAATAAAAGGATAAGCTTCCTTTAATCAAGGATTTTGAATTATCCTTTGATTCTCAATTACAGAGATTATAAGAATTTCTTAATGAGCATATTTTCTATTTCATTTTAAAAGATTATTTTCATTTCTTATTTTAATCTCTATTCCTTGTAAACTATGGACTCACCAAGCCTCTGATTGAAAAAATTTTTACAAAAACACCAGTAAGAAGGAATCAATCTTTTGTTCACAGTCATGTGGCCAGAATTTTATATTTTTGTTTTAACTGCATGCATATTTATTTTTATTATGTGTCATTATGAAATGTCAATGCCATTATAGGAATTTTAAATTCAGGATGCCTGGGTGACTCCATTGGTTAAGCATCTCCCTTCAGCTCAGGTCATGATCCCAGAGCCCTGGGACCTAATCCTGCATCAGGCTCCTTGCTCGGCAAGGAGCCTGCTTCTCCCTCTGCTTGCCACTCCCCCTGCTCATGCTTTCTCTCTTTCTCTTTCCGACAAATAAATAAATAAAATCTTTTTTTAAAAGAAAGTTTAAAGTCAAAAGCACATCTCATTCTTACATACTTGTCCCAAAAGTCTAGCTGAAGTTTTTCCTTTACTGTAATTACCATCCTTGAACTTGTAGGATGGATGGCTTAAATCAGTCATTGACTCAATATGAGAATTCTATCTTCTGTTTGGATAACCTATGAACACATGTGATGCCATTTCACCCATGAAGGAACAATGCAGAGAACACCACACTGATTGTTCTGAGAAGAATGGACATTAGGAGATGACGAATGGAAAGAGGGATAGGATTCTGGGAATATGACAACAGTGACAACAAAGTTGTTTAATTGCTCTGAATTGCCATGTAAAAAAAGGTAGAGCAACTAGATGTCAAAACGAGACTAAACATTAAACATCAGAAACAAATTTACAAAAATAAAAAGATGATAAAGATATCCCCACAAGTCCCAAAATATGGGTTGTGTTGTGGAGACAAACCCCCTGCCTACTAGTAGTCTAGTAGTGAGAGAAGCAATTGGAGAACTGCAGCTCTAAAAGGAGGTTTCTTGTCTCCAGTACCACGTGGCTCTAAGGGGCCTGTGTTAAGATAGATGAAAGGGGATAGAGCAGTATAACTTCTATGAACTCTGAACTAACCTGCCAGGGTTCCCTTTTAGGACAAGGTGCCACACTGAGAAGAAATTGCTTATAGTGGAATCAAAATCAAGCAGGACAAGGACAACAGAGATGATGGAAAGAGAAGATTTACACTAATGTGAAGAAGGAGAAAAAAGACAATGACATTTCAGTAAGCAAAGCCACAATATTTTTGAATTCTATACACAAAAGAGAAGGTAGTGTTGGAGGGGCTAGGATTCCATACTTCTCTGGAAGTAGGTAGGTCTGGTCTCTCCCTACCTCACAATAGTGTTAATGGGATCAAGTATTGCATTGAGGTTCCCTCCCACACTTTGGTAATGAAACTTCACAAGCCAGTACAAGGTAGAACTAGTTACAGCTAGGCTTCACCTTTCCTGCCACTGTCATCAAGGCCCATTGGGGAGCTGACCTTCCACCTTACCTGACATCAGTGAGGCAGAATAGAGTGGTGCAAGGAGGGGTAGTTGACAATCTGCTTCTCCTATACCCTCATGTGAGTGGGGCCTAGTGGAGTGCTAACCATCCATCCATCCCTACCCACCAGTAACAAAGTGGTGTCAGTCAGCCTTCTGCTCAGCCCACTTTCCAACCTTAGAGGCAGTGGTACCAAGGAGTGAGTGGCTTATACAACCCCACTCAGAGGCCACAGGTGGTGTGAGTCAGTACACTTTTGCCAGGAAGGTGACAATGAGGTGAAGAGGGACCTGAACTTTCACCCCACCTATCTGCAACAAAACAGTGTGAGTCAGTGCCCCATTTTAGCCAGGAAGTTTTGGAGAAGCCTGTTAGGAAGCTAGCCCTTGCACTATACCTGCTAAAAAAGATTAAATAAGATCCACATCTAAAATAATACACAAAATACCTAAGAGTTAGTAAAAAAGGACTCATCATACCAGTCACAACAGGAATGAGAAAAAGACAACGAACAGACACCAACATCAAGATAAATTAGGTACTAGAGTTATCTGACAAGGGTTTTTAAGAAGCCATTATAATGCTTCAACAAGCAACTATAATTTTTTGGGAACAAATGAAAAAATAGAAAATCTAAAGAAAGAAATACAAATTATAAAGAGAGTAAATGCAAATTAGAGAACTGAAGAATATAATAATCCAAATGAAAAATTTGCTGTATAAGTTAAATAGTAGAGGTGACATAACAGAGGACAGATTCTGACAATCTGAAAACAGATCAATAGAATTTACCCAATGTGAGCAATAGAAAAAAAAGACAAAAAAAATATGACAGCGTCTCAAGGACCCTTAGAACAAAAACAAAAGGGCTAACGTTGCTGTCAGAAACCCAGAAAGAGAGGAGAGGGAGTGGAACTGAAAAAATATTTGAAAAAATAATGTCTGAAGCTTCTGAAACTTGGAAAAAGACATAAACCTACAGATTCAAGAAGCTAAATGATCTCCAAACAGGAAATTCAAAGAAATCCATGCCAAGACACATCATCATTAAATTTCTGAAAACTAAAGACAAAGAAAAAAATATTGAAAACATCCAGAGAGAAACACTACATTTTAATAACAACATACTTCTAATCTGTAACTCTGGGGACAGAAGAAAGTACTGAAGGAAAAAACTTCAAACCAGAATTCTATATCCTGTGAAAATATCCTTCAAGAATGAAGGGAAGGAGGAGGGGCAAGATGGTGGAGGAGTAGGAGACCTAAATTTCGTCTGGTCACAGGAATGCAGCTAGATAGGGATCAAACCATTCTGAACACCAACGAACTCAACAGGAGATTGAAGCAAAGAATAGCAACAACTCTCCAAACAGAAAAGCGACCACTTTCTGGAAGGTAGGATGTGTGGAGAAGTGAATCCGAAGTGATATTTGGGAAGACAGACCATGGGGGCAGAGGGCTTCTGTCAGCCACTACTGGCAAGTGATAGAGGCACGGAGCACAAAATCAGAAATTTTAGAAGTCGGCTCTGCTGAGGGACGTCGCTCCAGTGGCTAAGCGGGGGGTGGAACCCTCGTGGGACAGTGTGGTCTCAAGACCCTCGGGGTCACAGGAAGACTGGAGGTGCCTGAGTGTGGCAGAGCTCCCAGGTATAGGAGCAGGGAACCCGGCTGCAGAGACGGAGCCGAGGAGTGGGCTCTCAGTTCAGGGTGGCCATAAGCTGTAATCCGCGGCACAGTCGGGCCACTGCTCTTCCATCAGGGACCCAGCAAGCGGCAGATCTGGGGAGACTCCCCTTCCTCCTCTGGAGGAGCGGCACGGGAGTGCACTGCAGGGATCTGCTGGGTTTGGAGACTCCACACGGGGCTGGGTGCCAGAGATAGAAATGCTCAGTCACAGGCCGGGTGAGCACAGAGTGCGGCCAGAGACCAGAGATACAGGCGTGATTGCTTTTCTCTGGGGGCTCACTGAGGAGTGGGACCCCAAGTTCTCAGCTCCTCCACCGTGGAGATTGGGAGGCTACCATTTTCAGTCTCGACCTCCAAAAGCTGAACAGAAAGTTTGCAGGGAACAAAAGCTCCCGAGACCAAACCCGATCAGATTACTTAGCCTGGACCCAGCAAGGGCGGGGCAATTCCGCTTCCGGCAGAGACATATGAGAACCACTGCAACAGGCCCCTCCCCCAGAAGATCAGCAAGAACAGCCAGCCAAGACCAAGTTTACTGATCAACGAGAACGGCAGAACTCCAGCGCTAAGGGAATACTGCACATAGAATTCATGGCTTTTTTCCACCTGATTCTTTAGTCTTTCAAAGTTAATTTCTTAAATTTTCTTTTTTTTTTTCTCATTTTTTTCTTTTTTCTTTTTGCCTTTTTCAACAAACATCTTGTCAATCCCTTTTTTTAAAAATCTTTTTTATTTTTCATTTTTAGAGTTATATTCTATCCCTTCATAGTAGTTAACCTTATTTTTGGTATAAATAAATAAATATATATATGTTATTCTCTCTTTAAAATTTCGGGATACACTTTCTTCTAACAGACCAAAATATACCCTAAATCTCTAGTGTATGGCTTTTTTGTAGTCTCCTGCCTGATCACATTCTGTTTTGTTTTGTTTTTTAATTCCTCTTCTTTTTTTTTTCAACCAACTTCTTTTCTTATCAATTGCTTTTATAAAATCTTTTATAATTTTCTTTTTTCTTTTAAAGATTTTATTTATTTGACAGAGAGAGACACAGTGAGAGAGGGAACACAAGCAGGGGAGTGGGAGAGGGAGAAGTAGGCTTTCCATGGAGCAGGGAGCCCAATGTGGGGCTCAATCCCAGGACCCCAGGATCACGACCTAAGCCAAAGGCAGAAGCTTAATGACTGAGCCACTCAGGCGCCCCTATAATTTTCATCTTTACAATAATATTCCATCCCTTCATCATATTTACCCTTATTTTTGTACATATATGTTTTTCTTTCTTTAAAATTTTGGGAGGCACTTTCTTCTAACAGACCAAAATAGGCCCAAAACCTAGTATGTGGCACTGATCTGTGCACCAGCCTGATCATATTTGATCATATTCTGTTTTTTATTTTTTTTAAAGATTTTATTTATTTTATTATTTATTTGAGAGAGAGAGAATGAGAGAGAGCACATGAGAGGGGGGAGGGTCAGAGGGAGAAGCAGACTCCCTGCTAAGCAGGGAGCCCAATGCAGGACTCGATCCCAGGACTCCAGGATCATGACCTGAGTCAAAGGCAGTCGCTTACCCAACTGAGCCACCCAGGCACCCCTGTTTTTTATTTTTTAATCTTTTACTTTTTTCCCTCTTTTTTCTTTCTTTCCCTTTCTTTTGCCCCGGTTCAGGTCTCTTCTGATTTGTTTAGTGTATATTTTTCTGGGGTCGTTGTTACCCTATTAACATTTTATTCTCTCATTCATCTATTTCCCTCTGGACAAAATGACAAGACAGAAAAAATCACCTCAAAAAAAAAAAAAAAAAAAGAATAAGATGCAGTACTGACTGCCAGGGACCTAATCAATACAGACATTAGTAAGATGTCAGAACTAGAGTTCAGAATGACGATTTTAAAGATTCTAGCTAGACTTGAAAAAGGCATGAAGATATTAGAGAAATGCTTTCTGGTGAAATAAAAGAACTAAAATCTAACCAAGTTGAAATCAAAGAGGCTATTAATGAAGTGCAATAAAAAATGGAGGCTGTAGGGCGGAGCAAGATGGCGGAGGAGTAGGAGACCTGGATTTAGTCTCCTCTCAGGAATTCAGCTGGATAGGGATCAAACCAGTCTGAACACCTACAAACTCAACAGGAGATCGAAGAAAAGAAGAGCAACAACTCTCTCATCAGAAAAGCGACCACTTTCTGGAAGGTCTTTTCTGATTTGTTTAGAGTATATTTTCTGGGGACGTGGTTACTCTGCTAGCATTTTGTTCTCTCATTAATCTATTCTCCTCTGCACAAAATGACAAGATGGAAAAAATCACCTCAACAAAAAGAACAAGAGGCAGTACCGACTGCCAGGGACCTACTCAATACGGACATTAGTACGATGTCAGATCTAGAGTTCAGAATCATCACTTTAAAGATACTAGCTGGGCTTGAAAAAAATATGGAAGTTATTAGAGAAACTCTTTCTGGAGAAGTAAAAGAGCTAAAATCCAACCAAGTAGAAATCAAAAAGGCTATTAATGAAGTGCAATCAAAAATGGGGGCGCTAACTGCTAGAATAAATGAGGCAGAAGAGAGAATCAGTAATATAGAAGATGAAATGATGGAAAATAAAGAAGCTGAGAAAAAGAGAGATAAACAACTACTGGATCATGAGGGCAGAATTCGAGAGATAAGCGATACCATAAGACGAAACAACATTAGAATAATTGGGATCCCAGAAGAAGAAGAAAGAGAGAGAGGGGCAGAAGGTATAATGGAGCAAATTATAGCAGAGAACTTCCCTAATTTGGGGAAAGAAACAGGCATGAAAATCCAGGAAGCACAGAGAACCCCTCTCAAAATCAATAAAAATAGGTCAACTCCCCGACATCTAATAGTAAAACTTACGAGTCTCATAGACAAAGAGAAAATCCTGAAAGCAGCTCGGGAGAAGAGATATGTAACCTACAATGGTAGAAACATTAGATTGGCAACAGACCTATCCACAGAGACCTGGCAGGCCAGAAAGGACTGGCAGGATATATTCAGAGCACTAAATGAGAAAAATATGCAGCCAAGAATACTCTATCCAGCTAGGCTGTCATTGAAAATTGAAGGAGAGATAAAAAGCTTCCAGGACAAACAAAAACTAAAGGAATTTGCAAACACAAAACCAGCCCTACAGGAAATCTTGAAAGGGGTCCTCTAAGCAAAGAGAGACCCTAAAAGAAACATAGACCAGAAAGGAACACAGACAATATACGGTAACAGTCACCTTACAGGCAATACAATGGCACTAAATTCCTATCTTTCAATAGTTACCCTGAATGTAAATGGGCTAAATGCCCCAATCAAAAGACACAGGCTATCAGA
>NW_023270466.1:7585149-7737314 GCF_011800145.1 Mirounga leonina
ATCCAGCAATTGCACTACTGGGTATTTACCCCAAAGATACAAAAGTAGGGATCCGAAGGGGTACGTGCACCCCGATGTTTATAGCAGCAATGTCCACAATAGCCAAACTGTGGAAAGAGCCAAGATGTCCATCGACAGATGAATGGATAAAGAAGATGTGGTATATATATACAATGGAATATTATGCAGCCATCAAAAGGAATGAGATCTTGCCATTTGCAACGACGTGGATGGAACTGGAGGGTATTATGTTGAGTGAAATAAGTCAAACAGAGAAAGACATGTATCATATGATCTCACTGATATGAGGAATTCTTAATCGCAGGAAACAAACTGAGTGTTGTTGGATTGGGGGTTGGGGTGGGAGGGATGGGGGGACTGGGTGATAGACACTGGGGAGGGTATGTGCTCTGGTAAGCGCTGTGAATTGTGCAAGACTGTTGAATCTCAGATCTGTACCTCTGAAACAAATAATGCAATATATGTTAAGGAAAAAAAAAAGAAGAAGAAGAAGGTAGCGGGAGGGGAAGAATGAAGCGGGGGAAATAGGAGGGGTAGACGAACCATGAGAGACGATGGACTCTGAAAAACAAACAGGGTTCTAGAGGGGAGGGGGGTGGGAGGATGGGTTAGCCTGGTGGTGGGTATTGAGGAGGGCACATTCTGCATGGAGCACTGGGTGTTATGCACAAACAATGAATCATGGAACACTTCATCTAAAACTAATGTTGTTTTGTATGGGGATTAACATAAGAATAAAAAAATGAAAAAATAAATAAATAAAAAAAAATAATAAAAAAAATAAAAAAAAAAGTGGAAACAAAAAAAAAAATGGAGGCTGTAACTGCTGGGATAATTGAGGCAGAAGAGGGAATTAGTGATATAGAAGACCAAATGATGGAAAATAAAGAAGCTGAGAAAAAGAGAGAGAAACAACTACTGGATCACGAGGGCAGAATTCAAGAGATAAGTGATACCATAAGACAAAACAATATTAGAATAATTGGGATCGCAAAAGAAGAAGAAAGAGAGAGAGACGCAGAGGGTATATTGGAGCAAATTATAGCAGGGAACTTCCCTAATTTGGGGAAGGAAACAGGCATCAAAAACCAGGAAGCACAGAGAACATCTCTCAAAATCAATAAAAATAGGTCAACACCCTGACATCTAATAATAAAACTTACGAGTCTAAGAGACAAAGAGAAAATCCTGAAAGCAGCTTGGGAGAAGAGATCTGTAACCTACAATGGTAGAAACATTAGACTGGCAACAGACCTATCCACAGAGACCTGGCAGGCCAGAAAGGACTGGCAGGATATATTCAGAGCACTACATGAGAAAAATATGCAGCCAAAAATACTATATCCAGCTAGGCTGTCATTGAAAATAGAAAGAGAGAAAAAAGCATCCAGGACAAACAAAAACTAAAGGAATTTGCAAACATGCAACCAGCCCTACAAGAAATATTGAAAGGGGTCCTCTAAGCAAAGAGAGAGCCTAAAAGTAACATAGGCCAGAAAGGAACACAGACAATATACAGTAACAGTCACCTTACAGGCACTAAATTCATATCTTTCAATAGTTACCTGGAATGTAAATGGGCTAAATGCCCCAATCAAAAGACACAGGCTATCAGAATGGATTAAAAAACAAGACCCATTGATATGCTGTCTGCAAGAGACTCATTTTAGACCCAAAGACACCCCCAGATTGAAAGCGAGGGGTGGAAAACAATTTACCATGCTAATGGACACCAAAAGAAAGCTGGGGTGGCAATCCTCATATCAGACAAATTAGATTTTAAACCAAAGACTATAATAAGAGATGAGGAAGGACACTATATTCTACTTAAAGGGTCTATCCAACAAGAAGATCTAACAATTGTAAATATCTATGCCCCTAACATGGGAGCAGCCACTTATATAAGCCAATTAATAACAAAAGCAAAGAAACACATCAATAACAATACAATAATAGTGGGGAACTTTAACACCCCCCTCACTGAAATGGACAGATCATCTAAGCAAAAGATCAACAAGGAAATAAAGGCTTTAAATGACACACTGGACCAAATGGACTTCACAGATATATTCAGAACATTCCATCCCAAAGCAACAGAATACACATTCTTCTCTAGTGCCCAGGGAACATTCTCCAGAATAGATCACATCCTAGGTGACAGATCAGGTCTCAACCAGTACCAAAGATTGGGATCATTCCCTGCACATTTTCAGACCACAATGCTTTGAAACTAGAACTCAATCACAAGAGGAAAGTCAGAAAGAACTCAAATACATGGAGGCTAAAGAGCATCCTACTAAAGAATGAGTAGGTCAACCAGGAAATTAAGGAAGAACTAAAAAAATTCATGAAACAAATGAAAATGAAAAAACAACTGTTCAAAATCTTTGGGATGCAGCAAAGGCAGTCCTAAGAGGAAAGTATATAGCAATACAATCAAGACACAAGAAAGGTCTCAAATACACAACCTAACCCTACACCTAAAGGAGCTGGAGAAACAACAACAAATAAAGCCTAAACCCAGGAGGAGAAGAGAAATAATAAAGATCAGAGCAGAAATCCATGAAACGGAAACCAAAAGAACAGTAGAACAGATCAACGAAACAAGGAGTTGGTTCTTTGAAAGAATTAATAAGATTGATAAACCCCTGGCCAGACTTATCAAAAAGAAAAGTGAGATGACCCAAATAAATAAAATCATGAATGAAAGAGGAGAGATCACAACCAACACCCAAGAAATACAAACAATTATAAGAACATATTATGAGCAACTCTATGCCAGCAAATTAGATAATCTGGAAGCAATGGATGCATTCCTAGAGACATATAAACTACCAAAACTGAACCAGGAAGAAATAGAAAACCTGAGCAGACCTATAACCACTAAGGAAATTGAAGCAGTAATCATAAATCTCCCAACAAACAAAAGCCCAGGGCCCGTTGGCTTCCCAGAGGAATTCTACCAAACATTTAAAGAAGAATTAATACCTATTCTTCTGAAACTGTTCCAAAAAATAGAAATGGAAAGAAAACTTCCAAACTCATTTTATGAGGCCACAATTACCTTGATCCCAAAACCAGACAAAGACCCCATCAAAAAGGAGAATTACAGACCAATATCCTTGATGAACACGGATGCAAAAATTCTCACCAAAATACTAGCCAATAGGATCCAACAGTATATTAAAGGGATTATTCACCACGACCAAGTGGATTTATCCCTGGGCTGCAAGGTTGGTTCAACATCTGCAAATCAATCAATGTTATACAATACATTAATAAAAGAAAGAACAAGAATCATATGATCCTCTCAATAGATGCAGAAAAAGCATTTCACAAAGGACAGCATTCTTTCTTGATCAAAACTCTTCAGAGTATCAGGATAGAGGGTACATACCTCGATATCATAAAAGCCATCTATGAAAAACCCACAACAAATATCATTCTCAATGGGGAAAAACA
This sequence comes from Mirounga leonina, assembly GCF_011800145.1. Taxonomy (NCBI): domain Eukaryota; kingdom Metazoa; phylum Chordata; class Mammalia; order Carnivora; family Phocidae; genus Mirounga; species Mirounga leonina. The sequence continues at coordinate 7,588,633 of NW_023270466.1, forward strand.
GAGCTTTCCCCCTAAGGTCAGGAACACGGCAGGGATGTCCACAATCACCACTGCTATTCAACAGAGTATTAGAAGTCCTAACCACAGCAATCAGACAACAAAAAGAAATCAAAGGCATCCAAATCAGCAAAGAAATCAAACTCTCACTCTTTGTAGATGATATGATACTTCATGTGGAAAACCCAAAAGACTCCACCCCAAAACTGCTAGAACTCATACAGGAATTCAGTCGTGGCAGGATATAAAATCAATGCACAGAAATCAGTGGCATTCCTATACACCAACAACAACACAGAAGAAAGAGAAATTAAGGAGTCAATCCCATTTACAATTGCAGCCCAAACCATAAGATATCTAGGAATAAATCTAATCAAAGTGGCAAAGAAACTGTACTCAGAAAACTATAAAATATTAATGAAAGAAATTAAGGAATGTACAAAGAAATGGAAAAATGTTCCATACTCATGGATTGGAAGAACAAATATTGTGAAGATGTCAATGCTACCTAGAGCAATCTACACAATCAATGCAATCCCTATCAAAATACCATCCACTTTTTTCAAAGAAATGGAACAAATAATCCTAAAATTTGTATGGACCAGAAAAGACCCCGAATAGCCAGAGGAATGTTGAACAAGAAAAGTAAAGCTGGTGGCATCACAATTCCAGACTTGTCAAAATCCTAAAGGAGAACACAGGCAGCAACCTCTTTGACCTCAGCCGCAGCAACTTCTTCCTAGACTCATCACCAAAGGCAAGGGAAGCAAGGGCAAAAATGAACTATTGGGACTTCATCAAGATAAACTTTTGCACAGCAAAAGAAACAGTCAACAAAACCAAAAGACAATTGACAGAATGGGAGAAGATATTTGCAAATGACATATCAGATAAAGGGCTAGTATCCAAAATCTATAAAGAACTTATCAAACTCAACACCCAAAGAACAAGTGATCCAATCAAGAAATGGGCAGAAGACGTGAAAAGACATTTTTCCAAAGAAGACATCCAAATGGCCAACAGACACATGAAAAAGTGCTCAACATCGCTTGGCATCATGGAAATCCAAGTCAAAACCTCATTGAGATACCACCTCACACCAGTCAGAATGGCTAAAATTAACAAGTCAGGAAATGACAGATGTTGGCGGGGATGCGGAGAAAGGGGAACCCTCCTACAATGTTGGTGGGAAATGCAACCTGGTGGAACCACTTGGGAAAACAGTATGAAGGTTTATCAAAAATTTGAAAATAGAGCTATCATATGACCTAACAATTGCACTACTGGGTATTTATCCCAAAGATACAAATGTAGGGATCCGAAGGGGTACGTGCACCCTGATGTTTATAGCAGCAACGTCCACAATAGCCAAACTGTGGAAAGAGCCAAAATGTCCATCAACAGATGAATGGATAAAGAAGTCATATATATATATATATATCTCTATATATATATACACACACACAATGGAATATTATGCAGCCATCAAAAGGAATGAAATCTTGCCATTTGCGATGACGTGGATGGAACTGGAGGGTGTTATGCTGAGCGAAATAAGTCAATCAGAGAAAGACATGTATCATATGACCTCACTGATATGAGGAATTCTTAATCTCAGGAAACAAACTGAGGTTTGCTAGAGTGGTGGGGGGGTAGGAGGGATGGGGTGGCTGGGTGATAGACACTGGGGAGGGTATGTGTTATGGTGAGTGCTGTGAATCGTGCAAGACTGTTGAATCACAGATCTGTACCTCTGAAAGAAATAATACATTATATGTTAAAAAAAAGAAGAAGAAGATAGCAGGAGGGGAAGAATGAAGGGGGGATATCAGAGGGGGAGATGAACCATGAGATATGATGGACTCTGAAAAACAAACTGAGGGTTCTAGAGGGAAGGGGGGTGGGAGGATGGGTTAGCCTGGTGATGGGTATTAAAGAGGGCACATTCTGCATGGAGCACTGGGTGATATATGCAAACAATGAATCGTGGAACACTACATCAAAAGCTAGTGATGTGATGTATGGTGATCAACATAACATAATAATAAAAATAATAATAATTAAAAAGAAGAAGGGGCGCCTGGGTGGCTCAGTTGGTTAAGCGACTGCCTTCAGCTCAGGTCATGATCCTGGAGTCCCTGGATCGAGTCCCGTGTCGGGCTCCCTGCTCTGCAGGGAGTCTGCTTCTCCCTCCGACCCTCCCCCCTCTCATGTGCTCTCTCTCATTCTCTCTCTCTCAAATAAATAAATAAAATCTTTTAAAAAAAAAATGAAGAGGAAGAAGATAGCAGGAAGGGAAAAATGAATGGGGGGAATCAGAGGGGGAGATGAACCATGAGAGACTATGGACTCTGAGAAAGAAACTGAGGGTTCTAGAGGGGAGGGGGTTGGGGGATGGGTTAGCCTGGTGATGGGTATTAAAGAGGGCACGTACTGAATGGAGCACTGTGGGTTATACACAAACAACGAATCATGGAACACTACATTAAGAACTACATAACATAACAAAATAAAAAGAATGAAGAGGAAAATCACAACACTATCAGATGAAGTAAAACCAAGAATTTTATGCTAGGAAATCTACTCCTTAAAAAATGGCTAAAGAGGGCATTTGGGGGCTCAGATGGTTAAGCGTCTGCCTTTGGCTCAGGTCATGATCTCAGGGTCCTGGAATCGAGTCCCGCATTAGGCTCCTTGCTTACCGGGGAGCCTGCTTCTCCCTCTGCCAGCCACTCCCCCTGCTTGTACTCTCCCTCTCTCTCTCTCTGACAAATAAATAAATAAAATATTTTTAAAGAATAAAATAAAATAAAATGTGACTAAAGAGTGGTGCCTGCGTGGCTCAGTTGGTTAAAGGGCCGCCTTTGGCTCAGGTCATGATCCCAGGGTCCTGGGATCGAGCCCCATGTCGGGCTTCCTGCTCAGCAGGATGTCTGCTTCTCCCTTTGCCCCTCCCCCTACTCATGTTCTCTCTCTCTCAAATAAATAAAATCTTAAAAGAAGGTAAAAATAAAAAATGGCTAAGGAAAGGTCTCTGAAAGAAAGGCTTTGAAATTCAGAAAGGAAAGAACATCAAAATAGGTAAAAATAGGGGTAGATACACAAGACTATTCAAGCGTTATGAATTTCTTAAATTATATTTGATTGTTGAAGTAAAAGTTATAGTACCACCTCATGGGGTGTTTGAAATATAAGGAGGAAATACAACAATTATATTTAAAAAGTGTGTGTGAAGGTAAAGAAACCTAAATAGAAGTAAGGTTTCTATACTTCACTAGAAAGGGTTAAATGTCAATATTAGTATAGTATAATACGTTCATATATATATTGGAACACCTAAAGCAATGGCTAGGAAAGTTATATGAAGCTATATACTGAGAAAACTCTAAGTAAATCAAGTAGAATCTTAATAAATGTTCAAATAACTCACATTAAGGTAAGAAAAGTGAAATGGGAACAAGAAACATGTGAAGCAAACAGAAGCAAATAATAAAATGGTAGCATCAGTCTTAATATATCAGAATTATGTTAAATGTAAATAATTTAAATACACTCATTAAAAGACAGAGAAGATTCTGGGAAAGCTGGCAGAGTAGGAGGACCTTAAACTTACCTTGTCCCATGAATACAACTAGATAACATTCAAATCAGTGTAAATAAACCAAAAAATTACCCAAAGACTGGCAAAACAGACTCTCCACAGCTAAATATAGAGAAGTGGCCACATGGAAGAAGGGAGGAAAGGCAGAGACACAGCCAGGAGCTAAATGGACCACAGGACTGTCCCTGGGAGGGAAAGATGCTGCAGACACAAAGAGGGGAAAGAAACAGGTGCCCACATCAGGGAGCCCACATGAGAAAGATGAATTTCCCAATTTCTTACAATCCACTAAAATCTGGAACTTTAAAAATCAGTGGGTTTGGCTCTGGGAGAGCTGGGAGGGTGAGAGGAAACGGAGTCTCCACCCTTAAAGAGATAGCACAACAAAGACCCCACAGAGATATAGCCTAGAAGCCGCAGTTTGAAAATGCCTGAGGCATATGATAGGGGGATTTCTTTACTCATCTCAGAACATGTGCTGGAGGGTTAGGGATCTTTGGGAGACCTCCAGAACAAAGGAGCTGGCAGGCACCATTTCCCTACCTTGCCCGCAAGCATAAACACACTGCCACCTGCAGCACTCAGTTCAGTGCTGACATTACCAAACTTGCTAACAGTGTGCCCTGCCCTGTGTTCCTTCAGACACAGCCCCTTCAGCTAGGCTTAAGCTCCAGTTCCCCTCCCACAGCAGACCTGCACAAACCTTGCTAACACTGAGCATGCAGCCCTCCCTCCACATCCTTCCCTCCTCCCACTCCTCACTTCAGTAGATCTGCCTCCTCTTGGAGCCCATCCAAAGTGGTACTACAAACCTGGCAATGTGCTAGTAGCCTGTACAGGGGCCAGTACCCTCTGAAGTGACTCCTACTCCAGGGAGAGGTAAAGATAACCACATGCAACAATCAGACTGCAGCCCAAGCAGTGGGCAGGGGGCAGATATTTGGTCTGACTGCAGGCCCCGCCCACCAGTGAAAACTTCTCAGAAGACAACACAGGGAATGTATAGTTTGAGGCTACTTCATCTTTGGCAAATGCCTGGTTTGACTCAACTGAAGCCCAAGGTGGCCCCAGACTGGCCCACTAATGACACACAGACCAAACCCTTCCCACAACAGGTGGAGAGCCATTGCAGATGACTGGACTTAAGGCAAAAGCAGCTCAGCCACAACAGCAGGGTGCACAGAACACACATAGAAGACACCCTTGAAGTGCCAGGTTCCGGCAACCAGGGGACACTGCACTGCAGGGTGTTACAGGACCTCTTCTTCATAAGGCCACTACTTTCAAGAGCAGGAGACATAGCTAACTTTCCTAACACATACAAACAGACACAGAGTTAGACAAAATGAGGAGACAGAGGAATATGTCTCGAATGAGAGAACAGGACAAAATCACAGCAGGAGACCTAAATGAAATGGAGATAAGTAATAGCCTGATAGAGAATTCAAAGTAATGGTCATAGAAATACTCACTAGACTTTAGAAAAGAGTGGAAGACCTTAGTGAGACCCTCAACAAAGAGATAGAAAACATAAAGATCCAATCAGAGATAAAGAACTCAGGAACAAATTAAAAATACACCACATGCAATCCATAACAGACTGGAGGAAGGAGAAGAACAGATCAGTGACCTGCAAGACAGAATAATGGAAAGAAATCAAACTGATCAGGTGAGAAAAAAATAATAAATCAAATTAGATTCAGGGAACTCTGACATTATCAAGTGTAAAAACATTCACATTAGAGGAATCCCAGAAGAGAGAGAAAAGGGGGCAGAAAATTTATGTGAAGAAATAATTGTTGAAAAATTACTGATCTGGAAAAGGAAATGGAAATCCAGATTCAAAAGGCACAGAAAGCCCCCAACAAAACTGACTCAAGGGGGTCCACACCAAGACAAGAGTAATTAAAATGGCTAAAAGTAGTGATAAAGAGAGAATTTTAAAATTAGCAAGAGTAGGCACCCAAGCCCATGGCTGCTCGAAGTGACAAGGACATGGAGCTCAGTGATCCTTGTGGGCCCCAGGGGAAACCCCCTGGAGAATTGAAGGGGGCATGAACTGCAGGAATCTATGGAGTTTAATGCACAAAGAAGTAGAGATGGTTTGATCTGGAGGGTTTATTGAGGAAGGAGGGCCGAGACCTTGCAGCTCTGGGCCAAAGATCCCAGAGTGACCATATTTGTTCTGACCCTCTGAAGATGCCCAGAAAGCTTCCAGGAAACAAAAACCACACTGACGAAGCTCATTTTAAGCCCATTCCCCTGACAAGGGCGGGCAAATCCACCCAGGCAAAGACACCTGAGATTCAGTGCAACAGGCCCCTCCCCCAGAAGACAGATTTGAAGAACAGGTGAATGACAAGCTTATAGATCCCACATGACTGTAAAACTCCAGCACCCATGGGGAAAATAATATATTGAGTTCCAGGTGTTTCCTCACAACTCGTTTATTTTTCAGGCTAAAATTTTACATTACTTTTTTTTTTCTTTTTTACCTTTTTCCCATTTCAAATAGATTCTTATTTTCCAAATTATGTTTTTATTTTTTCTTTTCTTATTTTTAAAAATTTTTTAAAAGTTTATTATAATTGACACACAATGTTACATTAGTTTCAGGTGTAAAACATAGTAATTTAACTTCTCTATACATTATGCTCTGCCTGCCACAGGTGTAGCCAGCCATCTGTCACCAAACAATGCTATTACAATATCATTGACCATATTCCTTATGCTGTGCTTTATATTGTCAAAGATTATTTGACCATAGAGTTGAGGGTCCATATATGGGCTCTCTATTTTGTTCCATTGATCTTTATGTCTGTTTTTGTGCCAATACCATGTTGTCTTGGTGATCACTGCTTTGTAATATAGCATGAAATCAGGCAACGTGATGCCCCCAGCTTTGTTTTTCTTTTTCAACATTTCCTTGGCAATTTGGGGTCTTTTCTGATTCCATACAAATTTTAGAATTGTTTGTTCTAGCACTTTGAAAAGAGTCATTGGAATTTTGATTGGGATGGCGCTGAAGGTATAGATTGCTCTGGGTAGCATAGACATTTTAACAATGTTTATTCTTCCGATCCATGAGCATGGAATATTTTTCCATCTTTTTGTGTCTTCTTCAATTTCTTTCATGAGTGTTCTGTACTTCCTAGAGTATAGATCATTTACCTCTTTGGTTAGATTTAACCCGGGGTATCTTATGGTTTTTGGTGCTATTGTAAATGCAATCGTTTCTCTAATTTCTCTTTCTACAGTTGCATTGCTAGTGTATAAGAAAGCAATTGATTTCTGTGCATTGATTTTGTACCTTGCCACATTACTGAATTGCTGTATGAGGTCTAGTAATATGGGGGTGGAGTCTTTTGGGTTTTCCACATAAAGTATCATATCATCTGTGAAGAGAGAGAGTTTGACTTCTTTGCCAATTTGAATACCTTTTATTTCTTTTTGTTGTTGCTGTTGCTAGGACTTCTAGTACTATGTTGAACAATAGTGTCAAGAGTGGGCATCCTTGACGTGTTCCTTATCTTAAGGGAAAGGTTCTCAGCTTTTCCCCATTGAGGATGATATTCACTGTGGGTTTTTCATAGATGGATTTTATGAACTTGAGGAATGTTCCCCCTATCCCTATACTCTGAAGAGTTTTAATCAGGAAAGGATGCTGTAATTTGTCAAATGCTTTTTCTGCATCAATTGAGAGGACCATATGGTTCTTCTCCCTCCTCTTAATAATGTGTTCTCTCACATTGATTGATTTGTGAATGTTGAACCACCCTTGCATCCCGGGCATAAATCCCACTTGGTCATAGTGGATGATCCTTTTAATGTATTGTTGGATCTTACTAGCTAGGATTTTGTTGAGGATTTTGGAATCCATATTCATCAGGGATATCGGTCTGAAATTCTCCTTTTTGATGGGGTCTTTGCCTGGTTTGGGGATTAAGGTAATGCTGGCTTCATAGAATGAGTCTGGAAGCTTTCCTGCTGTTTCCATTTTTTGAAACAGCTTCTGTGTCTCTAACTACAGTCTTTAGTTTAAAATCTAATTTGTCTGATATAAGAATTGCTACCCCAGGGGTGCCTGGGTGGCTCAGTGGGTTAAGCGTCTGCCTTCAGCTCAGGTCATGATCCCAGCGTCCTGGGATTGAGCCCCTCATTGGACTCCCTACTCAATGGGGAGTCTGCTTCTCCTTCTCCTGCTCCCCCTGCTTGTGCTCTCTCTCTCTGAAATAAACCAAATTCTTAAAAAAAACAACAAAGAGAATTGCTACCCCAGCTTTCTTTTGAGGTCTACTGGCATGGAAGATGGATCTCCATCACTTCACTTTCAGTCTGGATGTATCTTTAGGTTCAAAATGAGTCTCTTGTAGGCAGCATATGGATGGGTCCTGTCTTTTTATCCAATCTGCAACTCTGTGCCGTTTTATGGGAGCATTTAGGCCGTTCATGTTGAGAGTGATTATTGAAAAATATGAATTTATTGTCACCATGTTGCCTGCAAAGACCTTGTTTTTATAGATTGTCTCTGTAAATTTCTGTTCTATATCACTCTTGGTGTCTTTCTCTTTTTATAGAACCCCCCTTAATATTTCTTTCAGGGCCTGCTTAGTGGTGACATATTCTTTCAGTTTCTGCTGGTCTTGGAAGTTCTGCATCTCTCCATCCATTCTAAATGACAGCCTTGCCAGATAAGGTATTTTTGGCTGCATGTCCTTCTTGTTTAGTATCCTGAAGGGGGTGGAGAGAGAGAGAGGGCCAGAGCAAATCATAGCTGAGAACTTCCCTAATCTGGGGAAGGAAACAAGGATTCATGTCCAAGAGGGAGAGAGGACCCCTCCCAAAATCAATAAAAATAGATCAACATTGTGACATTTAATAGTGAAGCTTGCAAATCTTAGAGAAAAACAAGCTATCCTGAGAGTAGCTAGGGAGAGGAGATTCCTCATCTATGGAGGGAGGACCATCAGAATAAAATCAGACCTATCCACAGAAACCTGGCAAGCCAGAAAGGGCTGGCATGATATATTTAGGATACTTAATGAGAAGTACATGCAGCCAAGAATACTTTATCGAGCAAGGCTGTCATTCAGAATGGAAGGAGAGATAGCTTCCAGGACAGACAGAAACTGAAGGACTATGTGACCACCAAGCCAGCCCTGCAAGAAATATTAAGGGGGATACTGTAAGTGAACAGAGACCCCAAGAGTAACATAGTCCAAAAAGTAACAGAGACAATCTACAGAAACAGGGACTTTGCAGGAAATGCAATGGCACTAAATACATATCTTTCAATAATTACTCTGAATGTGAATGGGCTGAAAACTCCAGTCAAAAGACACAGGGTATCAGATTGGATAAAAAAGAAAGACCCATCCATATGCTGCCTGTAAGAGACTCATTTTATCTAAAATAACCTCCAGATTGAAAGTGAAGGGATGGGGAACAATTTACCACACTCATGGACCTCAAGAGAAAGCTGGAGTAGCAATCCTCATATGGGACAAATTAAATTTTATACCAAAGACTGTAGTAAGAGATATAGAGGAACACTATATCACACTTAAAGCATCTATCCAACAATAAGATCTATCAATTGTAAATATCTATGCACCCAAACATGGGAGCAGTCAATTATATAAATAAATTAATAACCAAAGTAAAAAAACATATTGATAATAATACATTAATAGTAGGAGACTTCAACAACCCACTCACAGCAAAGGACAGATCATATAAGCAGAAGATCGATAAAGAAACAAGAGCTTTGAATGACACATTAGAACAGATGGACTTCATAGATATATGCAGAACATTACATCCTACAACAACAGAATACTAATTCTTCTCGAGTGCACACAGAACTTTCTCAAGAATAGATCACAGACTGCGTCACAAATCAGGTCTCAACTGATACAAAAATATTGAGATTATTCCCTGCATATTTCCAGACCACAATGCTTTGAAACCTGAACTCAGTCACAAGAAAAAATTTGGAAGGAACTCAAACACTTGGAGGTTAAAGAGCATCCTGTTGAAGCATGAATGGGTTAACCAGGAAATTAAAGAACTTAAACAATTCATGCTAAGTAATGAAAGTGAAAACACATCACTTCAAAATCTAAGGGATGGGCGCCTGTGTGGCTCAGTCATTAAGCGTCTGCCTTCGGCTCAGGTCATGATCCCAGGGACCTGGGATCGAGCCCCGTGTTGGGCTCCCTGCTTGGCGGGAAGCCTGCTTCTCCCTCTCCCACTCCCCCTGCTTGTGTTCCCTCTCTCGCTGTCCCTCTCTGTCAAATAAATAAATAAAATCTTAGGAAAAAAAAACTAAGGGATACTGCAAAAGCAGTCTGAAGACAGAAATATATAGCCATCCAAGCCTCTCTCAAAAAATTAGAAAATCCCAAATGCACAAGCTAACCTTACACCTGAACAGCAAATAAAGCCTAAACCAAGCAGGAGAAGAGAAATAATAAAGATTAGATCAGAAATCAATGAAATAGAAACCAGAAAAACAGTAGAACAGATCAATGAAACTAGAAGCTGGTTCTTTGGAAGAATTAATAAGATTGATTAACCTCTGGTCAGACTTACCCAAAGAAAAGAAAAAGGACCCAAATTAATAAAATCATGAATGAAAGGGGAGAGATCATGACTTATACCAGGGAAATAGAAACAATTGCTAGAAATCATTATCAGCAACTATAGGCCAACAAATTAAGCAATCTGGAAAAAATGGATGCATTCCTGGAAACTTATAAACTACCAAGACTGAAACAGGAAAAAATAGAAAATCTGGACAGACCAATAAGCAGCAAGGAAATTGAAGCAGTAATCAAAAACCTCCCAAAAAACAAGAATCCAGGGCCAGATGGCTTCCCAGGGTAATTCTACCAAACATTTAAAGAAAAAATCATACTTATTCTTCTGAAGCTGTTTCAAACAGTAGAAAGGGAAGGAAAACTACCAAACTCGTTCTATGAGGCCAGCATTACCTTGATCCCAAAACCAGACAAAGACCCCATCAAAAGGGAGAATTACAGATCATTATTTCTGATGAACATGGATGCAAGAATGCTCACCAAGATCCTAGCCAATAGGATCCAACAGTACATTAAAAGGATTATTCACCATGACCAGGTGGGATTTATTCCTGGGATGCAAGGGTGGTTTAACATTTGCAAATCAATCAACGTGATAGAGCACATTAATAAAAGAAAAGACAAGAAGCATATGATTCTCTCTATTGATGCAGAAGAAGCATTTGACAAAACACAGTATCCTTTCTTGATTAAAACTCTTCAAAATATAGGGATAGAGGGAACAAACCTCAATATCATAAAAGCCATCTATGAAAAGCCCACAGCGAATATCATTCTCAATGGGGAAAAACTGAGAGCTTTTCCCTTAAGGTCAGAAACACGACAAGGATATCCAGTCTCACCAGTATTGTTCATCATATTACTAGAAGTCATTAGCCTCAGCAATCAGACAACAAAAAGAAATAAAAGGCATTCAAATTGCCATGAAGAAGTCAAACTCTCACTCTTCAGATCACATGATACTTTATTTGCAAAACCCAAAAACTTCACCCCAAAATTGCTAGAACTCATATAGCGATTCAGCAATGTGGCAGGATACAAAATTAATAAACAGAAATCAGTTGCATTTCTATACACTATCAATGTGACTGAAGAAAGAGAAATTAAGGAATAGATCCCATTTGCTATTGCACCAAAAACTTAAGATACTTAGGAATAAACCTAACCTAAGAAGTAAAGGATCTATCTTTTAGAACTACCAAATACTTATGAAAGAAATGGAGGAAGACACAAAGAGAGGGAAAAACATTCCACGCTCATGGATTGGGAGAATAAACATTGTTAAAATGTCTATGCTGCCCAGAGCAATCTACACATTCAATGCATTCCTATCAAAATACCATCAACATTTTTCACAGAGCTGGAACAAACAACACTAAAATTTGTATGGAACCAGAAAAGACCATGCATTGCCAGGGGAATGTTGAAAAGAAAACCAAAGCTGGGGGCATCACAATGCCTGACTTCAAGCTATATTACAAAGTTGTGATCATTAAGACAGCATACTACTGGCAGAAAAACAGACACATAGATCATGGAACAGAATAGAGAGTCCAGAAATGGGCCCTCAACTGTATGGTCAACTAATCTTTGACAAAGCAAGAAAGACTATCCAATGGAAAAACGACAGTCTTTTCAATAAATTGGAAGATTGGGAAAATTGGACAGCCACATGAAGAGGAATGAAACTGGACCATCTCTCACACCATACAAAAGATGAACTCAAAATGGATGAAAGACCTCAATGTGAGACAGGAATCCACCAAAATCCCAGAGGAGAACACAGGTAGCAGCCTTTTCAACCTTGGACACAGCAACTTCTTCCAAGACCCATCTCTAAAGGCAAGGGAAACAAAAGCAAAAATGAACTATTGGGACTTCATCAAGATAAAAGTCTTCTGCACAGCAAAGGAAACAATCAACAAAACTAAAAGGGAACCTGCGGAACGGAGAAGGTATTTGCAAATGAAATAACAGACAAAGGGACGGTATCCAGGTTGTACAAAGAACTTCTCAAACTCAACACCTAAAAACCAAATAATCCAGTCAAGAAATAGGCAGAAGACACGAATAGACAGTTCTCTAAAGAAGACAGAAATGACCAACAGACATATGAAAAAATGCTCCACATCACTTGCCATCAGGGAAATACAAATCAAAACCACAATGAGATACCACCTTCACCAGTCAGAATGGCTAAAATTAACAAATCAGGAAACAACAAATGTTGGCAAGTTTTTGGAGAAATGGGAACCCTCTTACACTGTTGGTGGGAGTGCAAGCTGGTACAGCCACTCTGGAAAACAGTATGGAAATTCCTGAAGACATTAAAAATAGACCTACCTTACAACCCAGCAATTGCACTACTAGGTATTTACCCCAAAGATACAGATGTAGTGAAAAGAAGGGCCATATGCACCCCAATGTTCATAGCAGCAATGTCCACAATAGCCAAACTGTGGAAGGAGCAGAGATGTCCTTCAACAGATGAATGGATAAAGAAGATGTGGTTCATATATACAATGGAATATGACTCAGCCATTAAAAAAGATGAATATCTAGCATTTACATCGACATGGATGGAACTGGAGGGTATTATGATGAGTGAAATAAGTCAATCAGAGAAAGGCAATTGGTTTCAACCGTGTGTGGAACATAAAGAATAGTGCAGAGGACAATAGGGAAAGGAAGGAAAAACTGAAGTAAGAGAGGGAGACAAACCATATGAGACTCTTGACTCTGGGAAACAACCTGAGGATTGGGGAAAGGGAGATGGGTGGGGAGTTGGGGTAACTTGGTGATGGGCATTAAGGAGGGCAAGTGATGTGATGAGCACTGGGTGTTATATGCAACTAATGAATCATTGAACAGTATATCAAAAACTAATGATTACATTGGGTAATTGAATTTAAGTAAAATAAATAATAAATAAATAAATAAATAAATAAAATAAGCAAGGGTAAAGAAAACAGTTGCATACAAGGGAAACCCCATAAGGCTCTCAGCTGATTTTTCTGCAGAAACTTTACAGACCCAAAGAGAGTGGCATGATATATTCAAAGTGCTGAAAGGAAACCTGCAGCCAAGAATATTCTATCCAGCAAGTCTACCATTTAGAAAAGGAGGAGCGATAAAGACTTTCCCAGAGAAACAAAAGTTAAAGGTATTCATAACCACTAAGCCAGTCCTACAAGAAATGTTAAAGGAAACTGTGAGTGGAAAGGGAGGACCATAAGCAACAGTAAGAAAGTAGGAAGGACAAAAGCAGTAAAAATAAGTATATTTATAAAAATCAGTCAAGGGACCCACAAAATAAAATGATGTAAGTATAATACAAAATACTTAAAATGTGTGTGTGTGTGGGGGAGAGGATTAAATTATAGGTTCGAACTTAAATGACCATCAACTTAATATAGACTGTTATATGCAGAAGATGTTATATACAAACATAATGGAAACCACAATTCTAAAACAAGTAATAGACATGAAAAAAAAGCAAGGAATCCCAGCATATCACTAAAGAAAGCCAGCAAGTAGTGGGAGAAGAGGGCAAGAGAAGAACTACAAAAACAACCATAAAACAAGCAAAAAAATGTCAATAAGTACATGCCTATCACTAATTACTTTGAATGTAAATGGGCTAAATGCTCCAATCAAAATATATAGGGTGTCAGAATGGATAAAAAAGAAGACCTATCTATATACTGCCTACAAGAGACTCATTTCAGACTGAAAGACATGCATGAGATTGAAAGTGAAGGAATGGAGAAACATTTATTATGCAAATGGATGTCAAAAGAAAGCCTGAGTAGCAATACTTGTACCAGACAAAATAGACTTTTATTTATTTATTTATTTTTTAAGATTTTGTTTGACAGAGAGAGATACAGCGAGAGAGGGAACACAAGCAGGGGGAGTGGGAGAGGGAGAAGCAGGCTTCCTGCTGAGCAGGGAGCCCGATGCGGGGCTCAATCCCAGGACCCTAGGATCATGACCTGAGCCGAAGGCAGACGCTTAATGACTGAGCCACCCAGGTGCCCCACAAAATAGACTTTTAAACAAAAACTGTAACAAGAGACATAGAATGCCCTACAGTCATAATGGGAACAATCCAACAAGGAAATATAATTGTAAATATTTACGCAACCAATTTATGCTCCCAATATTGGGAGCACCCAAATATATAAAGCAATTAATAACAAACATAAAGTAAGTAATCAATAGTAATATAATAATAATAGTAGGGGACGTTAACACCCACTTACATCAATTATTAGATCATCTAAACAGAAAATCAATGAGGAAATAGTGGCTTTCAATGACACATTGGGCTAGATGGATCTGACAGACAAGAAGAAATAGAAAATTTGAATAGACCCATTACCAGCAATTAAAAAACTCCCAATAAACAAAAGTCCAGGCCCATACAGCTTCACAGGTGAGTCCTACCAGGCATTTAAAGAAGAGTTAATACCTATTTTTCTCAAACTATTCCAGAAAAATAGAAGAGGAAGGAAAACTTCCAAATTCATTCTTTGAGACCAGCATTACCTAGATACCAAAACCCAATAAAGACACTATGAAAAAAGAAGACTACAGGCCAATATCTCTGATGAACATAGATACAAAAATCTTCAACAAAATATTAACAAACTGAATCCAACAATACATTAAAAAATCATTCACCATGATCAAGTGAGATTTAGTCCCCAAATGCAAGGGTGGTTCAATATTTGCAATCAATTAACATGATACATCACATCAATAAGAGAAAGAATAAAAACCATATGATCATTTCAAAATGTAGAAAAAATATTTGACAAAGTACAACATCCATTCATCACAAAAACCCTCAACAAAGTAGGTTTTGAGGGAACTCACCTCAACATAATAAAAGCCACATATAAAAAACCCACAGTGAACATCCTACTCAATGGTGAAAAACTGAGAGCTTTTCCCCTAAGGTCAAGAACAAGACAAGAATGTCCACTCTCACCACTTTTATTCAACATAGTACTTAAAGCCCTAGCCACAGCAGTCAAATAAGAAAAAGAAATAAAAGGCATCCAAATTGGTAAAGAAGTAAAACTTTCACTATTTGCAGGTGACATATCAAAAACTCTAAAGATTCCACCAAAAAACTACTAGCACTGATAGATGAATTTAGGTAGGTCTCAGGGCACAAAATCAATATACAGAAATCCATTACATTTCTATACAGTAATAATGAAGTAGCATAAAGAGAAGTTAAGAAAACAATTCCATTTACAATTGCACCAGAAAGAGTAAAATACCTAGGAATAAACTTAACCAAGGTGAAAGACCTCTACTACCTCTACTCTGAAAATAGAAAACATTGATGAAGAAAACTGAAAACGACACAAACAAGTGGAAAGATATTACATGCTCATGGATTGGAGGAACAAATATTGTTAAAATGTCCATAGTACTCAATCCATCTACAGATTTATGGCAATCCTTATCAAAATACCGACAGCATTTTTCACAGAACAAGAACAAATAATCCTAAAATTTGTATGGAACCACAAAAGACCCCAAATAGCCAAAGCAATCTTGAAAAAGAACAAAACTGGAGATATCACAATCCCAGATTTCAAGTTATACTGTTAGAGTAGGCAGTTAGATAGATATGAGCAGGAGGGAAAACAGAAGAATGCCAGATGGACAATTGTCAAGGACCACCCAGTCTGTGCCAGAGATTGCCCCATCTCCCTTAGATCAACACCTCTGCCAATTTAGCACAGACTGATAAGCAGAAGATATGGGCTACAGGGACTTCCCCAACTTTGGAGCATATGCACTTAAGAAAGACCTTGTTCACTAGTAACCCTAAAGCTATTACAATATCATTATAATACCATTTGCATTGCAATGGGCCTCCCCAGTGGGTTGTGCTTAGGCACTCATGGGGAGATGACTAGCACAGATTTGCCTAAGAGGTTTGAGGGGAGGGAACCAAGGTAGGTCCAAGTGTGGAGTAACAATAACAAGATGGGAGGACAGAGACCAAATAATCCCCCATAAAAGAATGCAATGAAAAACTCAGTATGCGGCCACCATCCTCAGATCAGCCCTCTCCTCTGTCCCTTTTGTCATTTTTTGCTAAATAAAAACCTTTGCAACTTTCACTCTCTATCAGTTCTCTTGACTGAATTCTTTCCTTCAAGAAGATAAGAACCAAGGAATTCCACAATCTACCACCCAGTAACAATACTACAAAGCTGTAGTAATCAAAACAGTATGATACTGGCACAAAAACAGACATAGGTCAATAGAACAGAATAGAGAGCCCAGAAATAAACCTGTAATTATATGGTATGGTGAATTAATCTTCAACAAAGGAGACAAGAATATGCAATGGGAAAAAGACAGTCTCTTCAACAAATAGTGCTGGGAAAACTATACAGCTACATGCAAAAAAATGAAACTGGACCACTTTCTTACACTGTACACAAAAATAAACTTAAAATGGATAAGGACCTAAATGTGAGACATGAAACCATAAAAATCTTAGAAGAGAGCACAGGCAGTAATTTCTTTGACTTTGGCAGTAACAACATATTTCTAGATATATCTCCTGAGGCAAGGGAAACAAAAGCAAATATAAACTATTAGGAGTACATCAAAACAAAAACCTTCTGCACAATGAAGGAAAAAATCAACAAAACTAAAAGAAAACTTTTGAATGGGAGTAAATACTTGCAAATGACATATCCCATATAGAGTTATATCCAAAATATATAAAAAACGTAAACAGCTACACCAAAAAACCCAAGTAATCCAATTTAAAAATAGAGAGAAGACACAAATAGGCATTGCTCCAAAGAAGACATCCAGACTGTCAATAGACACATGAAAAGATGCTCAACATCTCTCATTATTGGGGAAATGCTAATCAAAACCATAAGATACCACCTCACACCTGTCAGAATGGCTAAAATCAAAACACAAGAAACAACAAGTGTTGGTGAAGATGTGGAGGAAAAAGGTATCCTTATGCACTATTGGTGGGAATGGAAACTGGTGCAGCCACTGTGGAAACATTATGGAGGTTCCTAAAAAAATTAAAAATAGAATTACCATATGACCCAATAATTCCACCACTGGGTATTTACCCAAAGAATACAAAAATACTAATTTGAAAAGATACATACACTCCTATGTTTATTGCAGCATTTACAATAGCCAAGATATGGAAGCAGCCCAAGTGTTCTTTGACTGTTGAATGGATAAAAAGATGTCTCTCTCTCTCTCTTTCTCTCTCTCTCTCTCTCTCTCTCTCTCTCTCTCTCACACACACACACACACACACACACAGGAATATTATTCAGCCATGAAAAAGAATGAAATTTTGTCATTTGCAACAACATGGGTGGATCTAGAAAGTATAATGCTAAGTGAATTAAGTCAGTCAGAAAAAGACAATACCATATGATTTCTTTCATATGTGGAATTTAAGAAACAGCAAACAAAGAAAAAAGAGACAAACCAGAAAACAGACTTGTAACTATTGAGAACAAGCTGATGACTACCAGAGAGGAGGTGAGTGGGGGAAGGGTGAAATAGGAGAAGGGTTTAAGAGTACACCTTTCTTGATGAGCACTGAGTAATGTACAGAATTGTTGAATCACCATATTATACGCCTGAAACTATTATAACACTATGTTAACTATACTGGATTTAAAAAAAAAGACAGATTGGCAAAGTGGATTAACAAACCAACCTGATCCAACAATATGCTGTTTTACAAGAAACTCACTTCAAATATAAGGACATAAGTGTATTGGAAGTAAAAGGATAAAAACCTTCATTTAAACAGGAGGGGTTCTATCAATATCAGATAAAGTGACTTCAGAGCAAAGATTATTACTGGAAACAGAGAGGGGCATTACATAATGATAAGAGGATCAATTCAGGAAGACATAATAGACCCAAATTTGTACACACCAACAACACAGCCTCAAAATACATGAAGTGAACCCTACAGAGCTGAAAGGAGAAACATAAATTCATAATTATTGTGGGGCCTTCAACACCCATTCTCAGCAATTGATTGAACTAGTAGAAATAAATTTTGAAAAATTGTATTCATTTTTTTCCCCAAGCAAAATAGGTTGGATAATATGAAAACAAATAGCCAGTGTATTTGTTAGAAATATCGTTAGCACATTCCTTCCTTTAGTAAACCTCTACTGAGCAGGTGTGAAGTGCTTAAGTTTACAGAACACATGCTTGGGTGTGGTCCGGAGCTTAAACCATCACACCCTGTGTCTGTGGCGTAGCTGCCTTGCCTTCCTGTAGGTGCTGAGGCCAATTTTTGCTCTCCGAGACCAAGCAGAAAAGACTTGTGTGTGGGAAGCACTGCTTGACAGCCTCAGTGGTGCATGGAACCCACTAGCAAAACAAACTGCTATGACCCCCAGGCCTCCTCAAATCCCTGGGTGCCATAGATGCTTCATTTCTTGCCCAGGATTGTTGCTGTCCAAAAAAATCATGTGGTACTAGAAATCCCAGAAGCTTGTGATCCTCAAGAGCCCTTTCTAAGACTGTTCCAGAAAGTCACTCAAAGTTTGCAGCCTAACTCGTGCTTCCTGAGTGCAGCCATGGGGTTTTGCAGGAGGCCCACAAGGCATACCTGGTCAGCCAATTTGAAGACACCAACCTTCTTATTTAAAGCAGGAATTCTATGTAATCCACTTTACAGTCTTCTTTCTGAGTTACACCTCCACAG
Organism: Mirounga leonina; assembly: GCF_011800145.1. Lineage (NCBI taxonomy): Eukaryota > Metazoa > Chordata > Mammalia > Carnivora > Phocidae > Mirounga > Mirounga leonina. Next base: position 7,607,585 of record NW_023270466.1, read on the forward strand.
CAATAAGCACTTCCCTTCACCCGAGACACACCATTCCTAGCTACATACTCATCCTTCTCTGGATGATTACCATAACCCTTCTTATAATGTGGCTGCCAGCTCTGAACACAATATTCTAGACATGACATCATGAAGTAGACATTACCATCACTATCTTCTTCTTTATCCTACCCTTAAATTCCATTATTGCAAACTTTTGGGGTACCCAAATCATGTTCTTAGTCATATCAAAATTATTGATACCAATAAATTAATATATTCTAGTGGTACTATTAAATCACTTCCCCTTCATCCTATAATTGTTATATATACACATATTCTTAAAATTTAACATACATACAATATTTAATCTCAACATAGAGCTTTATGTTTATGCACAATAAATTTCATTCTATTAGATTCAATCTGTCTAGGGTTTGGAAATCCTTTTCTCTCTTTTTTTTTTCCAACATTGATTCTTTTATTCAGAGTTTACACTTTCTATCATTGGCATATGCCTACCTAATGATGATGCCCTGGTTTTCCTGTGGAAGTATTGCTCTTCCAATAGCAATCCATTTGGTTTAGTTGGGTGGACCACCCTCCATACCCTGATGAAGGCATGTGACCCAGACAGGGCCCAGTGACACCAGCTCTGCCCACAATGTGGAAAAACACTTTCCTCCAAAGAGGATCAGAGGGAGATCCTGACTGGCAGTGTGTCCAATGTGGAGATAGCAGATCCTAGACATGGGATACAATGGGGTGCTTGTGACATTTTTTGAGCCCTGGATCCGGCATGTCTGTAGCCAAGAAGTCCTCTTCTTGTGTAGCTGTTTAAAATTGGTTTCTGTCACTTCAGCCAAGACTCTTATTTAATAAACCATCCTTGAAAATTGTGTCACTGCAGCTTTGATAATTATTTTCTCATAAGGGGTGTGGTGGTGACCTGGGGCCCCGGAGATTTGTTTCAGAGCTGCATTTCCATAGGAAACATAGTTTGTATTTGTATTTCATGTGCATTTAGGGTGGTTTAGTGGCGTAGGATGGATGTGTGTGTGTGTGTGTGTGTGTGTGTGAAAATTTCCCTTAAGCGTCTAATCAGTGCTGCCACTGTTTTTATTTAAATGGCTGTTAAAGATCACTGAGGGAGATCTAGTCAAGGACAAAGCCTGCTTATTTGCCACTAAAAACCAAGTTCAAATTGACAGTAACTAACAGTATTTGGGTACCATGTTTTAGCTTTTTTAAAAATCCAGGTTATATTGCTGGTGTGAATGCAAAATGTTACAGCTGCTGTGGAAAAGTTTGGCAGTTCCTTAAAAAGTTAAATACAAAACTACCATAGGATCCAGCAATTCCACTCAGATACTTGCACAACAGTGTTCGGGGGCATCTGGGTGGCTAACTCGGTGAAGCGTCTGCCTTCAGCTCAGGTCATGATCTTAGGGTCCTGGGATAGAGCCTTGCATCGGTCTCCCTGCTCAGCAAGGAGTCTGCTTTTCCCTCTCCCTCTGCCCCTCCCCCCGCTTGTGTGCTCTCTCTCTCTCAAATAAGTAAATAAAATCTTTAAACAACAATAACAACAATATTCATAGCAGCATTCTTTAGAGTAGCCAACAGGTGGAACAACCCAGATGTCCATCAACAGGTGAATGGATAAACAAAAGGTGATACATGCATACAACAGAATATTATTCAGTGTTTAAGAGTAATAAAATTGTGATACATATGAAATATGGGTGAAACTTGAAAACATCATGTTAAGTGAAATAAACCAGACACAAAAGGATAAAAATTGTGTGATTTCACCTATATGAGGTACTTAGAATAGGCAAATCTATGGAGAAAGTAGAGTAGAGATTATCAGGGGCTGGGAGGAGGGGAGGATGGGGAGTTATTTTAAGGGATACAGAGCTTCTGTTTGGGATGATAAAAAAAGTTCTGGAAGTGGATAATTGTGGTTTGTACAACACTATGTATATACTCAATGCCAATGAATTATACATGGTTAAACGGTGAATTTTATATTATGTATATTTTCCCACAAAAATGAAAAATACAACTAGCAGACATTGGTACTTCCTCTGATCTAGCATGCATATCATTAATGAGGATTTAATATTTGTTTACATTTTTCTTTTTATGTAAAATTTACATATAATGAACTGCACAAACCTTAAGTGTACAGATTTTTGAGTTTTAACATTATCATCATCCCAGAAAGTTCCCTCAGGACTTTTCCCAGTGAAATGCTCTGATATAATTTTTTTTTTAAGATTTTATTTATTTGTGAGAGAGAGAATGAGAGACAGAGAGCATGAGAGGGAGGAGGGTCAGAGGGAGAAGCAGACTCCCTGCTGAGCAGGGAGCCTGACGTGGGACTCGATACCGGGACTCCGGGATCATGACCTGAGCCGAAGGCAGTCGCTTAACTAACTGAGCCACCCAGGCGCCCCTCTGATATAATTTTTAAGAACAGAATTGAGAATCCACAGCCAAGGATTTGCTTTTTTGCTTCAACCTATATTGGCTTTCCCTCTGAGTGTTGTGTAATTAGCAATCTAGTGCTGCCCCTGGATGCGGAGGAAGAGGAAAGGGTATGGAAAGCTGAGAAAAGGACACTTCTGCCTCAATGTTGGGATAGGGGGTGTGCATATTGGGGCAGGCGGAAGGAAAGAGAACACAAGTTCTGGAATTCAGACAAGAGTCAGTTTTCTATTCTCACTAAAGCAGTCTAATCAGAACTGTCTCTTGGTATATTCCCTTGTTGTCCATCTCTCCTTTGGCTCTTAGCAAAATCCCTCTCTGCGCCTCTTGGCTGAGACTTTGAGCCAACAGCCCATGGATCTCAGAGAAGTTCTGTGTTGCTGAGATTTGCATGTATAATGCTGGAAGCTGACTGGCCAGTGGCAGTTCCTCATGTGTGTGTTGTGTGAATGGACTGGCCCAACAGTGTCAGTGTAAATCTCAGGAAGATAAATCCTCCAAATAGGAAAATTGCCTTTATTCAAGTTATCTAAAGACAGTTTGTTTCTCCTCCTTCCTCCTTCTCCTTTTCCTTTACCAATTCTTTAGTTTTTTAAATTGAACCAGATACTTCTGAATCTATTACCTCATGAGAAGAATGTATGTTAATTATTTTTAAAAATTAGAATAATACAACACAAAGAGAAAGTGCCTCTTTTTAACACCTCCAAAGAGCATATCTGGTTTATAACCCTTGAGAACTTTTAAAAATGCATATACTGAAATGTGTATGTCTCTCTGTATTTTAAAAAATTATACCAAATTATTCATACTGATCTACAACTTGCTTTTTTACCTGAAATGTATATTGATTGACTTCGAGAAAATGACTCACATAACTCAGAGAGTTTAATTTTATTTCAGGGGGTTTATCTTTTCAAAGTCATGTGGATTAATTTAAGTGTCTCAAGTAAAACTTTGGTTATAAAATAATATGGTTGGCCAAGAAAAACAACTTGGGAAGTCACAATTTTCTATCCACTGATTTTTGAACACTTTTAAGGAGACCTCCTTCTCCCAAGCCTGGTTTTAAAGAGTGCTTAAATAAGAAATCTGCTTGAGGAATTGTTCTTAGCCATTTCTTTACCGAGGGATGGGCAGAAAAGAAAATAAACAAAGCAAGGAAAAAAAACTTTGAGCTTCCTTATCCTAACAGAAGTGGAAAATTCCAACTCATAGTTATAAAATGGGAGACTAAGACCCTAATCCTGAGTTTTGTTGGAGTCTGTTTTGTATCAGATGAAATTATGTAACACGAAGTACTTTGTAATTTTCCATAAATGCTATGTATTATATTATTGTTTTAGTTATTGTTTTGGGAAGCAGTTTCAGATTGGAGACATAAACTCTGGATCATGGAATGTTTGGTGACTAGGTGGCTTCCACATGAAATTCTGAAGATGCTTCCTATTAAAAATGATAGGGCAGGGAGAACTACAGTCCATAAAAGACATTTAAGAAAAAACACCTTCGGGCGCCTGGGTGGCTCAGTTGGTTAAGCAACTGCCTTCGGCTCAGGTCATGATGCTGGAGTCCCTGGATCGAGTCCCGCATCCCTAATCGGCAGGGAGTCTGCTTCTCCCTCTGACTATAACCCCTCTCATGTGCTCTCTCTCATTCTCTCTCTCTCTCAAATAAATAAATAAAATCTTTAAAAAACAAAAAAAACCCACCTTCACTCAGAATTAACTAAATAACAGCAAGAGCTTACTGGGGCCATCTTGAAATGTTAGAATAATAAAAAGAGTAAAAACTATTTTAAATGTGAAACTCGTGTGTGTGTGTGTGTGTGTGTGTGTTGAGGGGTATAAGGTATGGATGACAGCAAGAAAAGGACCAGGTGAAAGGTTAAGAAGGGGTGATGGAGAGGAAGGGAACTTTTTTTCTGTCTCTGCTGCCACCATGGCACCCGTGAAAAAGCCTGTGGCGAAGGGGGGCAAAAAAAAGAAGCAAGTTCGAAAGTTTATCCTTGACTGCACCCACCCTGTAGAAGATGGAATCATGGATGATGCCAATTTTGAGCAGTTTCTTCAAGAGAGAATCGAAGTGAATGGAAAAGCTGGGACTCTCGGTGGAGGGGTTGTAACAATTGAAAGGAGCAAAAGCAAGATTACTGTAACTTCTGAGGTGCCTTTTTCCAAAAGGTATTTGAAATATCTCACCAAAAAATATTTGAAGAAGAATAATCTCCGTGACTGGTTGCGCATAGTTGCTAACAGCAAAGACAGTTAGGAGTTGCGTTACTTCCAGATTAACCAAGATGAGGAAGAGGAGGAAGATGAGGATTAAAACTCATTTATCTGGAATATTTTGTATGAGTTCTTAAATAAAACTTGGGAACCAAAAAAAAAAAAAATGAATCGAGGAGAAAAATCCTGTGATGGTTAAATGTTATGTGTCAACTTGGTTAAGCTATGGTGCTCAGTGGTTTGGCCAAACACTAATCTAGATGTTGCTGTGAAGGTATTTTGTACATGTACCCAGTATATATAATCAGTTGACTTTGAGTAAAGTAGTGTATACATCATAATGTGGGTGTGTCTCATCTGATCAGTTGAAGGCCTTAAAAAGCAAAAACTGAGGTATCCTGGAGAAGGAATTCTGCCTGAATTTCCAGCCTGCCACCTTGCCCTACACATTTTGAACTTGCCAGCCCCACAACTGCATAAGCCAATTCCTCAAAATGCAGATTTTGTTACTGACAGTGGTTCTAGAGGAAAAAAGGTTTTAAGAATGAGTTTTTTGAATTGATTTTTGGAATTTGATTCTCTAATCTGATTAGATTTAAGGGCACTAATGACTCACTTCCAGTGATAAAGACAGTCCATAGCATGATGTGGCAATAGATATATGTAAAAGATCACCGTTGGATACTTCTAATCAAAGCAAATGCGAGGTTCTGGGTGACCATGTATTTGATACATTAGAACATTTTAGTCAAACAAATGAATATGAAATTGGCTGTTTGCTTATAACTGCACTAGACAAAGTGGGGAAAGAAAAGGAGGAGCTCAGGGCTTCAAATTCCTGGGTCAAGTGCTGCATAAATGACCTGAAATTTTCTGCATCTGCTCTGAAAGAAATTCTTACCACTTATAGCCATAGAGCTAAGATTTAGCCATAGAGGTAAGATAAAACCAAACCCAAAGTCTCATCCCTGCAAGTGGCTGAATTAAAATGCAAATCAAATTCCCAATCTCAAAGGATACAAGCTATTAAAATGAGGGCACTGGGCGCCTGGGTGGCTCAGATGGTTCAGCGTCTGCCTTCAGCTCAGGTCATGATCCCAGGGTCCTGGGATCGAGTCCCGCATCGGGCTCCCTGCTCAGCAGGAAGCCTGCTTCTCCCTCTGCCTCTTTCTCTGTCTCTGTCTCTTATGAATAAATAAATAAAATCTTTAAAAAATAAAAAAATAAAAAAATAAAATGAGGGCACTGACTGGGAAGGAAAGTCCTGAAATTTGGAATAGGGGTATATGGGCACATCCTAATGAATCTGGGGATCTTGAACCCCTAAATTCTGCTTGGTCTTCTTTGCCAGGAGAGCAGGTTAATCTGAGGTTAACCCTGCTTTGCTGAGAAATGCAGGCAACACCATCCCCTGTAATGGCCTCCCCAGATATAGTTTCCTTGTTAGGCATTGCCGATTCTCCTCAGGATCTGGCCCCACCAACCTTCTTTGCCTCTAAACCTATAACTAGACTTAAGTCTATTTATGAAAAGTGAGGTACAAATTGTGACCCATGAGGTGGTACACTATATTCCAAAAAAACTGCATGATTTTTCCAATTTATACAGACATAAATCTGGAGAATATGAGTAGGAATGGATATTAAGGGTGTGGTGTAATAGCAGAAGAAACACAAAATTAGATCAGACTAAATGTATTGATATGTAACCAAAGCAGAGATTCTGAATTCAAAATTGTAGCTAGGGGGTTAGAAAAGTCTCTAGTCTTTTGGTTGGTAGGTTGAAATATGGACCAAAAGGTGGTCTACTGTTAGAAGGTGGAGGAAAGACAGTAAAATATCCTCCAAACTGAGAAAGCACTTTGGGACCAAAAGATGAAGTAAACCACTCCATAACATTTACACAGTTTATTCAGGGTAAATTACTGATGGGAAGATCAGGCAGATGACCATCTAGGTACTGTGCAGCTTTTCTCTGCAAAGTCTTGACCTTAAGCCCCAGATTTTAGAGTGAGGGGATGTGCAGAAGTCCTTGTAGTGAGGTCAAAGAGTATAACATTTAACAGATCTCATGATGAACATCTGTGTGCAGATGGGTGGGGGGAGGGGAAGAAACTATGTTATCTTTACTAATAATCTAAACAACTTTAGGGAGGATCAGCACAAACCTTCCTCCATTCTGCTCAGGGCATACATTAACCTCCAAGGGCCCTGGAACCTCCAAGCCCGGATGGAGATCACTGTGTGGACATGAGCAAGATGGAAGGCTGAAAATGGAGTCAGTGCTGTCAGAACTCCTACGCTCCACCCCCAACATCTTTATGGCCCTACAATCTTTACATGCCATTCTTCTGTGATGACCCTAGAGCCAGCTATCGGGAGGTGACCTGCATCCCTATGCCACAGCAGCAACATCCGTATACCTATGAGACCAAAGGAAAAATAGAACTATGGTTTCCCAGTGACTGAGTAAAAAGGTCGTTTCCCCAGACCCAACAGTCAGGGTGATTGTGAATTTTAATGTAAGTCGTGGCCCATGACAGGAAGACATTTCCTGCTGCAACAGAAAAGAACACCAGCAATTGTGAGGCTAGGGGCGATAAGACAAATGTTACACAGACAACAGATAAGGCAAACAACAGATACGGCAAATCTTCATTTAGTAACCAAGTAGCAGTTTGGTCCCCTTGAGCCAGTGCCCTTGGCTTCGGTATTTTCCCTGGGGGATGATACCATGTATTTTGCCCCTTAATACCATCAGAGGTGTGTCTATATTGTACAGAGTACCTCAGCTGGCACACAGAGTAACAGCTCTACCTCAGTACCCAGCAGCAGGGGGCAGCAGCAGATATTTGCCTGTGTGTTGGGCCCTGACCAATACAGAATGAGGGGTTAATAACAATACCGGATTTGAGCCCTTGGCCCCAAGGGATTAGGACACCAAGCCATGGGGAGGGGGGGGGGGGGGGGGGCAAAGGGTGGACTTCAAACCAATGTCCAATGAACTGAAGTCTCACCAGGTGGGAGGTCTTGTAGCAAACACAAAATGAGTCCCTCCTCCAGCCTGGTAGGCCTCAGACCTCCTGAAAATACCTGCTCCCCTAACACCCAAGCTGTGGGGCTGTTATTGGTTAGGCCTTCATATGCTGATGTCTGTCCTGCTGTGGGAATGGTGTCTGTCCTGCTGTGGCCTCTGTTAGTCTTCCAGATGGTCCAGTGAGGGAGCCTTCTGGTGACAAAGTCTTTCATGTGTTTTTTATTAGTCCAGTCACCCTCTCAATTAGGCCTTGAGCAGCGGGATTGGATGGCACGTGCAAAGTCTATAATATATGCTGGGCCTCTTCTGCCCGTTCTTGGACCTCATGGCTGGTAAAATGTGTTCCTTGATCACTATCTATCTGAGTCCACATTCCCTACATATTCTGTAGTTTTGTTTATCCCTTATAATTGCTTGTACAAGTCCTAAGAAACTGACGAATACTTGTGCCCTTCCGATGCCCGCAGAGGACCTATGTAATCGGTTTGCCAGCAAGAAATAGGGCATGTAGTCTGTCTAATATGCCTCAAGGTATGGCGCAAAAGTCATCACCTCAGGTGGCACTGGGGGCACTCCCTGTCAGCAGCTTGTGGATCGGAATATTTTAAAGGCAAATGTAATCTCTTTACTATTTCCCAAGTAGTTTTGGGACCTCAGTGTCCCAATTTATCGTGCACCCATTCTGCTACATCAGACAGGATCAGCATTTCCTCCAGCAAAAGGCTTGTGCCTGGGCTAGAACGTCTGCTTCATGATTGCCTGGCAGTATGCATGGGGGGTGTGCGCACACATGCCGTACTTGGACAGCTGCATTGAGTTTAGTGCATATTTCCCAATTATCTTTCCATAGTTCTCCTCCCCACAAGAGTCTATTTAATACAGCCCAGACTTTTCTGTGCCATTGTGGCATCCATTCCACTCTGCCCAGCTGTCAGTGGCCAAATCAATGGGCATGGGTTCATGCGTTAGCACAATCCATACCGCTTTCAGTCTGTGCACTGGACTACTTTGGGTTCCTTCTTCAAACCAAAGTACATCAGAATCCAGAACGGCAGAGGAATGCCAAGTCGGGGCTTTCCTTTGCAACTGACGTAAGTGCACCATGTGTTGTTCACTGGAACAACAGTGGAGGTGAGCCTACCCCTTCCTGTCCTTTGGGGAGGGGAGGCACAATGTCAATGACTTTGAAAGCTGGTTGGGTCAACCTAAGCGACCAGTCCTAGTAACAAGTGCAGTTCATGAGACAGCAGGCTGGTATTGTAAGTGCTCCTCTGCTATAGGGAAGTGTGGCATTTCTGAAAGGTGCTTACCTGGGCACAGGCACTCTTAGGTTTGCTTAACATGTAGTTAACCTGTACTCCTACTGACAGGGAAATCCATACTGTCACAGGCATGTGGCTGTCAGTCCTTCTGTCTATTGCAGTGCAAGATAAATAGTTAATAGTTGTTTCTTTCTTTCTTTTTTTTAGATTTTATTTATTTATTTGACACAGAGAGACAGCGAGAGAGGGAACACAAGCAGGGGGAGTGGGAGAGGGAGAAGCGGACTCCCCCCTGAGCAGGGAACCCAATGCGGGGCTCAATCCCAGGACCCCGGGACCATGACCTGAGCCAAAGGCAGACGCTTAACTACTGAGCCACCCAGGCGCCCTGCTCAAATAGTTGTTTCTTGAGGGGACTATGCCTAGTTTCTCCTCTCTTCCATAACTGAGACGAGAATCCTAATGGGATTCATGTCCCATTTTTCATTGCCACAGGCCGGAGCCAAACACTTTTGGATATGAACTCGTATCTAATTCACAACTCCCGTCTGGCATTGATAGCCCCAGGGTCTGTACTGGTTTTACTACCATTTTTGCCTTTAAAAAAGCTTCTTGTTGGTTAATACCCCAATCCCATCAGCTTCCCTTCTTAAGCAAGGCATAGAAAGGTCTTAATGTGCTAGATGGGGAATAAAAGGTCTCCAGTAGTCCAATAAACCAACAAAAACCTGTAATTCCTTTACTGGTTCAGGGATTGGGAGGGCTTGTATTTTATCAATGACTGCCTCTGGCATCACTTTTGTCTCACCCACCCAGATGATGCCCAGGGTACTATTTACCTCGCATCTTTGTGACTTTAAGTGTACCTGTATGATGCAGCTGCTTGAGACAGGGAGGGTATATCATCACAAGTTAAAATCATCTATGTAATAATAAAGCACTGTTTCCTCTGGCAATATCCATTTTTCCAGACCTCTGGCTACCATCCTGTGACAAACTGTGGGACTATGGAGGTACACTTGGGGCAATGCCTGGAAGGTCGATTGTCTCCTGTTCCATGGGAAGGTGACTTGGCCTTGGGATTCAAGTCCAGTAGAATGCTGGAAAGGGGATTAGATCAGTCTAGTACATAATGATCTATCTTAATGGATGCCATGATTTTTTTCTAAAAATAAGGCCATATTAGGCACCATGGCATGGATGGGTGGAGTAACTTTATTGAGTTCCCTATAATCTATTTTCACTTACCAGGCCCCACTAGATTTTTTTATAGGCCAAACCAGACTATTGAATGGACTTTGAGCAGGTTTGATCACCCACACCTTTTCTAATTCTCTACTATTGGTAGTGATTTCATTATGCCCCCCAGGTAGCTTATATTGTTTTACATTTATTATCCTCCAGGGAACTGGCAGCTGTATAGTTTCCCATTTTGCAGGACCCACAATGATGGATTTCACTACTTGAATACACAACCTGAATTTGCCTGTAGTTGTAGTTAGATCAAGATCCTGTAAAACATCTATACCCAAAGTATATTCTGGAATGGGGGAAATATGCACTAAAAAACAGCAACCAGGAGCTATGCTTTGGATTTGTCCAGCTCCCTTCAGATTTCCTGGGCCAAAGCAGTTGGCCATGGCAGTGCACCAGGGCTCACCCATTTGTTTCCTGAGTTAGTGGCTATGATAAATCAGTAACAGTGCCATGTGTCCGCTGGAAGTGGGCCTAAACTATTTTCATTCACTAGGTTGCATTAGATTTCTTTACAGGCCAAACCAGACTATTGAATGGGCTTTGAGCCGGCCTGATTACCCCTGCCTTTTCTTATTAGATAATGGTGGCGGTAACCTTGTTATGCCAGGTAACTTATATTGTTTTATGCTTATTATTCTCCAGAGGAACCAGCAGCTGCATAGATTCCCAGTTTGCATGACCCATGAGGACAGGTTTCACTACTTGAATACACAACCTGAATTTGCCTGTAGTTGTAGTTAGATCCAGGTTCTGTAAAACATCTATGCCCAAAGTATACTCAGGAATAGGGAAAATACACACCAGAAAACAGCAGGGAGGGAGCTTGCCAATCTGTAGGTAGAAACTAGTTTGTCTGACCTTGATAATTTGTCTCCCATAACATCAATTGCTTTTATTTCTCCCTGAAATATTGAGGGGTTTCCATAGATAAGTGTGCATTCATCAACAGTGTCTATTAGAGCTAGTACAGTCTGTTAGTGTGAAACTAATTAAATGGTTAATTCAACATGGGGCCTCTGGTCATCCCCTATTGTACTCACTAGGTGACAACATTGGCCTAACCCCTGGTCTTTAATGGTAAGACATACCCACCCCCCAAATTCCTCTGTTAGCAGAGGGGCTCTCAGGAACACATCTCGCTTTTTTGAGCCTCCTTTCAAGGGAGTAAACTGCTTTCCCTTAGGCAACACCTTCCATAGGCTTAGCAAGACCCAACTGGATTGTCTGTCTATATTTCCTCTCAGGGTCCCAGGTAATACCAGATCTTGCCACAGTTATTTACTAAAGATCTTGATGGGCCCTCTTTCTGCCATTTTATTATTGGCAGCGTCCTTCATTTTTCTGTTTTGCAACTTATTTCCCCCATGCCTGATTCTTTCAGTTGCATGTAAGTCAGCCACCACAGTGGCTACTGTAGCAATGGGTTGATTACCCGTAGGTGCAAGGACAGATACTAAAGGCCCATACTTCCCCTGGGGCTGGGTAAGATATGATCTTTCACACAAGAGGAAAATAATTCTTTGGTCCTCTAAAATGCTGAGTGTGGATGGCATGTTTCATTCCCAGGTCTCATATAATTTCTTGTAGTTCTTCCATAGAGGTCCAGTGCAAGGAGGGGAGGGAACATCCCTTTCATTAGGCCAGGTCATCTTAGTGGTAGAGTTTATCTAATTAATCAAACTAGCTAAGCACTCACCCATGCCTGCGGCATATAACCTTTGTAGCAAGGCAGTGACTGAAGCCATTTTTAGCATCTCAGACCCATCTAACATACCATTTGCCCTAATATCCCACCATTGTAACACCCAAGCTGTTACCCCTTCTTGGTCTTTTTGCTTAAAGCAGCTTATTAGCTCTGATTCACCAGCAGAATATTCCCTCAGTCATTTTCTGTCTTGTTGGAATTTATTCTCAGTTATCTCAAGGCTCATGGATGGCCTGGGTCTTTGTTTGAATCAAAGGGTGTGACTGTAAAACATTTTCCTCCTCCATGACAATGTCCTCCTCATGAGGTAGTCATTATTCCAGGGATCCTGTGCTTTAGGGTCCCAATTCTGTTGAGATATAATAGTTCTCACTTTAGTGTATGGTAGTCTGCACCCACGCATCTTTGCCATCTTATATGTCATAATTTCTAAGCATTCCTCCTGCTGTTGGATTCCTTTGGACATAATATCCATATTAGAGAACATGTGGTCTGTACATCCTTTTCCAAAGTCAATGCTTCTCTAGTCTGTTCTAATTCTCTCCTTACTTGTAATTCTTTTTCCACAGTGTCTCATAATGTACTTAGCAATAGCCAACCTACTGCCATAATAGCTTGTTCACTTTCCCTTCCCCATGTCCTTTTCCCTACCATTTTGGATAGGATATCTAATAATCCCTTGGGCCATTTCAGGGTATCCCTGTACTCATGCACTGCTCCAAAATGTTTAAAAAACCTAGCTGAATCTCCTCACATGGCAGTGGCTGGCCAGCTTGGGATTTCTCCACTGACAATAGGATTTCCCTTACAGACAATGGGTTTTCCCCTGGCAGAGCCCCTTTATCCATGCTTGCTTTAGGTCTCTTGCCTGGCTCACCAACTGTTAGAAGATGGAGGAGGAATAGCAAAGTATCCTCCAAACTGAGAAGGCACTTTAAGACCAAAAAACGAAGCAAGCCACTCCATACCATTTACACACAGTTTTACTGATGTGGAGATTGGCTGGATGATGATCCAGATGCTACACAGCTATTCTCGGCAATGTCAAGATCTTAATCCACAGATCTATAGAACAAGAGGATGTGCAGACGTCATTGTGGGTTCAGAGTATTTAACATTTAACAGATCATCTGTGCACCAAAGTAGGGCAGGGGAAGAAATGATGATATCTCTACTAGTTATCTAAACACCCTTAAAAGGAAGATCAGAACAAACCTTCCTGCAATTTGGTCAGGGAATACATTAACCTCTAAGGGGACTGGAACAAGTAGCCCTGAGGGAGATCATTGCAGGGACATGAACAAGATGGAGGGCCAAAGGTAGAATCAGTATTATCTGCACTCCTACACCTATACAAAATGTAGTTGAGATGCTTTGGTATATTGTAGAAGGTATCCAAAGGCTTTGGGAGATTGAAATGGATTTGTCATGTAACACTGCTCACGCACCTCAGAAGGTATAGAGGACACACCTTCCACTATGGCTGCAAGAAAAAAATTTGTGAGGGAAGTCCCAGTATCCTTGAAAAGCTCTGTGGCCACTCTTCCCTACAGATTAGATATTACAGTGAAAACTGCTGCCACCGAAGTGGGATTCTTTTTTTTTTTGACAGAGACAGCGAGAGAGGGAACACAAGCAGGGGGAGTGGGAGAGGGAGAAGCAGGCTTCCTGCAGAGCAAAGAGCCCGATGTGGGGCTCGATCCCAGGACTCTGGGATCATGACCTGAGCCAAAGGCAGATGCTTAACAAATGAGCCACCCAGGCGCCCCTGAAGTGGGATTCTTAAATGCAATGGGGATAGGAGCCAAATGGTGGCACTTAATCGCCAAAGATATGGTGGATGTAGAGGCTGATTTTAGGCAACACACGTGACTAGGGGAAACTTGAGCAAGGCAGAAGGTCCCACAGTGACCACCTAGCTGATGCAAACAGGCTCATTAAATGACCCATCTTGACATAGCCATAGGCCCTAACTAACCAATGAGCTACTTACAACTAGGCATGGGTACCAAAAAAGGGGAAATTCCATACATTCCCACACATCCCCCTCCACCCTATAGCCCCTCACCACTCCCTGTGGCAGTCTCTCCTTTGCTGTCCTGCCTGCTGTTCGCTTGCAGTGAATTCAATAAACTTCTATCTCCTTTGTTCTGCCTTGGGTGAATTCTTTCACCTCCAGTGCCGCCGGCCCCCACCCAGTTGGAGCACACCACAGTGGACGTGGTTGTTATAGTAGACAGCAGAGTCAGTGCAGTAGAGTTAGAATAGTCTGACTTGCAAAGACCTATGGCATTGGCTAGCTGACCATAATGTCCCTAGAAGAGAAGTAGATAGGTTGTCTACTAAATTCTTATTTGGTCTATATAAGCAGAAGAGTTCTAGGTCAAGTCAGCGGAAGTCTAACTTGAATTAAAAAAAAAAAAAGTTTCAGTCCCTCAATTAATTCTAAAACTTGAGACAGTTTACAGACCCCAAACCCTTAAATGAAAGGGAAACTGGGTCCCCACTATGCTGTTGAGTTTTATACTGTTTATACTCTTTTTACTGTTCATTTTTTCTCCCAGCCTTCTCCAAAGAGGTACATAGCCTTTTACCAAGGTGACTATGCATTGGAGAAAAGAATACAATTGGCCATTTTGGGAACTACTCAATATTTATTGGCTCTGAACTGACACTAATTCTAGGAGACCCAAAACATCACTGTGGACCACAGATCAGAGTAGGTCCTTATGGAGGAAGATCAATGGAGTTTTTGCTCAGGTCCATCTCACAGTGGGTCCAGTATAGTGTTTCCTCCAGTTGCAGAATGGATAAATGGAATTGACATTCTCAGAAACTGGCAGAATGCCCACATTGGCTCTCAGATCTGTAGAGTGAGAGCTATTATAGTAGGAAAGGCCAAGTAGAACTCACCGGCACTGCTTCTACCTAGCAAAATAGTAAACCAAATGCAATGACACATTCCTGGAGGGATTGCAGAGATTAGTGGCACCATCAAGGACTTGAAGGATGCAGGGATTATGATTTTCACCACCACATTCCCACTCAACTCATCTATTTGGCCTATGAAGAAAACACATGGATTTTGAGGAATGACAATGAATGATCATAAACTTAACCAGGTGGTGACTTCAACTGCAGCTGCTGTTCCAGATCTGGTCACAGAGCTTCTGCAAATTAACATATCCCCTACTACCTGGTATGCAGTTATTGATCTGGTAAATGCTTTTTTTCTTCACACCTATTAGTAAAGACCACAAGAAGCAGTTTTCAGCTGGCAAGGGCAATAATACACCTTCGCTACCTTAGGGTTTTATCAACTCTCCAGCCATATGTCATAATTTAGTTCTCAGGAATCTTGATTGCCTTTTCTTTCCACATCATATACTGGTCCATTACATTGATGACTTATGCTAAATGGAACTAGTGAGCAGGAAGTAGCAAGTACTCTAGACTTACTGGTCTTATTGAGAAAACATCTGTATGTCAGAGGCTGTGAAATAAATCCTACAAAAATTTAGGGGCTTCCCATCTCAGTAAAATTTCTAGGTGTTCAGTGATGTTGAGCATGTCAAGATATACCTTCTAAGATGAAGGATAAATTATTGCATTTGGCCCCACCTAGAACCAAAAAAGAGGGACAATGCTTAGTGGGCTTCTTTGGATTTTGAAGGCAACATATTCCTCATTTGAGTGTGCTCCTCTGGTCCATTTACTGAGTAACCCAAAAAACTATTAGTTTTGAATGGGGCCCAGAATAAGAAAAGGCTCTGCAGCAGGTCCAGGCTACTATGCAAGCTGCTCTGCCACTTGGGCCATATGATCCAGCAGATCCAATGATACTTGAAGTGTCAGTAGCAGATAGAGATGTGGCAGGCCTGAAAAGGCAAATAATAAAGCCGACTAAGGATTCTGGAATGAAGTCATGATATCCTCTGTGGACACGTACTCTCCTTTTGAAAAACAGCTTTTGGAACGCCTGGGTGACTCAGCTGATTAAGCGCCTGCCTACAGCTCAGGTCATGATCCCAGGGTCCTGGGATCGAGTTGAGCATCGGGCTCCTTGCTCAGCAGGGAGCCTGCTTCTCCCTCTGCCTGCCACTCCCCCTGCTTTGTGCTCTCTCTACCTCTCTCTCTGTCAAATAAATAAAATCTTCAAAAAAAAGAAAAGAAAAGAAAAGAAAAAAACAGCTTTTAGCTTGGCAACTGGGTATTATCAGAGTATAAATGCTTAAAAACAGGCTGCCAAGTTCATGAGCAGCATTCCATCATCCAGTAGAAGTGGTATATATGACTGGGTCTGAGCAGTCCCTCAAGGCACAAGTTACATTAGGAAGTGGTCCAAATGCTCATGGCCCCCACTCCTTCCTTCTTTCTCCCAGCCTCCACCTATGGCCTCACAGGGAGTTCTCTAAAATCAGTTGATTGAGGAAGAGAAAACTTGGGGCTGGTTGACAGATGGTTCTATGTGATATGCAGGCACTAACCTAAGTGGACAACTGCAGCACTGTGACGCCTTTCTGGGGTATCCCTGAAGGACAGTGGTGAAGGGAAATCCTCCCAAAGAGCCGAATGTTGAGCATCTGGTTGTTCATTTTGCTTGAAAGGAAAAATGGCCAGACATGCAATTATATACCGATTCATGAGCTGTGGCCATGGTTTGACTGGATTGTCAGGGACTTGGAAGAATCATGATTAGAAAATTGCTGACAAAGAGGTCTGGAGAAGGGGCATCTGGGTGGCTCAGTTGGTTAAGTGTCTATCTTCGGCTCAGGTCATGATCCCAGAGTCCTGGGATTGAGCCCCACATCGGGCTCCCTGCTCAGTGGGGAGTCTGCTTCTCCCTCTGCCCCTCACCCTGCTCTTGTGCTCCCTCTCACTCTCAAATAAATAAAAAATCTTAAAAAAAAAAAAAAAGAGGGGGCGCCTGGGTGGCTCAGGCGTTAATTGGCTGCCTTTGGCTCAGGTCATGATCCCAGAGTCCTGGGATCCTCCCCCACTCCCCCTGCTTGTGTTCCCTCTCTCGCTGTCTCTCTCTCTGTCGAATAAATAAATAAAATCTTAAAAAAAAAAAAAAAGAGGTATGGAGAAGAGGTATGTGGATAGAGCTCTCTGAATTGGCAAAAAGCATGACTATATTTTTGTTCCATGTAAATGCTCACCAAGGGGTAACCTCAGTAAATCCAGTGGATAGAATGACCTGTTCTGTGGCTACCAGTCAGCTTCTTTTCCCAGCTACAGCTCATTGTCAATGAGGTCATGAACAAAGTGGCTATGGTGACAGATGGAGGTTATGCATGGGCTCAGCAATATGAGAATGTAAGCTCCCAAAGGGAGGGACTGTGACTATTTCCTTTGCTGTTGTGTCCCCAGAGCCAAGAGCACTGTTTAATGAGTAAATACATGAATTACAAAAGTTTTAAAATATAGTACTGAGGGGCGCCTGGGTGGCTCAGTCATTAAGCCTCTGCCTTCGGCTCAGGTCATGATCTCAGGGTCCTGGGATCGAGCCCCGCATCGGGCTCCTTGCTCTGCGGGAAGCCTGCTTCTCCCTCTCCTGCTCCCCCTGCTTGTATTCCCTCTCTCGCTGTGTCTCCCTCTGTCAAATAAATAAATAAAATCTTTAAAAAAAAAAAATAGTACTGAGAAATGAGACCATGGAACAGCTCTTGGTAATAGTTTATTAACTCATTTCAAAAGAGTGATGATTGTGAACATTTGTGAAATTCTGTATTTAAAGTTAAGTGGTGGGAGATGCACACACATTTGTATATTACTAACATTTGCTTTTTAAACTCCCAGAAGTTTTTTTAGATTTTTCTATCAGTCAAAAGGTAACTGAGTTTAAGAAACATCACCAATTTAAAATTTTATAGACAAAACATAAATGTGGTCTTATCACTGTAACTTTCATCAATTAAAAATCACTAACAGGGGCACCTGGGTGGCTTAGTCAGTTAACCATCTGCATTCCGCTCAGGTCATGATCCCAGAGTCCTGGGATCGGGTCCCGCATCAGGGTCCCTGCCCAGCAGAGAGCCTGCTTCTCTCTCTCCCTCTGCTGCTCTCCCCTGCTTGTGCTCTCTCGGGCTTTTCTGTCAAATAAATAAAATCTTAAAAAAAAAAAAGTCACTAACAGAAACAGGGCAGTCTATACTTGCTTAAGATTTTGTAAATATACTTCGGAGATGGTGATGGAAATATGTGCACCAAATGGCAGTTTCTTAATTACAGTCGTTTCCCCTTCTCGTGGGTAATACATTCCCAGACCTCCAGTGGATGCCTGAAACTGCAGATAGTACCAAACCCTCTACACGCGTTTGACCCTTGAACAACAGATTTGAACTGTGCAGGCCCACTTCTTTTTTTTATATAGTTTTAACAAGTTAAACATAAAGCTACTCCCACATGCTTCTACATAAGAGGTTACAAACCCTTTTATCTTAATGAAAATGTCATTTGAAAGACATCTTATACAAAGTGTAGCTTCAGTAAGTTAAGCACAGGAGTATTCCAATGTTTTTTTTTTTTTTAAGATTTAGAGAAAACGTGAGCAGGAGGAGGGAAAGAATCCTCAAGCAGACTCCCTGCTGAGTGGGGACCCTATCAAGCCGCCCAACTGACTGAGGCACCCAGGCACCCCTCCAATATGCTTCTACATAAGTTTACATAGACTTATTTCTCAAAGATTTTATTTGAAAGAAGTTATATACAATGTAGTACCAATGGTTTAAGCATATGGCTTATCTCTTATGTGTAGGCCTACTTATATGTGTATTCTTTTATAGTGTAAATGCATTTTCCTTATGATTTTAACATACTTATTGTAAAGATATAGAATATGCATAATATACAAAATGTGTTATCGGTAGTTTCTGGTCAACAATAGGGTATTAGTTAAGATTTTGGAGAATCAAGTTATACAGAATTTCTTTTTTTTTAAAGATTTTATTTATTTATTCATGAGAGAGAGAGGCCCAGCGAGAAGCAGGCTCCCAAGGAGCAGGCAGCCCGATGCAGGACTCGATCCCAGGACCCTGAGATCATGACCTGAGCCGAAGGCAGACGCTTAACCATCTGAGCCACCCAGGCACCCAAGTTATACAGAATTTCAACTGCATAAGGTACGGGTGGGGTTGGCACCCCTAAGCCCCACATTATTCAAAGGTCAATTGTACTGTTTTTTCCTATATGTACATATATATGATATAAATTCGTAAATGAGGTACAGGACAAGATTCACACTAAAATAGAATGGTTATAATACACTATAGGGGAGCCTGGGTGGTTCAGCTGGTTGTGTCTGACTCTTGGTTTTGGCTCAGGTCATGATCCTGTGGGTTGTGAGTTCTAGCCCCAAGTTGGGCTCCATGCTCACAGGGGAGTCTGCTTGAAGATTCTCTCCCTTTGCCCCTCCTTCCACTCTCTCTCAAAATGAATAAATCTTTAAAAATATACTATAATAATGTTATGTGAACATGGCCTCTCAAAATCTTATTATACTCACCCTTCTTGTGATATAGGATATGGTACCCATGTGATGAGATGAAATAAGGTGAAGGACAGACATTGAGATATAGCAGTAGGCTACTGACCTTCTGCTCACCTGTCCAAAGGATCATTTGCTTCTGCACTGCGGTTGCCTGAAACCATGGAAAAGCGAAAACACAGAGGGGGGTGGGGGGGTGCTCTACTGTACTCCGGGCACTTTTCCTCCTCTAATAAATAACATGCCCAAGTGTCATAGCTACAAACCCACATAAGCCAATCCCTCCCTCATAATTTGCCAAATTTACTCACCTTTCCTTATTTCCTTTGGAATTTAACTAGGATAAGGAACCATTTGGATGTCTGAACTATAGGAAATACTGGTAGTCTGTTCTTCGGATTAGATTTTTACAGTGATAAAATTTGTTTCCAGCTCTATTTCGAAGTCTATTGGCTCCTTTGAAATTCTTTTAGATGACAGATGTGGTTTGGTACTTTTCATAAACTTAAAATACAAGGTCTTTGGAAGTTACAAAAACATCAAATAGTTTAGACATCTGAGGGGTCCTCTGCTTTGACAGACTTGAAACTTTTTTAAAGAAAAAGCCATCACACTTTCCTTCAGTTTAGCACCCGGATGTCTCCTTAGTCTTGAGTTGTTTCAGTATTCTGTGGACAGCATTCTGTTAACCCGTTGTTGCAAGATGAAGGAATCCTTTCCCAAAGAAAACTTGTGTGGTAGATTGTATTTTCCCGAAAATGGTAATGGACAAAGGTTACTGAAGGTTTTGGGGGATAGAAGGTTCCAGTTGTCCTCCATCTCTCATTCCCTTCATAATGGATTATGGCTAGATTAAATATTTCAGTTTACTTGCTGTATTTTCTTATTTTATAAGGATGAAATTTTTAAACACATATATACATGCTTCTTTAGCTTGCAGGATGTATACTTTTACATTTTCCCCCCCTACTAAAAAAGATGTCTTCAACAGAACAGGTTTAAGAAAATAATCATCCATAATCCACCCAAAAGTTGGCATATTTTCTTTCCATCTTTTCAATATACAAAAATATCATCTTATTTGTATTTACTGCCTATACAACCATATGCTTAGGCTGTTTTTTGTTCCAAGTTTATTTTTAATTCAGAGATTAGGCAGCTAAGCCCAAGTTTGGCCTAGTGATCACTCATCCATCTTCCCAGGCTGGGGGACTATTTTTGTAGCCCACATTCATCTCTTACGGATCTTTTAACACATTTTTCCAGTTCTTACCAAGGATCTGAGACTTGTTCATCACAGCCATTACATTTACTTTTGCTAACACTAGGTAACAAATGAAGCTTTTCCTAGAAGAGTTATGTGCAAAGCCATCAGACTTGACAGAACAAAGACAAAACAGATTTGGTAATCCAGAATCTGGTCCTTATTCGACTGCAAAGTAGTCACATGGTCTTCACCAGCAATTCAGAGATTGCTTCTGTACCTGGCTCTGAGATTTTATCCCATAACCTTATTAGGTTTTAACCATTTGAGTCAAGAGGATCTCCTTTTCTAGTATCCCAAACCTAAGAAATTGTATGTCTATTCACTTTTCTAAAGAGTGAATCGTTAAACTATTAACTTTATTGAAACACTTTACCCTTGTCCTCCCAGATTGTCATATTTTGCCAGATTCAAGGGTTGGGTCAACACAGCCAATGGACAGCTGACATAAAATCTGCATATTTATAACTAGAAGTTCCTGAGGGGCACCCAGTGTCCTCCTAATGTACCACTGGCATATTCAGTTATGTCTTTATAACCCAGTTATTTCCCGACTACACAAAAAGTTAATGCATTGAAAACAGAGAAGTTCCACCTCTACATATTGAATTAAACTTTATTTTAAAAGGTAAAGTTTTATATATCCTTTGAAAAAAATGAAAATTCCAAAGTCTTAGAAGTAATGGGTTGTCAACATTATAAAGCTATTTAAAACAGTAATTAAAGTAGTGGTAATGCTGTACCCTTATAAAAATGTCACAATTCAAATCACAACTCGGATCCTCAATGATTCAAGTGTCTTATCTTACACAATAAGGGTTTGGTCAGTTTTAAGATAAAATTCCTCCAGATTGCTGTCCCCAAGTCCTCTCATCTCCTGGTCCATCAGCTCACACAATGGGATAGCTCGCTGCTGTGGCAATTCCACAGTGGTTGTCCTGGTCTTTGGCCATTTTTACATAGCCATTACAGCCCCATTCTGGCCCCCAACTGAAAGAAGAGCATATTTTCTGTTTTATACAAAGAATCAAGTACACATTAACTTCATTAATAATAATAGCTAATACTTAAGATAGGACTTTCCACTTATCAGGCACTATTCTAAGTGCTCTTACTTATAAATACATTAATTCCCATGAGTCCTTAACTTTTTAAGATAGGAAACTGAGGCACAGCTAGGATTCCAATGTACCAGTCTGTTTCTACAGACTATCTTATACCTCATCTCAAAGAACTTGAGTGGTGAAAATTGATCCTGACAAACCCTCAAAGCCTCGGAGAGTTGGGAAGCAGCATAAGACAGCAGGGCCACGAATGCTAACAGGAAGGGTGCACAGAGCCCACTGGACTCTTGGAAAATCTTTCCAACTTAAAGAGTCAGCAGTTATTTGTACTCAGTCTACCTTGTTGAAAAACTGGACACAGAAAAAGGAAACCAGCCCTTAACCCTATAAGGGTGCAAAATCTTTATCTGAAACTCTTTAGGGCCAGATGTATTTCTGAATAAAAAAAAAAAATTCAGAATTTAGAATTGCAATGTTACAAAAACATAATAATTCCAACAAGCTTGCTACAGAATCTTGTAATCAAACATCAGTACATTAAAAAAAAAACCAGCACGTTTTACCTTTATAAAAATATCAGAGTGTTCACTCTTAAGTGGGAGAAAGACTTTTGGGATTTCAAAGTTGAGCTTTTTTGGGCTTGAAATCAAATACTGATTCCAAACAAGCATGCCCTTTTCAATTTAATATATATAACATTTGGAGTTTTATACCTGTTCTTGACAATCCAAAATTTATTGTTATTTGAATCGGTTCCTTCATAGCCATAGCCAACCACCAGAACACCATGATCGAGGTCTTTGCTGCTGCACTCTGGGTCAAAATAAATGCCTAGGAGAGTAAAATTCAATGTCAGGGTAAGGAGCTCCAAGTGACACGACAGTAAGTCACCCTATCTACCACAGGTAAGAGAGACATCTCAAAATTCAACTAAATGTCATAAACAAATTCCAAATAATGCTTATTTATCAAAAAATTGTCATGGCTCATAAAAAGGAAAAGCCAAACTCAACTCACTAGCAATCAACAAAATTAAATCCAAAATATTTTCTACTTGAAAAAACACAAAGATTTCCAATAATAAGATCTAGTTACCAAAGCTAAGGTAATTTAGCCACTCCTATTATTTAGCATAATCCTTTCTATTCCTAAAAGGAAACAGCACAAAACAAAGTTAACACTTGAGCCACAGCATTCTTTGTAGTTCTATAGCAAACATTTTTGAGAAAAAAGGTCCAACAACTGGACAGTAGTTACGTCAATTATTTGTATTTACAGAATTACAAAGTCATTTAAAACTATTTAGGAAGAGTTGGTCATGTGAAAATGCCTGAAGTATGTCAAATGGAAACATCACTCTATTAAATGCACACTCAAAATTCCAGTTTTGGAAAGCAGGATTCCAAACCAAAAAGTCAATCATGGTGGTAGTTTTCCAATTTTGCCTGCCTGAATTTCTACAATAAAAATATAAACACCTACCTGATTTATAGAACTGGAACGACTGATGGCCTGCATCAATAGCAACAGAGATGGGTCCTACAGTTGCCACTGCCTTCATAAGGGCCTTCTCCCGTTGAGGGATGTCCACGAAGCCCGTGTCATTGGCAGCAGAACACTCAGGCCTGTAGTTACAGGTATCTGTGTCCTTTTAAAGGTAAATGGGAAAGAAACGTGATCACTACCATCCAGCTCCTGGGGAACATGAGTTCTAGGACCTCAAGACTCAGCAGTTTGCCGCTTAATGATTTCCAAGTCAACTTTGCTGTAAGTCAACTGCAAAATGCTGCCGGTTGATTTGAAATTGAAAAATCAGCAGATGTTTCTTCAGTGAAACCCAAGTCTACTTGTCCATAAGAAATTTTTCACTATGGGACACCTGGGTGGCTCAGTCCATTAAGCGTCTACCTTCGGAAGCTCGGGTCATGATCCCGGATCCTGGGATCGAGTCCCACGTCGGGTTCCTTGCTCAGCAGGAGCCTGCTTCTCCCTCTCCCACTCCCCCTGTTTGTGTGTGCTCTCTCTCTCTTTCTCTCTCCGATAAATAAATAAAATCTTAAAAAAATTTTTTTTTCCACTATGGAGAAATTTGCATTATGTCCAGAATGGTATGTTAAGGTCTCCAAGTTACACAGAAGTAAGAACAGCTATATGCTAACCATCTATTCAGAGAACCTGTGCAAAAGGCTGACAATTTACAGTGGCACTTCCGTCAGTTTGCATCTAAAATGTGAATGCTGAATAAAGTGCCTGTTATCTTTGGTTCAGTTCAACTTTCAAAAGCAGGGCTGGAATAACAAGATAAGGAACTCCATTTACCCTTGCAAGATAGGGATAGGATTCCTCTGAGTCCAGGCCTCCGTTGTCCTTAACATATTGGAAGGCATAATCCATCAGGCCACCACTGCAGCCCTCATTGCCTTGAGACCGAGAGCAGTCCACCAGGTTCTGCTCACTCAGTGACACGAGTTTGCCAGTCTTCCGGAACATCTGTCCTTCAAGAGCACCAGTTGCACTAAAAGCCCAACAAGAACCACACTGACCCTGAAAGTAAAAAAGTTATCAGTTTACAAGACAACAAAAGCCCATATACCTGAATATTCTTAAAACAAAAAAGCAAACTGATGTCACTCCACAGTCTACCAAAGCAAGGACACTAGAAGGAGATCTGCTAAATATTATCATACCTGATTCTTCACAGGAGTTACATAGCCTTTCAGAGTCCAGTCCACAGATTTGGGGATCGCAGCAAAGAGAGGTTCTTGGAACACTTTCCCTTTCCTGTGTTTCTGGTTTCGAAAGCCATTCATCACCTGCCTGAATTCTTCATTGGTCTTAAGGAAAAGTAAGTAAAATGTTGAAAAAACAAGAAGTTATTCTGCTGAAGTACAGAGAGAATGCACAAAACGTTCAGCAATCCATGCCACACTCACCATGTCACCAAAGGCATTCATTGCCATTGTGAAGCCATGTTTCCCTTGGCTATATTCCCGATTATGCAGTTCAATCATTTTCATATTCTTCTCCCACACTGCTCTCTTCCATCCTTCTTCATTCTAGAGGCAAATATATAACTTACCTTTACTTCTACTTAAAACCGAGCCCACCCTCACCAAGTGGATTTGCAGACAGATAGAGAGAAAAACCATAGCCAGGGATGGCTTTATTATTTCTGTTGGAGCTGTTCTCCAACAACCATACAACATGGGAATTATGCCCATATTGTACTCAATAATGGGTGCCATGAAGTTTTGCCTTGGTAAAAGCTGACCTCTAGATGCAACTCTCTACCTATAAACTTCCAACAGCGAGGGCCTTTCTCTTGGGCTCTCTCTGGACAGTTTCATAGGTTACCAACCATTCCATATATTCTCCTGTGCGCCGCCTTCCACTGGGACCAGTGCGCATCTAAGCTCTGATCGAGTTTTGGAGCTGCTGCGGCTATTCCCAAGCAAAGGGCAGCCAGGAAGAATGAAGGATTCATGCTTCAAAAACCTAGTAAGGAAAATGAAATGAATATTCAATGAGACCGATCCTTTAAAAAAGCCATCCTATTTTGTCCTGAGATGATGTGGAGTAAAAACACTTAAATCATCTTCCCAAATATTTACAGGTCTGTGAAGAAGGCTATGCATGTGGCTGGAGAAAACAGGCCAAGGACTTAAACAGTGGAGGTAGGATTCAGCCATCAACTGAAAAACAGGCTGACAATGCTGTAGGAATTAAAACTGACTTCATTGTAAGAGTGCAATGACAATTTAGGTTTTGATAGGGGTCTCAGAATCTTAAGGCAACTAAAACTGTTAGTCCAAGTTATTTACTGAAAATACCGAGGTGACCCAGGAAATCTTATTTATAGGACACCTGAACCCAAGTAGGGGCAGAGACCCCCCAGTACTTAGGTAGCCACCTCACACTTTTCTTCTAGACTAATGTACAGCATGGCGTGAGAGAGGCCTTCGAACCTCCGGTTCTTGAATTGAAAACTTTCTGAAAGGCCTTCCCAGAAGTTGGGCAGGAGTGCACCCAGTGCTCCGCTGTCCCCACATTTGGCTTCTGCCGCCAACACTCCCATTCACTCCCCCAAATCGAAGACGTGGTCACGAGGCACGAGGGAATCCCGAGCCCCCAGTTCCCGACCCTGACAGGGCCAGGCTTTGCCGGGGCTCAGAGCACGGTCCCAGGCGGGGGCCAAGAGCGGCGCGGCAGGTGGGGCCGGGCCGGGGGGCTCTCCACCCCGCTCGCCGCCCTCAGCTTCCAGAGGATGTTGATGGACGGCGGCGCAAGGAGTGCCGGGCCCCGCAGCCAGTGCGTAGGTCAGGCTGCCGTGTACCTCCTTAGCCAGGCCGGGTCCCGCGGCGGCCCAGCTACCGGACCTGTGCCCGCCACGGCCCAGAGGCTGACCGGTTCCTGCACAGCCTAGGACCTCCCGGTGGTCTCAACGCCGCCCTGCGTTCCCCAAACCGTCCTCCCCCGACTTCCCACCTCAAGGCTTACAGGATCCAAGCGGCGCCGACTCAGCCTCATCAACTCCAGGCAAGCAGATGCTCTTATTCCCGCGGGTCGCACCCGCCCCTCGCCCGAGCCCCGGGGTGGATCCCCTCCTTTAGTCCCTGTCCCCGAGGCGCTGGGGGCCCCCAGACTGAGACGCTGACCTGCGGCGTCCACAGCTGCGCAGGCGCACTCCACAGACGCACGCTGCCCTTCCAAGATCGCCGAGGCCTGGGATTCTGGCCCAGTTGCTCCTGACTCAGCCTTTAAGGTCTCTGGAATTCTGCCCGCTCGGCCCCGCCCTTACCGCCTGCCCGCGCGGCGATTGGCTGCGCCGGCCTGTGGGCAGGGCCTCCAGGTGTGGGACTCCCAGCGCGTGACGCGGCTCGGTCTCAACTTGTCCCAGGGCCGCTAGGGCCTGCTTCAGTGGGCGCGGGGATAGCGCTGAGGGGGACAAGGCGGCGGGGTACGGAGCCAACCTGGGGACCCAGATCAAGTCATTACCCCGAATTCAGGAGGTCGGCGGGTGGTTCACGAAAGGAAGCTTACAGGGAGCCCCGAATGAGTTTTCACCATCGCTCTGCTTGTCCTTTAGTTCTGGAGTTTTTGGTTAAAATCTCCCGTAGGTTTGGGCTCCTGGGTGGCTCAGATGGTTAAGCATCTGCCTTTGGTTCGGGTCATGATCCCAGAGTCCTGGGATCGAGTCCCGCATCGGGCTCCCCGCTCAGCGGGGAGCCTGCTTCTCCCTCTGCCTCTTTCTCTCTCTCATGAATAGATAAATAAAATCTTAAAAAAAAGAATTCTTTCTAGGAAAAAAAAAAATCTCCCGTAGGTTTGAGAACAATATAATCTAGTCTAGTCGTTCCTGTTTATTCCAAGCAAAGGTGGGGCGGGTGGAGGATGAAGGATGGGATCCCTCTGGGTTTGGGAAGAATCTGGAGTGGACTGGAAATCTCCCAAATACGGGACGCGATGGGCAAGACCCAAATCCTTAGAAGGAAAGGGGACAGACTGGATGGGTGTACAGAGAAGGCGTGGCATTTTGTAATACTTCTGTCCTGTTTCTCCCCCTTCTTCCCTCTCAAGCCTTTCTCAAAACCAACAGAAACAAATTATCTATAGAAAAATTTGGCTTAATAAAAAGGAGAAAAGCGGCTGAGAAGGGTGGAAACATATTTTCCTACACTCTACATTAGGGATTGATTGTTAGGTCTTTCTCAGTACCCAGTGCTTCTCTTGAGCTATAAGGAATTAATAACACTTAATGTCAGGGTTTAGGTTATGCAGTTGGAAGAAGTGTTTTAGTTGCAGAACAAATATATATACATATATATATACAGTTGACCCTTGAACACTGTGGTTGTTAGGGGCAACGACTCCCCACACAGTTGAAAATCTGCATTATAAACTTTTGAATGGCCAAAACCTTAACTACTAATAGCCTACTGTTGGCCAGGAGCCTTACCAATGACATAGACAGTGGACTAACACATATATTGTATGTTGTATGTATTATATAATGTATTCTTATCATAAGCTAGAAAAAAGAAAATGTTACTAAGAAAATCATAATGAAGAGAAAATAAATTTACAGTATCCTAGGTATTTATCAAAAAAAAGGTGGATGTAACTGAATTCCACATTTCAAACTTGTGTTTTTCAAGGGTCAACTGTATGTAGAGATTTAAGGAAATTAATTCAGAAATGTTTCTAAAATTTTCTTGTTTTAATTGCCTAAGAAACACTCATTGTAGAAAGTTTATTTTAGAAAATGAACACCCCTGTCCTCTCCCTCCTCTTTTCTAAGGATATCTTTATATATATATATATATTTTTTTCTTTTTACAGAAATGGAGTCATAGTGCATGTCAATTTGTACTTAGTTAAAATTAAATTGATAATCTTCATAGAAGCAAAATCAGACAAATATTTTTAAAAGTCAGCTTCTTACAAATTTCATTTTATGTCCTTTGAAAAGTAGAGTCCTTTTCATCTCACACACAGCTAGGGCCCAAAGTTCTCAGGTGGTTACGAAAGTGTACTGCATATGGCTGGACTTTGGGTTTTTGTTTTATCCTTAAAAAAAAAAGAAAAAGTAATCATGGTGGTCCATACAAGTGTTATCCACATGTGGAAATACATGAAGACCACCCACATGATACAAAAAGGAGACAATTCAAAAACAGAGTGAGGAAAAGCTTTAATTATGAAAAAAGAGGGGGGCTTCTGTAAGAGGCTGTTGTCATGGGGAAGCTGGAGGATGAATAACTAGAAATGGAACCTCATTTATGTGATTGGTTTGGGGAGAATATTTGGACTTCTCTGGTTTGTCCTGGGTTTGAAGTGGAGGCAAAGATAAATTGATAGCCATTCAGCAAGTCCTGAGAGGTTGCCTGAGAGGTTTCTTTTGTGGGTCAGAGTTCTTTGTCATGTAAAGTCTGGCCATTGTTTGCTTGTTTACTCAGTCAATCACAAGACATCTAAATTATTTTAGTACGTGGGTTTTACAGCTGCCCTGGGGTCACACAGCTCCCTAAGAGTGCACAGGGTGGAAAAACCTGCTACGGTGTGAATGTCTGCACCTTAGGCAATAGTCTGGCAGGAGGCTGCCTGCCAGGTGCGGCTCCAAAGAACGGCATCCCCTTTGCTTGTTGGAATGTGATACAAAATCAATGGAGGATAAAATGGTCACTACTGCAAATATGCTCAAAACCTAAAATTAAATCAAGAAAAATCTAAATTCAGGAGAAGTATAGGAGAAAGCCATGTAAGCAAGAGAGTGGAAGATACTGCTCCAACTCATAACCTGTGCTTATACATAATCTGTTAAAGAATGCATTACAAAAATGTGTATTACTAACCATTGTGTTCCTTTTCTTCTTCTTCTATTGCTATTCTTTTGCAAAATAACTTAGATGGGTGCTAATATTAAAATAGTCACATTTTAGTCAAGCAACCAAGACTTAGCTCTGCCTTTGATAAAATTCAGTTGTCAGAATTTCCCAATTCTTATTTAAAATGCAGTCTCTGTAAAAGTATATTCTCATGTGCGTGTCTAGATTTCTTTGGCTCACCAGTAAAACAGGATATAATTCTTTACCTCATCTCTGGAAGTTTTAAACAATGGGGCAATGAGCAAATCCAAAGTAATGTTATTCAAGACCCTGGGGCCACTTAACACCTCTCCCCAAAATAACAACCTCTTCAATTTGTTTCAACTCAATGAGCCAAGACTTATTTTTAAAACATTGTCCAGACAACTGTCCATTTGTAAAATGGTTTATTATAATTTATAATTTTATGAAAAAGAGGCTGTGTATGATTAGTTGTTCATATGAAGCCACTTTTGAAATAATTTTTTTTTTTTTTTGAGCTTCTGTAACCTTGTCTTTCCTATACGGTTAAATAGCCAATTCCTTAAGTAAATCAATTAACAAGAATTAATTAAACTTTTCCTTTGTGCTCATTGTCCTCTCCTGGTGTAGTTTGTGTATTTACTTAGACACATGCTGCTTGTAACTTCACTAACAGCTTTACTGAAGCTCAGCCTTTCCATTTTAAAATCTGAGATTAACTACAATAATCTTGATTTTACAGCATATGAGCACAGCCATGACCAATATCATTGAAATGAGATTATAGCAAAGCATCTTGATGTAGTGGGTAACAAAAGAGCTGACCTTGTGGGATTTTCCCCACCACCAAGACTATAATCCACAAACTCTCCCTTGGTTGCCAGAGGATCTTTTCCTCAAATCTGAAAAAAAACTAGTCTTTTCATGAAAAAAGATGTATCAGTTTCTTTTTTTTTTTTTAAGATAATTATTCTTTTTTTTAAGGTTTTTATTTATTTATTTGATAGAGAGACAACGAGAGCAGGAACACAAGCAGGAGTGGCAGAGGGAGAAGCAGGCTTCCTGCTGAGCAGGGAGCCCGGTGTGGGGCTTGATCCCAGGACCCTGGGATCATGACCTGAGCTGGAGGCAGACACTTAAAGACTGAGCCACCCAAGTGCCCCGAGATGTATCAGTTTCTTATGGCTGCTGTAACACATTTCCACAAAGCTGGTGGCTTAAAACAACAGGAATTTGTTCTCTCACAGTTGTGGAGGGCAGAAGTACAGAATCGCATCACGTGGGTTGAAAACCGGGGCGCCTGGGTGGCTCAGTCGTTAAGCCTCTGCCTTCGGCTCAGGTCATGATCCCAGGGTCCTGGGATCAGGCCCCGCATCGGGCTCCTCGCTCTGCGGGAAGCCTGCTTCTCCCTCTCCCAACCCCTCCCCCTTGTGTTCCCTCTCTCGCTGTGTCTCCCTCTGTCAAATAAATAAATAAAATCTTTAAAAAAGAAAGAAAGAAAGAAAACCGGTTGTCCTAGGACTGTGCTCCCTCTGGAGGCTCTAGGGGAGAACCTGTTCTCTTCCAGCTTTAGCCATTCCTTGGCTTGGCTTGTGGAATATAACCCAATCTCTGCCTCTGTCGTCACATTGCCTTCTCCTCTTTTGTCTGTGTCAAATTTCCCTCCACCTCCCTCTTATAAGAACCCTTGTGATGGCATTTAGAGCCTATCCAGATAATCCCTCTCAAAATCCTTAATCACATTTGCGAAATCTTTGCCACGGTAAGGTAACATTTACAGGTTCCAAGAATTAAGATCTGATATCTTTGGGGGCCATTATTTAGTCAACTGCAACATGGCATAAATAAAAACTAGTTTCTTGACAAGGCTGATCAAAACTTTGTGTTTAACATCTTTAGACTGGCTTGACTAGGACAGCTAGGCTCTAAACTCTATGTGAACTTCCCACACTGTAAATTTGCTCATGTCCCTTACTACAGACATTTCCTGCCTTGACCCTCCTGGTAGTGCAATGTTTGATACAGTTTGTTACGTTTCCAGACTCCCCCACAGCAGTTTTTATTACCTCTTCCTTGCCTAGCCCCCTTTACTCTTCCCACAGCCACCTATTCCAGGGTCTCTGCATATAAAAGCATTGCTCACCCATCCCTTCCTGAAGACATTTCTGGTTTGAGCTTGGAACATCTCCCTAGGGCAATTGTCCCCATTAATACAGTCTTTCCTTACAAATGTAGGTTCTTGCATTTTTTCCCCCTGACACCCTGAATCATTTTGGTAAGATCCCCTCCCTATGGTCATATCATTTGTGCTATTAAGAGTCAGCTTGCACATACATCTGCCAGGGGTTTGTTCCACAGGAAAGGCATCTCCATATGAGAGTACGCATTACTCCTGGAAACTAAAGTATTACTAGAAAAGATTCTTGCAATAATGATAATTGTGATGATGATAGTGACCACGATGAGGAGAGCAACAGCTAAATAACATGTAGGTGCCAGGCACTGTTCTGAGCATGTTCTAGCTGCTCTGTCATTTATTCTTTACAACAGTCCTGTGACAGTGATTCTCAAACTTTTTTTTTAAGATTTTATTTTATTTATTTATTCATGAGAGACAGAGAGAGAGAGAGAGGCAGAGGGAGAAGCAGGCTCCCTGCTGAGCAGGGAGCCTGATGCGGGACTCGATCCCAGGACCCTGGGATCATGACCTGAACAGAAGGAAGACGCTTAACCATCTGAGCCACCCAGGTGCCTACAAACTTGAGTGAGCATCTGAATTACCTGCGGGCTTGTGAAAACTGATTGCTGACCTCCATCCCCCGAGTTTCTGATGCAGTGGGTCTGGTAGGGGTTCGAGAATTTGCTTCTCTAACAAATTCCCTAGCAATGCTGACTCCACTGGTCAGAGGACCCACTTTGAGAACCACTGCCCTAGGAGATGGGTGCTATTGTACACCCCATCTTATAGATGAAGGTGGTCACAGCATGGGGTATGCAAAATCAAGGGTGATTCCGGTTCCTCTCTAGAGTGAAGAAAGAGCTTAAATGTACTTTAGGACAGCAAGGTTTAGAAAAGGAAGCTGGGCTTTGGGGCACATTGCCCTCTTCCCTCAGCCCTAGCCCCCATCAGTTACTTGGCAAACTGGACTCTGGGTGCCAGGGGGCAGCAGGAGAAGTGGAAAGTGAGCACAGAGGCCATAGTGAGATAAAGTGTCAAAGCTCCCTAGGGCCAGGCTCTCCACTTGGACTTCAGTGTAGGTTTACCTGGCATCAGGCTGAAAGGAGGGGAAGACAGGTGAGCCATGCAGAAGGCATTGCTGCCCTCACTGGGCTGGGCCTCCACATCTTCCTGCCCAACCAGCTTCCAGGAAGACATTTTGCCCTGTACCTCCTGGGTGTTTCCTTGCTTGATCATTTCTCAAAAACAAAAGCTCTGTTACCTTAGCTGTGATCAATTCATTGTCAGATTTTAAGCCTACCTCTGATGACAATGCTTCAGTGACTCAATGGCTTTGAGAAGCTAAGGTATTAAAAAAGTGAGGTTCATTCATTCACTAATTTAGAAACACACATAGAAAAAAACCATTCTTTTAAAAAAAAATTTGAGACCATAAAAAGGAAATAAAACTGTGCAATCAAACATTCCTAATTCCCTATATGATTCCCTCAAAACCAAAACCTGGGAAATTTTTTCAAGAGAAGCTTTGGTAATTTTGCTGAGTCATTGACTCCACTCTGGTAGTTTACGTTTGTTTTCTCTTCTGTCATGTGTGTTCCCTCTCTACCCTCCCCCATCCACCACCGCACCAGCCAACCGTTGCTGCCTTCTTATCTTGGTTTCGTTGTCCTCAAAGCAGACCTGTAACTGTGGTCTTGAGTACATCTAAACTTTATCCTCAAATCCATAGCATCCACTGAAGAACCAAGCTTTTAGTTTTGAGAACTCACTCACCCTGTGAATAAGGAATCTGGGGCGCCTGGGTGGCTCAGTTGGGTAAGCCTTTGTCTTCAGCTCAGGTCATGATCCTGGAGTCCTGGAATCGAGCCCCACATCAGGCTCCCTGCTCAGCGGGGAGTCTACTTCTCCCTCTGCCCCTCACCCTGCTCCGTGCTCTCTCTCTCTCTCAAATATATAAATAAAATCTTAAAAAAAAAAAATGAGGGCGCCTGGGTGGCTCAGTTGGTTGAGCGACTGCCTTTGGCTCAGGTCATGATCCTGGAGTCTTGGGATCGAGTCTCTCATCGGGCTCCCTGCTCAGCGGGGAGTCTGCTTCTCCTTCTGCGCCTCACCCTGCTCGTGCTCTCTCTCTATCTCATTCTCTCTCTCAAATAAATAAATAAAATCTTTAAAAAAAATAAGGAATCTGATTTTTCTTCAAGACGCTGCTAACATGGTCAGATGAACTAGCATGTAAGAGTTCAGTATAGAATAGACAGTTCTGATCCAACGAAGCAACAACTACTTCTTTTAAAGTGCGTTTTATTATTAACAGAATCCTGTGCCCAGATGATGTTCTTTTACGCTAGGAGGATAAATCAGGCACACTGCTGAATGCCCAGCTCCGCCCAGCGTGTAGCCCCACTGCACACTGAATTAGTATGGCTTGGAGACTGGTTGTCCTGCCTGAGTGTTTCCTTGCCCATCATCCCAGGTTTCTCATCCAGGGAACAAGATCACACAAGGTGGTGATTCCAGAGCTAATTAGCATCTACACTGTGGCTATGGCATGTGTGTGTCTTCTAAATCTACCCACCACTCTGCACGGTGCCCTACCCCGCGGCAAACACTTTCCCAGTTTGTAAATTTCATGGGCTCAGTGCAGAAGTTATTGAGCCCTCTCAAATAAATAAATAAAAAAAGACAGTTGGGAGCCTCCTGGAGGAACATTATACTTGGGCTGCCTCAAGTATTTGTCAATGGGCTGCAGATTATAAGGATGTTTAATTTTATCTACATTTCCTTCTGGAAGTTAGGTTATTGATAAGAATGCTTTTTTCTTGTAAATCACTAAGACATTTGTAAACTGAGGGAGACTCATGTCTTGCAGGACTATAATCTCTATAAAGTTAACCATTTGTTTCTCCCTCCCTTAGCTTTAGGGCAGCCAGGGGTACCTGAGGAATATCACACAGATCCCACCCGGGAGTTGGGGGGAGGGGGTTGTGGGGTGTCAGCTTGTGCTTTGTCCTCAGCTTGCCTTCTGCTCCCCCATCAGCTGGATTCAGGAAATGATGTTTTGCCATTCATTCATTTTATGAACCCTTACTGAGTTCCTTTTATGTCAGGTCCTGTGCTGAGGAATCAAAGATGAACAAACACTGATACACTCCCTGCATTGGGGAAGCTTACATCCAATGAAGCAGTAGGTGTGAATCAAATATTACCTTTGGATAATATATAGACTTGGGCTTTCTTTCTTTGCCATTGACCTAAAAATCTTGGCAGTTTCTCATCTTGTGGGTCCCCAAGTAGTGAGGTTTCCATGTAGCCATCCCATCCCCCTGATAGCGGGAGACTGAGAAACTATAACAGCCTCCTCTTCTCCAGATTTCATCAGGAAAAGGAGAAGTCCCAAAAGACAAGGCTGCACAGTATTCTCCATCATGGATCAAATGTGCCTGGTTGATTCAGGTATTTCTGCTCAAACTCTAGGTCCCATCATCTGTCACCTGGTTCAGCTCTAGCTCATTCTATTGTGACCTGCTGTCTGGTCTCTATTTTCAAGAAGTCGACTCATTGCACCATTGATCCTATCTGCCTCTCTGCCCAAAGAGTCCCTGTGGTGACCTCACTATTAACCTTTTCAGGCCCTCCTGTGTTCACAGAGAAAACAAGGATTGGTAGAGAACAGGCAGAGGCATGTGGTGCAAACTTTGAAGTTTTAACCAAAACAACATTAGTAGCTTAGAGTTGTTTCTCAGGAGGCAAAATGTTCGTCTGAACAGAATGGGCACGAAATCCATCCCCTGCCCACCACCAAAGGAATTGGTAAAATGTCTAGGATCATAAATGGTATCAAATAATATAAGCTCTTCTATTTTAGGTTTAATACTATAGCATAGATATCTTTCCATGACAGTACATAGAGCATTCCAGTGTTCACCCATACCATAATGACTTTAATACTTTAGTATTTTCCTTTTCTCTTATTGATGAACATTTAGATTTTTTTGGTTTTTCATTTACAAACACTACTGCAAAAAAAACCCAACAAAAACAAAACAAAAAAAACAAAAAGCAAACACTACTGCAATGAATATTTTTGCACATGTATCTTTTTTTCTTTTAGAGAGGGGAAGAGAGAGAGAGAGAGGTGGGAGGAGGGACAGAGGGAGAGGGAAAGAGAGAGTCTCAAGCAGGCTCCATGCCCAGCACAAGCTGACATGGGGCTTGATCTCACAACCCTGAGATCATGACCTGAGCTGAAATCAAGAGGCAGACACTTAACTGACTGAGCCACCCAGGTGCCCCTTGCACATGTGTCTTTATGAGTGTGTGCAAATATTATAAAACTAACTTCCGAAAATGGAACTACTTGCTGAAGAAAGTTATTCCAATGTGTATTCCCACCAGTAGTAAATGAAAATGTCCATTTCCTCAGAATTTGTAAACCATCTCATTTATAAGCAAAATGTGATCTAATTGCTGTTTTACAACATTGAGAACCCAATGTGCCAGAGACTTTTTTTTTTTTTAAAGATTTTATTTATTTATTTGACAGAGAAAGAGAGAGCACAAGCAGGGGGAACGGCAGGCAGAGGGAGAAGCAGGCTCCCCGCTGAGCAAGGAGCCTGATGTGGGGCTCCATCCCAGGACCCCGGGATCATGACCTGAGCCAAAGGCAGATGCTTAACCGACTGAGCCACCCGGGCACTCCTGTTCGAGAGACTTTACATACACAGTAGGAACGGATTTAATTTAGTTATTCCTCACAACAATCATGTGAGGTAAGAATTTTTAACCATTTTACAATTTAAAAACAAAGTGTGAGATAGCTGTGTGCCCTTAGGTAAATGATTTAAGTACTCTGTGCTTCCATTCCCCTAGTGGAAAAATAGAAGTGGTAGTATCCTTGGGCGCCTGGGTGGCTCAGTTGGTTAAGTGACTGCCTTCGGCTCAGGTCATGATCCTGGAGTCCCGGGATCGAGTCCCACATCGGGCTCCCTGCTCAGCAGGGAGTCTGCTTCTCCCTCTGACCCTCCTCCCTCTCATGCTCTCTGTCTCTCATTCTCTCTCTCACAAATAAATAAAATCTTTAAAAAAAAGAAGTGGTAGTATCCTCTTTATTATATGGAGGTGATGGTCTGTTTTATGTGCCAATCTGGATCAGCTACAGTCCCTAGTTATTCAATTAAACACTAACCCAGGTGTTGGCTGTGCTGATAAAAGTCCCTATCAGTTGACTTTAAATAGGGGAAATGATTCTAGATAGCCTAGGTGGGTCTGATAGGCAGTCAGTTGAAAGATCTTAAGAGCAGAGCTGAGTCCATCTTGAATAAAAAGAATTCCCATCTGTGGGCTTAGTTGTGCCAGAGAGTTGTAGCAGCATGTTTCCCCTGATGGCCTGCCCCACACATTTTGGACTTGCCTAGCCAGCCCCACAATTGCGGAACTAATTCTTCACAATAAATCTCTTACTATATATACCTCTTACTGGTTCTGCCTCTCTGGTTGAACACAATGGGGTGTGTTAAGAATTAAAAGCACTATATAGCTGGAAAGTATCTTATGGTGCCTGTGAGTTGTGTGATGACATTTGTAAATGTAAATGTAAGCGTAAATGGTACATTTGCAGTTTCAATGTGCTGCGGAGGATGGCAGAATACAAGGAAATCTGAAAAGACCGGGTGCTGGGATGTGATTCTACCACTAGCAGGCTGTGTCATTTTGAATAAGTGACATAATCTCTCTGTGGACTTTCATTTCCTTACTTATTTGACGTAAAAGGAAGAAGTTACACCAGATGGTCTCTAAAGACTTTTTCAGGCTAAAAAGTCTAAAATTACGAGTTTGCTTTTTATACAAGTAGGCTTTAAAATCATTTTATTGTCGACTTTTAGGTATCATTTACAAACAATAAAATTTGTCAATTTTAAGTGGACGAGTTTTTTTTTTTTTTAAAGATTTTATTTATTTGAGAGAGAGAGAGAGAGCACATGAGAGGGGCGGAGGGTCAGAGGGAGAAGCAGACTCCCTGCTGAGCAGGAAGCCCGATGCGGGACTCGATCCTGGGACTCCAGGATCATGACCTGAGCCGAAGGCAGTCGCTTAACCAACTGAGCCACCTACGCGCCCTTAAGTGGACGAGTTTTAACAAATGAATCCAGTAGTGTAACCACTGCATCACCCCACAAAGTTCCCTTCCTGCCTCTTGCCACCCATCCCCTCCACCAAGCCCTGCACTTGGCAATCACGGCTGTGTGCCACTATAGCTTTCATATAAATGGCTCATGCCGTCTATATTCTTTTGTGTCTGGGTTCTTTCACTTAGCACAACACTTCTGAGATTCAGATCTTTGATTATTAGTGCATTTTGTTATAATTTCATATTGCTTATTTGTATTTCTTCTAAAATAGACTGTTTATATCCTTTGCCCATGTTCTATTTGGTCATTGATCTTTTCCTTATAAATTTATAGAAGTACATTTTTAAAAAGTCAGTGAATGATATGGAAGTTGACTTTATTTTTTCTAAAGCTGCTTGAGTGTTCTGCTACCAGATGGCCCACTTGAAACTGATGGCCATACACACTGCCATTTTTCCTCTCTCTGCCCCCTGGAGGTGCTTCCTCCTTTCCACCTGTCAGCTTGCCGTGGAGGTACACATGATGGGCCTGTTTCTCACAGTGCCCAATAAGGTGGGGCCTTGGGAGGGAAAGGAGAGGACAGAGCACCTGCTTCTACCCCTGCTCCTTGGCATCCATGTGGGGGGTGGTTTCCCAGTAGCAGAGGTATAGGCCTGGCCCTGCTCATTGTCCCTGAACCTGTGCCCCCAGCCCTGGGACCAGAGACCCTTCATGGCCAAAGCCTGGATTTGCTGGAACCTGCAGCCAAGCCCCCCTGTAGTCCTGTGCACTAGGATGTACCAAGGGGCGAGGGAGGAACTGTCACCTTCATCTCATTCTGACTCATCATTGGCCATAAACACTCAGGAAGCCTCCACAGGGCAGGGCATTCTCCAAAGTGGCCATTTCCAAATCCTTAGTGAAAAGGGAACCCTGTGCAGGTCTGGGGGCCTGGAGAACAAAAGGGTGATGGGAGAACTACTGGGACAGGCAAGGTCACTCCAGCCCCAGAGGCTGCCGATGCCCCCGCAACATCTCCCCTTTCCCAGGCTGCACTGTCCTGTCGGGGTGCCGAGGAAGAGCCCATGTTTCCTGATGCCCCCCACACTGGGCAGCTCGAAGGGCAAGACTTGATCAACTGCACTGGGACAGATGTGTGCCTGGCTTCCCAGGGAGGTCTTGTAACCTACAGGGGTTAGGTTCTATTAGGTGACATCATGTGATACCACTTCAGGTGCACCACCTGGTAAGTGGGCTGTCCTATACCAGTCTCAGTGCCTAACCACCAAGAGCTCAGTCCCTGGGGAAAATACATCTTATTTTGCAAACAGCCCATTGGACGCCTAAGGGCACACAACCTGCCTGTCAACTGCGCTACCCTGTTTTAATCTCCTAGTAAGCTTTGAGTGAGCTTCTCAGACAGGCACTAGTGGACTCTGTTGTTCACTTTTTTAATTCTGCCTCTATCTAGTACAAGATAGAATGGAAGATATACAGCAACAAGAAATAATTTGAAATCAGAATGGTGACAATGGCGAAAAATAGTCTTGGTTCAACTCCAGTGCCCACCTCAAATCTCTAATTAAAGCTAGTAAGTAAAAGCATTTGTGTAACAGTTCTCTTCTGATAATTTCAAGCATGTTTTTGTTCTAGGTTTCTTGTTTTGTTTGTTTTTTTTATAGAACTCTTTGAAATTCCCATGGCTTAACCTACTGAATCTTCTTTGGAATCTTCAAATTCCCCAAATCTTTAGAGACTTGGTGGTCACTCACTGGCCAGGGGCATTGTAAAAGGATCTTGCAGATTTCAGATTAGTGGTCAGCAAAAGCCATCCCAAAACTTTAGTCTGGTTCTGTGATCCCCAGAGAGACTGGGAACCTTTCTCAGGATCTTCCATGTGGAAAGACCATCTGCTCCATCCTCTGATGCAACACAAATAATCACTGTGAAGCTCAACAGTGAGTTTCAATGAGTTTATTCTGCCATGTGTGACCCAGGTAGGCTTGGACTTACAGGTATGTTTGTGTTATGTTTCATATTCAAATGCACAGTTCCAATAGTTTACTTTATCAGTTGTACTCTTTGTCTTCCTTGTACTCTGTCAAGCACCAAGTACAGTGTCATCTCTGTGTGGATGCTCTACAAACTCTAATTGGTAGTGATCAGGATAATGATGTTGACAAATGACTCCACGAAACTGATGAATCATTTGGTGGAAGAGGCTGGGTACAGCAGTTATGTAATGTGGCTTCACCTAACAGGTAATGTTTCATACCTCAGAGCAACACGAAGTATTTTGCCTGTCAGTGTTACTATTTCCAGTCAGAGCCGAGAAGGCATCTTTGAAGAGAGTAGAACTTTTTCATTTTTTAAGGATTTATTTATTTTAGAAAGAGAAAAATGGAGAGCATGAGTGGGGGGGAGGGCAGAGGGAGAGAGAGAATCCTCAAGCAGACTCTCCACTGAGCATGGGCCTTGGTGCAGCCTTGATCCCAGGACCCTGAGCTGAAATCAAGAGTTGGATGCTTAACTGACTGAGCCACCCAGGCATCCCTGAAGAGAGTAGAACTTGTGAATGATCTTGACCCTGTAAGCAGACTCTTAAAGAGATACAGCTTGTTTCCTTTGGTGCAAGCTACGACTAAAACCTGGCTCTCTCATGAGTTGGCAATCAAATAAACAAAAAGATGAAGCAAGAAGTTTGAATCAGCTAATAAAAACAAACTAATTCATATGAATATTATCACTTCAATGGTATTGTTCCTACTCTCCTGTTGAAAGGTCTGGACCTTTTAAAATAAGTTGGTGTGGCATAGACAAGTTTACAGAAAAGTTTTTGATTTGTATAGGAGATTGCTGACATTCAACTATTTTTGACGTTCAAAATGGCAATTTCATGTAGTTCAACTTAATAGCAGATTTAAGAATTCTTTTAATTGGAATGTGTCTATATAAATATAGATAAATACTAAAGCAAAGAAGCAAATTCCTAATATTTGCTTCCTGGCAAATTCATAATTACTTTCAGTTGATCTTCCTTTACGGGTGTAGGTAAGGCAAAAAAAAAAAAAACAAAAAAAACAAAAGCGCTTTATATGTTTTCTAAAAAACGAAGTTTTATCTTGGGGCGCCTGGGTGGCTCAGTTGGTTAAGTGACTGCCTTCGGCTCAGGTCATGATCCTGGAGTCCCGGGATCGAGTCCCACATCGGGCTCCCTGCTCAGCGGGGAGTCTGCTTCTCCCTCTCACCCTCCTCCCTCTCAGGCTCTCTGTCTCTCATTGTCTCTCTCGCAAATAAATAAATAAAATCTTAAAAAAAATAAAGAAAGAACAGTTTAAAAAAACCCCTAAGTTTTATCTTAATTATTTTTTTAGTTTTATCTTAATTTTTAAACAAAATTATGTAAACCTAAACTTAACATTTAAAACAAAAAGATTTAGCTAAATATTAGAATTTTGAACATAAGGATTTTTTTTTTTCTACAAAAGGCAAAATCTAGTACTTAGATGTATTTCTTTGGATAATCAGACTCTTTATCATTTTAGATCAGGGGTTGCAAATCCATGGCCAGATCTGACTCATAGACAGATGATATTCAGTCTGCATAATCATTAACACTTTTAAAAAATGTGAATAACATAATCACTCTCCAGTTATCAAAGCACTTATCAACCTCTACTGATTCCCTTTCAGAATTTATTTACCTTTTCCTGCAGAGTCCTCCAAAACATTTCAATTTGCTCATTACTTTTGCTCCTCTGATGAAAACATTCTGAGTCAAGGAATTAAGAGGGGAAACCCTGTTCCCACCATAGATTCCACTTCATGGTCTGTCTTGTTCTGAGTGTGAGCAAAAGAAGACAAAAATACCAGAAGATGCTTACCTTCTCATAATGAAAGAAATGCAAATAAAATAAGCTATCTTTCTCTTTTTAATCTCTCAGTTTTGCAAAAATAAAAAGATTGATGATATTTAGGGTTGGTGAGAGTGTAGAGAAATGGAAATTTCCTGGTAAATTGATGCAATTTTTCATCAAAAAATTGGAGGTGTTTTTTTAAAAATGTACATATTGTTTGCCTTTGCAAATCCACTTTATTCTACAAAAATAGTCACATAAGTATGGAGAGTACACATTTCACATATTAGAAGACTTTAATTGTAGCATAGTTTGTAATAGCAAAACAAAAAACCCCTGCAAATAACCTAAATATTTATCAGTAAGGAAATGTTTGATTATGGTTACATATGATGGTTTAAAAGAATGAGGGGGCGCCTGCGTGGCTCAGTCCACTAAGCGTCTGACTCTTGGTTTTGGCTCAGGTCATGATCTCAGGGTTGTGAGATCCAAGCTCCACATTGGGCACCGGGCTGGGCATGGAATCTGCTTGAGATTCTCTCTCTCCCTCTCCCTCTGCTCCCCCCCACTCCCGCACATGCACTCTGTCTCAAAAAAAAAAAAAAAATGTTTAAAAGAATGAGATGTATCTGTGTATAATAGAAAGGTGTCAAGGATATAACTGAGTGCAAAAAAGCAAACTTCAGAACACTTCATAATATGACTTTATTAAAAAAAAGATAATGGTGTATTTATATTTTGATATGCAGATGTAGGTATATGCATAAAGTCTAGAACAGTGGTACTAAACTTTGCTCATTTGGCAATGTCTACAAACGTTTTTTAATTTCATGACTGGGAAAGGGTACTACTGGCATCTAGTAGGTAGAGGCCAGGGACACTATCAAACACCTTACTGTGCATAGGTCAGCTCCTACAACAAATAATTAACTGGCTCAAAATATGACTAGTGCTGAGGTTGAGAAACCCTGGTCTATGAGAATACATAGTAAACTGTTGCTGGTAATGATGGGGGGATTAGGAGGTTCTTTTTATGTTATTTTGTATTTTGGTGTATTACATTTCTTTTTTTCCAATGTATTCCTTTGAAATTAAAACAAATGAGAAATACTGGGCCTTAGCTGGGAGAGAATTACAGTTGTAGGAAGGACTTACTCATTTCATTCACAATGATGGGCAGTCCACTTCCAACAGTTGGGAAAATAAGCAATAATTAAAACGTTGAGGCAAAGTAGCTATTTTGGGCAAAGAAATATATATCAGTAGATAACAAATTTGCCCTCTCAGTATTGATTTTGCTCCAGTTATTATTTATTTATTTATCTATTTTTAAAGATTTTTATTTATTTATTTGACAGAGAGAGACACAGAGAGAGAGGGAACACAAGCAGGGGGAGTGGGAGAGGGAGAAGCAGGCTTCCCGCGGAGCAGGGAGCCCAATGCAGGGCTCGATCCCAGGACCCTGGGATCATGACCTGAGCTGAAGGCAGACACTTAATGACTGAGCCACCCAGGCGCCCCGATTTTGCTCCATTTGGATGGACAGTTTCACATTAGATAGCCAGTGCTTCCTTACCCTGGAGTACCTCTATAAAGCACTCTAGTGTTCTGCTCACATGCTCTCTGCAAGCCCTGCACAAGAATGA
Source organism: Mirounga leonina (assembly GCF_011800145.1). Taxonomy (NCBI): domain Eukaryota; kingdom Metazoa; phylum Chordata; class Mammalia; order Carnivora; family Phocidae; genus Mirounga; species Mirounga leonina. Next base: position 7,650,494 of record NW_023270466.1, read on the forward strand.
GAATTCTCACACACCCATACGGTGGGGAGCTGAGGGCGGCCTTGGACCAATAGTCACCAGGAACAAAAGCCCTGAGTCCCTCAGCCTTTGTGGAATTGAAATTCTGCCAACAACCATGTGAGTATGACCCAGAATTCTTTCCTAGCCAAGCCTTCAGGTGGCTAAGCCTGTCAGACTCCAGAATTACAGCCTCAGGAGAGGCCCCAGAGCTGAGGAACTGTTAAGCTGTGTCTGGACTCCTTCCCCATAAAAACTGTGAGATAAGAAATGTATGTTGTTTTCAGCCGCTAATTTTGTGGTAATTTGTTATGTAACAATTGATAACTACTAAAGTTGTGAAATTTTACAACTTTTGACAATGAGTCAGAGCCAAAGCAGTGGTCAATCACTGAATTTTCCTTTGCTATGGAGGGCACTGTAATGTCATTCCACTGGCCAAGAGAACTCAGGACAAAATTCATGGGTTAAAAGGAACTACAGGAAACAAAATCACCTCCATTACAAGTTGGGGCATTTAGGGTGTGTGTATGTTACTGATATAAGCACGATCCTCAAGTGTGTTGGCACTCTAAAATCTTTTAATCTCCCTGCCCAGCAGGCAGTCTGCTTATTCCTCTCTCTGCCCTCCCCCCATGCTCACTGTCTCTCTCAAATAAATAAAAGATTTTTAAAAAATATTAGTAATTCAAAAAGAAATAATAAATAATAATAATAAAATCTTTTAATCTGGTGTGTAGCTATTATCCTGGACTATCACAGAGAACCCAGGGCTGATGGTCCACCAGGCTCCCTTTGGTTTCTAAAAGCTTCCAGGGGAGGAATGCCCTATAGGGAGAGTGCTTCTCTTACCTTTATGAGAAATCAGCTTCTGGGGAGCTAGTCTATTCAAAGAATTTTTTAGTAAGGGACAGGTGGGGCTAGGTAGGGAGAGATAGATAGGGGGCTATGTGATTAGACTCATGGAAATCCCAAAAATGTGGAGGTGTGCAAAAACCAGAGATAAGGGGATAATTTGGACCACCCTACCCTAGGCGTGTGGGGTGGGTCCTGTGGGGTGGGTGTCTTTATGATAATCACCTGTGACCAACAAAGAATGACCAGACCCTAAAAAGGAAGTAAGCCATTGAAGGTGTTATCAGTAGAGATGTTAAAAGGATTTAAGTTCCCTGGTTAGCTTTCTATAAAAGACCCCTCTCACTCTTGAGAGCTTTTTCTGTATCTTCACTTAGAAGGCAGTCGTTTAACCAACTGAGCCACCCAGGCGCCCTATTGCTATGATTTTTAATAATGCTAATGAAATAGATAATCGTGAGAGATATTACTTTCTGATCATTTACTCTTATCAGGCATTGTTTTAAGTGACTGGTATAGGTTACTTTAGAAAGCATTCTGTAACAGAACTGTAGTTAATAATAATCATTACCTACCATTTCATGGAGGAGGACACTGGATTTTATCGGTGAGACATGACTTGCCGAGGATCATGTAGCCATCTGGAGGCGGGGGCAGGGAATAATAACCAAGTGAGGTCAATAAGCAATTTGGTTAGTTCAGAATTGACTGTCTCAGCACAAAATGAAGTCCTGAAACTCACCTATATAATTTTTTAAATCAATCAAGGCATAGTTTATATACTATAATGTGTGCAATTTTCCATATACTTGGATGAGTTTTGAAAATTTAGACAGCTGTGTACTGACCACCATCTATATTTAGACCTTTCTATCATCCTAAAAGGTCCCCTGATTCCCTACCTAGTCAATCCCCACCTCTACCCCCAGGCAACTGCTAATTCGTCTTCTATCCCTCTAGATTCGTCTTTCTGAGAATTTGGTATAACCACAATCATAGAGTTGTACTCTCTTGTGTCTGGCTTCTTTCTCTCAACATAACCTTTTAAGATTTATCAATACTGTTACATGTATTTGTAGTTCCTTTTCATTGCTATGTGCTACTCCTTTGTATGGTTGTATATTTATTCATTTTAGGAGGCCAGCATTATCCTAATAGCAAAAACAGACAAAGATATTCCAAGAAAATAAAACTAAAATCACCAAATCACTAAATCATCAATTCACTAAAATTCCTTGTGAATATATACAGGAATCCTCAGTGAAATAATAGTAAATGGAATCCAGAAATACATAAAAAGAATATATGCTGACCAAATGGGGCTATATGCTTTATATATTTATATACTTTATATATATATGTGTGTGCATATATATATATACTTTATTTTTAAAAAATGATTTAATTTATTTACTTGAGAAAGAGAGAGCAAGTGAGAAAGAGGGAGAGAGAGAGAGAGGGAGAGAGCTCACGAGTGAAGGGGAGGGGCAGAGGGAGAGGGAGAAGCAGACTCCATGTCGAGCAGGGAGCCCAATGCAGGGCTCCATCCCAGGACCCCAGGATCATGACCTGAGCTGAAGGCAGATGCTTAACTGACTGAGCTACCCAGGTGTAATATAATATATATTTTTTAATGTTATATATATATGTGTGTGTGTATACATATATATATATATATATAGCAATTTTGGGTCAACCACAAAATTGAGCAGAAGGTAGAAGGTGTAGAGAGTTCCCATATAACCCCCACCATCACACATGCAAGTCTTTCCCACCATCAACATCCTGCACCAGTTTGGTACATTTGTTATAATCCATGGGCCTACATTGACACATCATTATCACCCAAAGTTCATAGTTTACATTAGGGTTCACTCTTGGTGTTGTATATTCTATGGGTTGAAAAAACTATAATGACATATATCTATGATTGTATCATACAGAATAGTTTTACTGTCTTAAAATTCCTCTTGCTCCACCTATTCATTCCTCCCTGCCCTCAACCCCCTGGCAACCACTGATCTTTTTACTGTCTCCATAGTTTTGTCTTTTCCAGAATGTTGTATAGTTGGGTTCATATACTTACACAGCCTTTTCAGATTGGTTTCTTTCACTTAGTAATATGAATTGAAGGTTCTCCATGTCTTTCCATGGCTTGAGAGCTCATTTCTTTTTCGTGCTAAATAATCCATTGTCTGGATGTACCACAATTTATTCATTTGCCTACTAAATAACATCTTGGTTGCTTCCAAGTTTTGGTAATCATGAATAAAACTGCCATAAACATCCATGTGCAGGTTTTTGTGTGGGCGTAAGTTTTTAAATTATTGGGTAAATGCCAAATAGCTCAATTGCCACATGGTATGGTAAGAATATATTTAGTTTTGTCAGAAACTGCCAAAATCTCTTTCAAAGTGGTTGTACTATTTTGCATTCCTACCAGTGTAGCCAAACTAACGAGTTCACTCTTTGGTTAGTCAGAAACTGCACCGGGTTGAGTGGTCGCACAAAGAAAACTTTATCTGCAACAAGTAAGGAGATCATGGGGGATGGCTTCCAAAGCCATGACTCCCCAGGCAAGGGTGGATGGGTTCATTTATTTAGGGTTAGGATGAATATTTAGGTAGAGAAGGCTTGTCATCATATGTAGAGGTGGGCATAAGGTCACACATGCGCCTTAAGGAAACATGCCTATGCACACATTGTATGTTATGTAAATGAGGCTTGTGTTCCTCCTTGGGCTGAGATTTTAGTATTAGAATGAGGTGAAAGTAGTTGTCAGTCATTCTAGAGGTCACTCCATCATCCATCTACACAGGCATGAGTCAGGGGTTAAGCTCAAGTTGATCTGGGTGGTCTGGGCCAGCTGGAGGTCTGGTCAGGGCAGTCACTATCACTCGAGGGGGCAGTTTCACTTTACATCCGCCTGAGTTAAGAGACTAAACTGGAAAGAAGAGCTTAAGGAAAAATGTGGGACAGCATCGGTGAGTACCAGCAGGCAGGCAGTAAAGTCAGGTCTTGGGGTCTAGCAGGTAACACCAGCAATGAATGAGAGTTCCTGTTGATCCAGAATTTGATGGTGTTAGTATTATGGATTTTGGCCATTCTAATAGATGTGTAGTGGTATCTCACTGTAGCTTTAATTTGCATTTCCCTGATGACATGATGTGGAGCATATCTTCATATGCTTACTTGCCATCTGTATATATTCTTTGGTGAGGTGTCTATTAAGGTCTTTGGCCCATTTTTAAATTGAGTTGTTGGTTTTTTGTTAAGTTCATTGTATATTTTGGAAAACAGTCCTCTATCAGGTGTGTGTTTTACAAATATTTTCTCCCAGTCTGTGGCTTGTCTTCTCATTCTCCTGACAGTGTCTTTTGTAGAGGAGACATTTTTATTTATAATGAAGTCCAGCTTGTCAATTACTTTCTTAAAAATGGATTGTGCCTTTGGTGTTGTACAAGAGGTCTTTTTTTTCCCCCCCAGAGGGAGAGAGAGAGAGGAGGGCCAGAGGGAAAGGGAGAGAGAATCTTAAGCAGGCTCCACACCCAGTGTTCATGACCTTGAGATCATGACCTGAGCCAAAATCAAGAGTCTGTCCCTTAACCAACTTAGCCTCAAGTGCTTCACACACCAAATGCACTCAGATACTCAGCATTTGCCAAACTTCACACTTAACCAACTGACCCGCCCAGGTGATGAGGGAGCAGAAGGCTAGTTAAGGACAAAGCACAAGCGGACACCCTGCAACCCATCCCACCACCCCCACACCTGAGTGGGACATGCGTGACATTCTTCCCAGAAGCTCCCAACTATCTTAATGTTAATGCCTTGCTAGAGGGAAAAACAACCTTAATTTGACAATGGCAAGGCCTCGGGGTATCCTGTGAGTCTTCTTTAACATAGCAAAATCCTTTTGAAACTTCCCTTTTTCTTACCTTCCTGAACTCCTGGGACAGCAGCTCTTTCTGCCACAGGTCCTGTCTCCCTGCTTTAATAAAGCCACTTTTTTGCACTAAAGACATCTCAAGAATTCTTTCTTGGTCATCAGCTCCAGACCTCACCCCACCAAACCTCACCTATATTCCAAAACTACATCACAGGCACCCCACAAAATATCTTTTTTTTTTTTTTTTAAAGATTTTATTTATTTATTTGACAGAGAGAGCACAAGCAGGGGGAGCGGCAGAGGGAGAGGGAGAAGCAGGCTGCCACTGAGCAAGGAGCCTGATACAAGACTCAATTCCAGGACCCTGGGATCATGACCTGAGCCCAAGGTAGATTCTTAACTGACTGAGCCATCCAGGTGCCCCACAGAAGATCTTTTTAAACAGAATTTTAACATCTGAAAATATCGTCATGTTAACATGAAAAATTTATTCTGAGTTTCCTATCTCTAGATTATTTCCTAATTTTCTTTACTTAGAAACACTGCCTTGAGAACTTATTTTAAGTACCAGGTATTTTAAAATTGAGATACTCACATACCGTAGTGTACAATTCCGTTTTTATTATATTCACAAAGTTGTGGGACCATCACTACTACATAATTGCAGAACGTTTTTATCCTCCCCCAAAGAAATGCAGTACCTGTTAGCTGCCACACTTCATCCTGCCTACTGACAACTACTAATCTACTTTCTGTCTAAATAGGATTTGCCTATTCTGAACATTTCATATAAATTAAACCATATAATATTTGGCCCTTTGTCTCTGGATTCTTTCACTTAGAATAATATTTTTATGATCCACTTTGATTTAATTTTTGTGTAACACGTGAGGTATGTGCTCTAATTTTTGCCTATTAGAGTCTGAAACAAAGGAGGCACCATGAAAAGAGGTAATCTCTAAATGGAGATGCGCTTTTATAATTTTTTTTTTAAGATTTTATTTATTTGAGAGAGAGAGTGAGAGAGAGCATGAGAGAGGGGAGGGTCAGAGGGAGAAGCAGAGTCCCTGCCGAGCAGGAAGCCTGATGCCAGATGCAGGACTTGATCCTGGGACTCCGTGATCATGACCTGAGCTGAAGGGAGTCGCCCAACCAATGAGCCACCCAGGCGCCCTGCTTTTATAATTTTAAAAAGCTGTTTTTAGTTACTAATGGGCTCTTGTAAAATCAGACCTCTGATAGAGACTGTTAGTTTTCTGGCCTCTGTGCATATTTTTGAATGGGTCAGTTTGGATTCTAGGAAAACAAGATGAACAGGGTTTAGGAAAGCCTTGCTTGTCCCTGGCACTTAGAACACCTGCTGCTTGTGTGCGGGGTGTTTGTTTTGCTACCAGCAGAACAAATGCTGCTGGCTTTTTCCTGGAATTTAACTCGCAGATCCTAATTGCCTGAACCTGTCTGTAAGCTGAAGCCTGAAACTTTCTGCTGTGGGCTATTTCAGCCTCAGCACAAACTGTGCTGGGCTAAAAGCAGACATCACTCAGACTGGGTATCATTGCAGATTCAGAGCACCCCTGCGTGGGGCCACAAAACATGATGAAAACATCATGGACGCTGTCTGCACTGCCTGGGTCACATGCAAATGTCCACAGGAAAGGGCTTGTTCTCTACTGGGATCATCTGGAATCAGGCTGATGATCAGCTCTATATTTCTGACACAAAACTAATTGCATTCCAACTTGTGATTTCTGCCAAGAACTATGTACAAGTTCAGGGAGGACATGTTGCAGGACTGTAAACTTTCTGCCCACTCCTAGCGGAATAGACTCTTGACCCCTTCTCAGGGACAGCTCACTGTTGTTGATGATTATATTTGGCTTTCTGGCTTAGCTGCGGTTTGCAAACTGATCATTAAGTAAGCTTTAGTAAAGCAAACTGATCATTAAGTGCAGCTATCCCTCATAAGGGATTAATTTTTTCTAGATGCTCACTGGATACATCAGCAGGATAAAAGAAAACCCATTTTGAGATTTTTAAAATTTCAGGATTTTCTCCTGATGGATTCCTGAACATGCCAGGTCTTTCTCCTTGAGTTGTTTAAAAATATTTTTTCCTGTGAAAATACATTTATTTCTCTTGCATACAACCCTTCCTGATGAAATGTTTGCATAAGAGTAGGTGATGATTAAAAAACATAAAGTCATGATTGCTGAAAAGGACACATTGATTTTGCAACAATGAGAAAAAACAAAACCCTAGTATTTGGAAGGCATGGGAGAGGGGGCCAGCATTAATGACCTTTGTTTTTTTAAAACTGTTTGAGGAAGCTGTCCCCTCCTCCAGAAGGAAACTCCCTGTGCTGCCTTTCCAAACTGCTGAGAATGTTCTGATTCAGACTGACTGTTGACGCTAGATCACACCCAAGAGTGCTGGCTCTGGAACACATTGGGTGGCCCCAGCTCTTGAACTTTTTATGCAAAATACAGTCATAGGATGGGTGAGCTGATGTCACAGCTAAACAAAAACTGGAACTGGACTGCCTTCTTGCAGTCCCTCTAAAAACAAGGACTCAACTAAAGTTTTCCAACTAAATTGGAAATCCTGGGGCTGGAGGCCCTGGTGGGGGTCCACTGGGTGCTCTGTTAACCTGGGGGCCTACTGTGTGTCCTGCTTAGGGTGCACTAACAGTTGAAGTATGCGCTCAGAGGTTGTACTTATTTCGTATGGCCCCTGATCATTATGACACTGTCTCAACTGGAAGGCATTTAGGTTAGCTTCAACCTATGGCCAGGTGATTCTGTGACTGAATTGATGCCTCAGGTCACATAAAAAAGATTCATACAAAAACTTGGGGAGGAAGCCACCTGGCTTTCTAAGATAGAGCTTTATAATTAATGGGATATGTGTTAAATCTCAAGGGGCATAACTGAGATCAATAATAATACTGATCTCATCCTCCTGCATTGGGGCCTACTGATAATTATTTTGCTATAAAGACAGTTTGGCCAAGGGCCAAGGGATGGACTTTACTGAAGAGAATTACCATAGCAGGCCTGGGACATCATCCTTAGAAAGGTCTGCTTTCGAGGATGGCCCTTGGCTGGCATCTGAGAACTTGGATTTTGCATCAGTTCTCATCAATCCTAACTGTTAAGAGTGGCTCACTCCGCCTAAACTTTTTTTTTGAGATTTGAGATCTATTTTATTTATTCCTTTTATTAACATATAATGTATTATTTGTTTCAGGAGTACAGGTCTGTGATTCATCAGTCTTACACAATTCACAGCGCTCACCATAGTACTTACCCTCCCCAATGTCCATCACCCAGTTACCCCATCCCTCCCACCACCCTCCACTCCAGCAACCCTGTTTGTTTCCTGAGATTAAGAGTCTCTTACGGTTTGTCTCCCTCTCTGATTTTGTCTTGCTTCATTTTTTCCTCCATTCCCCTATGATCCTCTGCCTTGTTTCTCAAAGTCCACATATCAGGGGCGCCTGGGTGGCTCAGTCATTAAGTGTCTGCCTTCAGCTCAGGTCATGATCCCAGGGTCCTGGGATCGAGCCCTGCATTGGGCTCCCTGCTCCGCGGGAAGCCTGCTTCTCCCTCTCCCACTCCCCCTGCTTGTGTTCCTTCTCTCGCTGTGTCTCTCTCTGTCAAATAAATAAATAAAATCTTAAAAAAAAAATTCCACGTATCAGTGAGATCATATGATAATTGTCTTTTTCTGATTGACTTATTTCGCTCAGCATAATACCCTCTAGTTCCACCTAAACTTTTTTTTTTTTTAAGATTTATTTGAGAGAGAGAGTGAGCGAGAGCAGGGTGAAGGGCAGAGGGAGAAGCAGACTCCCCACTGAGTAAGGAGCCCGATGTGGGGCTTGATCCCGAGACTCCAGGATCATTTCCTGAGCCGAAGGCAGTCCCTTAACCAACTGAGCCACCCAGGTGTCCTCCACCTAAACTTTTTTTTTTTTTTTACAAACAAGGTAGTACATGCTAAATAGTTGCTTTCCTTCCGGGGGTCTGGAAATTTGGGACACTGAATTTCTAATGAGCTATCCTGGTTGGCGACACTCTGAACCTGTTGTCACACATCAGTGCAGGAGGAATTAAGCATATCCTATGCAAGTCCACTTGGAGAGAACTTTGGAAGCTTGTAACTGGATTTCTTTGGACTTTTTCCCATGTGCCTTTTCCCTTTGCTGATTTTCCTCAGTGTCTTTTGCTGTAATAAACAGTAATTATGGAATATAACAATTTCTGGGTCCTGTGAGTCCTTCAAGTGAATCTTTGATTCATCAAGCCTGGAGGTGATCTTGGAAATCTGACACAGAGGACTTGCTCTAAGCCTGTGTGGTTTTTGTTTGTTTGTTTGTTTTCTGAGAATTATATGAAATTCTGTGATGTTCACAGATCATTAAGAAAACAAACAAACAAACACCACCTTTCAATAATATCTGCCTTAGGTGATCTTATAAATACCAGAAGAAACTATCTGTATTTCCCCAAACTTAAGGTGTCAGCTAGGCCATGATCCCTCTGACAGCTCTAGGGGAGAATCCTTCCTGACTCTTCCAGCTTCTGGCACTTGCAGGCAATCATTGGCATTCGTTGGTTTGTAGATCCACCACTCCAGTCACATGGCCATCTCCCTGCATGTCTTCATATTGTCTTCCCTCTGTGCATGTCTATCTCTGTGTCCTAATTTCACCTTCTTATGAGGACACCAGTCACATTGGATAAGGGCCCATTATTTTAACTTGATTACCTCTAAAGATCCTTTTTCCAAATATGGTCACTTTTTGAGGTACTGGTGGTTAGGACTTCAACGTATTTTTTGGGAAGAACACAATTCAACTTATAAGAAGCTCCTAAATCCATCCTTATTAGAAACCCACAGAAAAAATCCTCACTCATCTGGTTTTTTCTAATATGGCTGCTGTAATTTCTAGGAACACCCCAGTAACAATATTCTCTTTTGGAATTAAACATGTTCTAGGTGATTTGGATAGCAATGTAGTATTAGAGTGTGGGCTAGGGGCTTCTCATCTGTACAATGAGTAATGACTATGAAGTATCTCAACTCATTAGAAGTTGTACTTAGGAGGGGTGTTTGGCTGGCTCAGTCAGTAGAGCGTGCGACTCTTGATCTTGGGGTTGTGAGTTCAAGCCCCACATTGGGGAAAGAGATTACTTAATAAATAAAAATTTAAGAAAGGTTGTACCTATGATAGGCAACTTCATATTCTGGTTATCATATTTTTTATTTATTTATTTATTTATTTTTTATTCTTATGTTAATCCCCATACATTACATCATTAGTTTTAGATGAAGTGTTCCATGATTCATTGTTTGTGCATAACACCCAGTGCTCCATGCAGAATGTGCCCTCCTCAATACCCACCACCAGGCTAACCCATCCTCCCACCCCCCTCCCCTCTAGAACCCTGTTTGTTTTTCAGAGTCCATCGTCTCTCATGGTTCGTCTACCCCTCCGATGTCCCGCGCTTCATTCTTCCCCTCCCGCTACCTTCTTCTTCTTCTTTTTTTTTTCTTAACATATATTGCATTATTTGTTTCAGAGGTACAGATCTGAGATTCAACAGTCTTGCACAATTCGCAGCGCTTACCAGAGCACATACCCTCCCCAGTGTCTATCACCCAGTCACCCCATCCCTCCCACCCCAGCCCCCACTCCAACAACACTCAGTTTGTTTCCTGCGATTAAGAATTCCTCATATCAGTGAGATCATATGATACATGTCTTTCTCTGTTTGACTTATTTCACTCAACATAATACCCTCCAGTTCCATCCACGTCGTTGCAAATGGCAAGATCTCATTCCTTTTGATGGCTGCATAATATTCCATTGTATATATATACCACTTCTTCTTTATCCATTCATCTGTCGATGGACATCTTGGCTCTTTCCACAGTTTGGCTATTGTGGACATTGCTGCTATAAACATCGGGGTGCACGTACCCCTTCGGATCCCTACTTTTGTATCTTTGGGGTAAATACCCAGTAGTGCAATTGCTGGATTATATGGTAGCTCTATTTTCAACATTTTGAGGAACGTCCATACAGTTTTCCAGAGTGGCTGAACCAGCTTGCATTCCCACCAACAGTGTAGGAGGGTTCCCCTTTCTCCGCATCCCTGCCAACATCTGTCATTTCCTGACTTGTTCATTTTAGCCATTCTGACTGGTGTGAGGTGGTATCTCACTGAGGTTTTGATTTGGATTTCCCTGATGCTGAGCGATATTGAGCACTTTTTCATGTGTCTGTTGGCCATTTGGATGTCTTCTTTGGAAAAATGTCTGTTCATGTCTTCTGCCCATTTCTTGATTGGATTCTTTGTTCTTTGGGTGTTGAGTTTGATGAGTTCTTTATAGATTTTGGATACTAGCCCTTTATCTGATATGTCATTTGCAAATATCTTCTCCCATTGGGTCGGTTGTCTTTTGGTTTTGTTGACTGTTTCCTTTGCTTTGCAAAAGCTTTTTATCTTGATGAAGTCCCAATAGTTCATTTTTGCCCTTGCTTCCCTTGCCTTTGGCAATGTTTCTAAGAAGAAGTTGCTTCGGCTGAGGTCAAAGAGGTTGCTGCCTGTGTTCTCCTTTAGGATTTTGATGGACTCCTGTCTCACATTGAGGTCTTTCAACCATTTGGAGTCTATTTTTGTGTGTGGTGTAAGGAAATGGTCCAGTTTCATTCTTCTGCATGTGGCTATCCAATTTTCCCAACACCATTTGTTGAAGAGACTGTCTTTGTTCCATTGGACATTCTTTCCTGCTTTGTCGAAGATTCGTTGACCATAGAGTTGAGGGTCCATTTCTGGGCTCTCTATTCTGTTCCATTGATCTATGTGTCTGTTTTTGTGCCAGTACCATGCTGTCTTGATGATGACAGCTTTGTAATAGAGCTGGAAGTCCAGAATTGTGATGCCGCCGGCTTTGCTTTTCTTTTTCAACATTCCTCTGGCTATGCGGGGTCTTTTCTGATTCCATACAAATTTTAGGATTATTTGTTCCATTTCTTTGAAAAAAGTGGATGGTATTTTGATGGGGATTGCATTGAATGTGTAGATTGCTCTAGGTAGCATTGACATCTTCACAATATTTGTTCTTCCAATCCATGAGCATGGAACGTTTTTCCATTTCTTTGTGTCTTCCTCAATTTCTTTCATGAGTATTTTATAGTTTTCTGAGTACAGATTCTTTGCCTCTTTGGTTAGATTTATTCCTAGGTATCTTATGGTTTTGGGTGCAATTGTAAATGGGATCGACTCCTTAATTTCTCTTTCTTCTATCGTGTTGTAGGAATGCCACTGACTTCTGTGCATTGATTTTATATCCTGCCACTTTACTGAATTACTGTATGAGTTCTAGCAGTTTTGGGGTGGAGTCTTTGGGGTTTTCCACATAAAGTATCATATCATCTGCAAAGAGTGAGAGTTTGACTTCTTCTTTGCCAATTTGGATGCCTTTGATTTCTTTTTGTTGTCTGATTGCTGTGGCTAGGACTTCCAATACTATGTTGAATAGCAGTGGTGATAGTGGACATCCCTGCCACGTTCCTGACCTTAGGGGAAAAGCTCTCAGTTTTTCCCCATTGAGAATAATATTCGCTGTAGGTTTTTCATAGATGGCTTTTATGATATTGAGGTATGTACCCTCTATCCCTATACTCTGAAGAGTTTTGATCAAGAAAGGATGCTGTACTTTGTCGAAAGCTTTTTCTGCATCTATTGAGAGGATCATATGATTCTTGTTCTTTCTTTTGTTAATGTATTGTATCACATTGATTGATTTGTGGATGTTGAACCAACCTTGCAGCCCAGGGATAAATCCCACTTGGTCGTGGTGAATAATCCTTTTAATGTACTGTTGGATCCTATTGGCTAGTATTTTGGTGAGAATTTTTGCATCCATGTTCATCAGGGATATTGGTCTGTAATTCCCTTTTTGATGGGGTCTTCGTCTGGTTTTGGGATCAAGGTAATGCTGGCCTCATAAAATGAGTTTGGAAGTTTTCCATCCGTTTCTATTTTTTGGAACAGTTTCAGAAGAATAGGTATTAATTCTTCTTGAAATGTTTGGTAGAATTCCCCTGGGAGTCATCTGGCCCTGGGCTTTTGTTTTTTGGGAGATTTTTGATAACTGCTTCAATTTCCTTAGTGGTTATAGGTCTGTTCAGGTTTTCTATTTCATCCTGGTTCAGTTTTGGTAGTTGATACATCTCTAGGAATGCATCCATCTCTTCCAGGTTATCTAATTTGCTGGCATAGAGTTGCTCATAATATGTTCTTATAATTGTTTTTATTTCTTTGGTGTTGGTTGTGATCTCTCCTCTTTCATTCATTATTTTGTTGATTTGGGTCATTTCTCTTCTCTTTTTGATAAGTCTGGCCAGGGGTTTATCAATCTTGTTAATTCTTTCAAAGAACCAGCTCCTAGTTTCGTTGATCTGTTCTACTGTTCTTTTAGTTTCTATTTCATTGATTTCTGCTCTGATCTTTATTATTTCTCTTCTCCTGCTGGGTTTAGGCTTTATTTGCTGTTCTTTCTCCAGCTCCTTTAGGTGTAGGGTTAGGTTGTGTACTTGAGACCTTTCTTGTTTCTTGAGAAAGGCTTGTATTGCTATATACTTTCCTCTTAGGACTGCCTTTGCTGCATCCCAAAGATTTTGAACAGTTGTGTTTTCATTTTCATTGGTTTCCATGTATTTTTTTAATTCTTCTTTAATTTCCTGGTTGATCCATTCATTCTTCAGTAGGATGCTCTTTAGCCTCCATGTATTTGAGTTCTTTCCGACTTTCCTCTTGTGATTGAGTTCTAGTTTCAAAGCATTGTGGTCTGAAAATAGGCAGGGAATGATCCCAATCTTTTGGTACCGGTTGAGACCTGATTTATGACCTAGGATGTGATCTATTCTGGAGAATGTTCCATGGGCACTAGAGAAGAATGTGTATTCCGTTGCTTTGGGGTGGAATGTTCTGAATATGTCTGTGAAGTCCATTTGGTCCAGTGTGTCATTTAAAGTCTTTATTTCCTTGTTGATCTTTTGCTTAGACGATCTGTCCATTTCAGTGAGGGGGATGTTAAAGTCCCCCACTATTATTGTATTGTTGTCAATGTGTTTCTTTGCTTTTGTTATTAATTGCCTTATATAATTGGCTGCTCCCATGTTAGGGGCATAGATATTTACAATTGTTAGATACATCCTTTAAGTATGATATAGTGTCCTTCCTCATCTCTTATTACAGTCTTTGGTTTAAAATCTAATTTGTCTGATATAAGGATTGCCACCCCAGCTTTCTTTTGGTGTCCATTAGCATGGTAAATGGTTTTCCACCCCCTCACTTTCAATCTGGGGGTGTCTTTGGTTCTAAAATGAGTCTCTTGCAGACAGCATATCGATGGGTCTTGTTTTTTAATCCAGTCTGATAGCCTGTGTCTTTTGATTGGGGCATTTAGCCCATTTACATTTAGGGTAACTATTGAAAGATAGGAATTTAGTGCCATTGTATTGCCTGTAAGGTGACTGTTACCGTATATTGTCTGTGTTCCTTTCTGGTCTATGTTGCTTTTAGGGTCTCTCTTTGCTTAGAGGACCCCTTTCAAGATTTCCTGTAGGGCTGGTTTTGTGTTTGCAAATTCCTTTAGTTTTTGTTTGTCCTGGAAGCTTTTTATCTCTCCTTCAATTTTGAATGACAGCCTAGCTGGATAGAGTATTCTTGGCTGCATATTTTTCTCATTTAGTGCTCCGAATATATCATGCCAGTCCTTTCTGGCCTGCCAGGTCTCTGTGGATAGGTCTGTTGCCAATCTAATGTTTCTACCCTTGTAGGTTACATATCTCTTCTCCCGAGCTGCTTTCAGGATTTTCTCTTTGTCTATGAGACTCATAAGTTTTACTATTAGATGTCGGGGAGTTGACCTATTTTTATTGATTTTGAGAGGGGTTCTCTGTGCTTCCTGGATTTTCATGCCTGTTTCTTTCCCCAAATTAGGGAAGTTCTCTGCTATAATTCGCTCCATTATACCTTCTGCCCCTCTCTCTCTTTCTTCTTCTTCTGGGATCCCAATTATTCTAATGTTGTTTCGTCTTATGGTATCGCTTATCTCTCGAATTCTGCCCTCATGATCCAGTAGTTGTTTATCTCTCTTTTTCTCGGCTTCTTTATTTTCCATCATTTGATCTTCTATATTACTGATTCTCTCTTCTGCCTCATTTATTCTAGCACTTAGCGCCCCCATTTTTGATTGCACCTCATTAATAACCTTTTTGATTTCTACTTGGTTGGATTTTAGCTCTTTTACTTCTCCAGATAGGGTTTCTCTAATAACTTCCATATTTTTTCAAGCCCAGCTAGTATCTTTAAAGTGATGATTCTGAACTCTAGATCTGACATCATACTAATGTCCGTATTGAGTAGGTCCCTGGCAGTCGGTACTACCTCTTGTTCTTTTTGTTGAGGTGATTTTTTCCGTCTTGTCATTTTGTGCAGAGGAGAATAGATTAATGAGAGAACAAAATGCTAGCAGAGTAACCACGTCCCCAGAAAATAGACCTGAAGCAGTGGGATAAGAAAGGGAAAGAGAGAAAAAAGAAAAAGAAAAAAAAAAAAAAAGAAAAAGATAAAGATAAAAACAAAAACAAACAAAACAAAACAACAACAACAAAAAAAAAACAGAATGTGATCAAATATGATCAGGCTGGTATATAGATCAGTGCCACACACTAGATTTCGGGTGTATTTTGGTCTTTTAGAAGAAAGTGCCTCCCAAAATTTTAAAGAAAGAAAAACTTATATATGTACAAAAATAAGGGTTGATATGATGAAGGGATGGAATATGACTGTAAAAATGGAAATTATAAAAAATTTTATAAAAGGAATTGATAAGAAGTTGTTTGAAAAAGGAAAGAAGAGGATTTAAAAAAAGAAAAGAAAAAAAAAGGGAGAGGATGTGAGCAGGCAGGGGAGTAGAAAACACCATATACTAGAGATTTAGGGTATATTTTAATCTGTTAGAAGATACTATCTCAAAATTTTAAAGAGAGAACAACTTATATATATAAGCCAAAAATATGGGTAACTACTATGAAGGGATAGAATATGACTCTAAAAATGAAAAATAAAAAAATTTTTTTTTTTTAAAAAGGGATTGATAAGATGTTGGTTGAAAAAGGGAAAAAGAAAAACTCAAAAAGAAATAAAAAGACAAAAAGACAATTAAAAAAATTAACTTTAAAAGACTAAAGAATCATGGTAAAAAAGCCATGAATTCTATGTGCAATAGTCCCCTAGCGCTGTAGTTCTGCCGTTCTCATTGATCGGTAAACTTGGTCTTGGCTGGCTGTTCTCTCTGATCTTCTGGGGAGGGGCCTGTTGCCGCGGTTTCCAAATGTCTCTGCCAGAGGCGGAAGTGCCCCGCCCTTGCCCCCTCCCGGCTAAGTAATCTGCTCGGGTTTGCTCTCCGGGGCTTTTGTTCCCTGCGAACTTTCCGTACAGCTTTGGAGGCGGAGAGTGAAAATGGCGGCCTCCCAATCTCCGCCCCGGAGGAGCCGAGAACTCGGGCCCCGCTTCTCAGCGAGCCCCCAGAGAAAAGCCGTCAGTCACTCCCGTCTCCCCGGTCTCCGGCCGCACTCCATGTTCGCCCGGCCTGCGACCGCGCGTTTCCATCTCTGGCACCCGACCCCGGGTGGAGTCTCCAAACCCAGCAGATCCCTGCGGTGCAGTCCCGCGCGGCTCCTCCCGGGGGAGGAAGGTGAGTCTCCCCGGATCTGCCGCTTGTTGGGTCCCTGCTGGAGGAGCAGTGGCCCGACTGTGCTGCGGATCATGGTTTATGGCAACCCCAAGCTGAGAGCCTGCGCCTGGGCTCCACCTCTGCAGCCGGCTTCCCTGCTCCATTACCTGGGAGCTCTGCCACACTCAGGCACCCCCGGTCTTTCTGTGACCCCAAGGGTCCTGAGACCACACTGTCCCGGAGGGTTCCACCCCCTGCTTAGCCACCAGAGTGATGTCCCTCAGCGGAGCAGACTTTTAAAAGTTCCGATTTTGTGCTCCGTGGTTCTATCACTTGCCAGAAGCGGCCGACGGAGGCCCCTCCCCCGCCGTCTATCCTCCCGAATATCGCCTCGGATTCACTTCTCCGCACGTCCTACCTTCCAGAAAGTGGTCGCTTTTCTGATGAGAGAGTTGTTGCTATTCTTTTCTTCGATCTCCTGTTGAGTTTGTAGGTGTTCAGAATGGTTTGATCCCTATCCAGCTGAATTCCTGAGAGGAGATGAAATCCAGGTCTCCTACTCCTCCGCCCTCTGGTTATCATATTTTGACTTTTGGAATACTGGGTTAAAGTTTGAGAAGGCTGGCTGACGAGAATTACACATGGCCAGTGAAAGTGAGTGGGGACTGCAGCTTTAATGTAAAGCTGGGACGTTTCCTACTCTTGTCATCTTGACTTTACTTTCATTTATAAGAAAATGAAGAGATATCTCACAAATTATTTTGAACAAGTTGGTGATCTAGAACTGGCTGTCTTGAAAGGTAAGTAGAAGCTAGTAAGCCACTTCCAGGCAAGAATGAACAGTAGGGTGAAAAACAGGCAAGAGCTGAGCCCTTGGGTAGCTCAGTCAGTTGGGTGTCTGCCTTCAGCTCAAGTCATGATCCCAGGGTCCTGGGATCAAGCCCCACGTTGGGCTCTCTGCTCAGCAGGGAGTCTGCTTCTCCCTCTGCCTCTCCCCTGCTTGTGCTCTCTCTTTCAAATAAATAAATAAAATATTTTAAAAAGTACAGGCAACATGCACAGTTGGGAAGGCTGTGAGATGGGCAAACAAAATTGTTAAATAATTGTATTTTTTGTCACCCAAAATATGGTCTTGGGTTTGAGTATAACAAATGCAGGCAACAACATCGAGGCCTGCAAAAACATGAAGCAACAACCTATCAGGATTCAGCTTCATGGAATAAAATCAGAAATCCACTGCATGGCATGAAAGGAAGTTTGATTCTAGTTTTCATTTACTTTTTATTCTCACTGCCTGTGTCCTACCACCAATTTATACATCAATCCCACTGAGCGCTATAACCTTCTGTTTGCTAAGCACTCTGCATTTCCCTCCTCTGAATAGTTGCTTATCCTCTATTCTCAATCTAGAATACACTGTCCACTTCTCTACCTTTAGTCTCCTTTAAAATGAACCACAACACAATATAGAACAGGAAAAATGCTGAAAATAGGACTAAGATGTGCTTATGGAATGTCAATAAAGAAAGGATTTATTAAAGCCAATAATAAGGAATTAAGGGTATAGTCCACAAATAAGTACTACATAAAACAAGCCTTTGCATATTGGAGCAGAATCACACAGGTAGCACTCCAGCTGAAGGACATCAGGAGCAAGGAGACATCTGGCAGTGGAACATATTAAACATTTACTATATGTCAGGAATTATTCTAGATGCTTGCTACTTGCCATCTCATTTAATCTCTCAACAACCATTCAAAGTAGTTATCATTCACAGATGATGTAAGATAAACCCAAGGCTCAATAGTTTTCATTGCAAGCACAGCTGATGCCATAATTGTAATTTCAACCTTTCCACCCCCAAAGTCTATGTTTTTACCCCTGTAATGTCAAACTACTTGCCAAAGTTGATGCAAACTTAAGGTAAAGTTTGGCAAATGCCTGGTATCTTAGTGCATTTGGTGTGTGAAGCCCTTGAGGCTCAGTTGGTTAAGTGACAGACTCCTGATTTTGGCTTAGGTCATGATCTCAGGGTTGTGAAATTGAGCCCCATCTTGGGCTCTGCACTGGGCGTGGAGCCTGATTAAGATTCTTTCTCTCCCTCTGCCCCTCCCTCCACCCCACTCATGCACACATTCACGTGCATTCTCTCTCTCTCTAAAAAGAAAAAAAAAATTGATTTTAAGGAAGAAAACACTGGCAATTAATTAGGAGGTAAATGGTGCAACAATCCAGGCAGCCGGTAATGAAGCCCTTGACGAGGTATAAATAATGGAAATAGAAGACAACGAGGTAAGAAATCCACATGGGGATAAACCTGGAACCATGTTTAGGAAGAGTCAAAGACAAGTGTGATGTTTTAAGCCCAATAGTGCTGTCATTAATAAAAATATATAACCTCCTCTAAAACCCAAACCAAAACAACAACAAAAAAACAAAAAGCAGGTTTTGGAACAGCAGTTCTAAAAAGAACTGAAAAGTTGCTGTCTAATTTCTGGCCCTAGCCCTAACATGATGATGCCTTCGATTATAATAAGGGCCACAGGCTGAGAATAGGCACCATACCCAGAGGCAGAACTAAGTAAGACCGGAGATGTAGATATGTCTTGTATGGATGAAGACATATTATGCTTGCTTGAAATGGCTGTGTATTGAAGCCCAACTCCAGTGCTGTGGCCCACAAAGAGAGTGGATATTCCCAGTGTTCATCTCCCAGGGGGAGCAGACTCAGGAAAGGAAGCTGGAATTCATCAGGTGGGTCTACAAGCAGGCTGATGCAATTTTCTCTCTAGGACATCTTTCTCTGGGCCTGGATCTCTGGGGTTGGTTGCTGTGAGGTAGAGGTCTTGCTGTGGTCCTCAGTGGCAAATGCAAAGATGGTACATACTGCATAGAGCCTAAGTAGGGGCTCAGTGAATTTGGTCAGCAGGCTCTGGAGAGCCCCCCTCCTCATGTCCTGAAACTGTCTTTCCTCTTTTTTTTATGTTTTCTGTGCATTTTCATTTTTGCTATATCCTTCAGTTGTTAAAATTGTACTTCAAATATTTCAGCATTTTATTAGACTCTTTACAGTAAGGACCTAAAAAGGACACTTTCTTATGGATCTACTAGAATATAGATTTGAATTTTTTCTTTCTGTAGCCCAACTCAGAAGTTTTTATTTTATTTCAGGAATTGTAGCTTGATTTCAGTGTTTTCCTTTCTTGGAACAGAGTAATAGATCTGACCAGCTATATAAGCAACTATGTGATTTTCCATAAAATACCAGTTTTTTTCAGGAAGTTATTATACCCCCAGGATGTGAAAGGGTCCTTAAGAAGAGGCATCTTGGCTTTTTGTGTTTGTATAGGCAAAATAAGAGGCTGACACATAGATGGCCCCCCCATAAAGCCTTCTCCATCCTAAAATAGACTTGGGAGAAAGGCTTGGTGTGGTCCTCAGAATTAAGGCTTGAATACATGAAGTTGTTTGTTTTGTTTCTCCCAATGTTATTATTTGAAGCATAACTTTAGCACCAATGATGAAGCTTCTGTGTATACACTTAGCATTTTTACTTCCCAAGAGACAGGAGGGGTACTGCTGCTACTGGGGAGAGAGATGCCCTACCTAGCAGTTGTGGTTGGGGCATTTCAGAAACAGCCACATAGAATAAACACTTTGAACACAGTTTTGTTATTTTACTGACTCTTGATCAAGAAACTGCTGTCAAATACAACATTTTATGTCAACTATGCTTCAATTAAAAAAAAAGAAAAGAAAGAAAGAAACTGCCTGTGGAATGTGCCGTAAAACAGTACATGAGAATATATTTGGATATCTAAAATCTAGAAGTCACAGTAACACAAGATTTTAGATTTTAAAATTCTGGTGTCCTCAGAAAAGTTTCTAAAACTTCAGTCTTTGAGAATTTTTTGAGACTTCTGTGGCCCAGAATATGGACTGCCTTTGTAAATGTTCTACCTACATTTGAAAGACTGGTTAGGTCAAGTCAACTGAAAATATTTTTTAAATCTTTGATAGCCTTATAGAATTTTTATTTCATTGGTCTTTTCATTATTGAGAGAAGAGTGTTGTATTAGTCAGGGTTCTCAAGAGAAATGGGATGTATAAACATTTATCTTAAGAAACTGGGACACACGAGGGAGGAGGCAAGATGGCGGAAGAGTAGGGGACCTCGTTTCATCTGGTCCCTCCAATTTAGCTAGATATCTATCAAAATATTCTGAACACCCACGAATTCAGCCGGAGATGTAAGAAAATACATTTGGAAATCTACAAGTAGAAAAGCGACTGCTTTTTGCAAGGTAGGCAGTGAAGAGTCTTAAATCTGTGGGGGGAGATTGGAAGATAAACGAAGAGGGGAGGGAGCCTCCATAAGCTGGCTACTGGAAAGTGATATAACACCAGAGCGCAAAATTGGAACCCTTAGAAATCTGCTCTTATGAGAGACATCCCTTTGTGAAAGGGGCTAATGGGATGAAAAGGGCCGAATTTTAGGTAGGTCATTGTGGTCTCAGGATCCAAGGAGACACAGAATGAACAGTGGGTGCCTGAACCAGTAGAGTGCCCTGGCAGTGGAGCAGGGAAACTGGTTATGGTCAGCAAGCCCAGGAGGGGACTCTTAACTTAGGTCACCATAAACTGCAAGCCAGGCCAGTCGGGTGACTGCTCTTTGCCTGAGCACCCTGAAAAGGACAGGAACATGCAGGCTGTTAACCATCCCCTGGGAGGGGCTAAATAGCTGCACCCACAACAAGGCAACAACTCTCAGGGTGGCAGTGGCCTTGAAAAGGACAGTAGGGTGACACCCAGCACTCCCCCTAGAGCGGCAGAGTGGGTACACACACAAGCCCACAACTGCTCTCAGTACCTGGACACATAAAGAGCAGTAATGCGGGTCCCTTGGACTCCTCCCTGCCCTGCACCCCCCCCCCCCCGGTTTGTTTTGGTTTGGTATGGTTTGCTTTTCTGTTGTGGTTTCTGACTGCTTTGGATTTGTCTAAGTTGTATTTTGCTTGGGATGTGGATGATATTTTGGACTCTGCTCACTTGCTCACCCATCCTTCTCTGGGCAAAATGACTAGAAAGAGGAATTCACAACAAAGGAAAGAACCAGAGGCAATGTTCTCTGCCACTTAGCCAATAAATATGGATATAAGTAAGATGTCAGAGATGGAATTCAGGATAGCAATTATAAAGTTAATAGCTGGGCTTGAAAAAGTATAAATGACATTAGAGAATCTCTAAGGGCAGAAATGAGATCTAATCAGGCCAAATGTAAAAATGCTGTGAATGAGATGCAGTCTAAATTGGATGCTCTAACAACTAGGATCAGTGAGGCAGAAGGGCGAATAAGTGATCTAGATGACAGGCTAATGGAAAAGAAGGAAGCTGAGGAAAAGAGATAAAGACAACTCAGAGCCCATGAAGAAAGGCTTCAAGAATTTAATGATGCCCTGAAAAGAAAAAATGTCAGAATTATTGCAGTGCCTGAGGGGGTGGAGAGAGAGAGCGAGAGAGAGCCAGAAGGTATATTTGAACAAATCATAGCTGAAAACTTCCTTAATCTGGGAAAGGAAACAAGCATTCATGTCCAAGAGGCAGAGAGGACCCCTCCCCAAATCAATAAAAATAGATCAACACCCTGACATTTAATAGTGAAGTTTGCAAATCTTAGAGAAAAACAAGCTATCCTGAGAGTAGCTACAGAGAGGAGATTACTTACCTATGGAGGGAGGAACACCAGAATAACATCAGACCTATCCACAGAGACCTGGCAAGCCAGAAAGGGCTGGCATGATATATTCAGGATACTTAATGAGAAGAACATGCATCCAAGAATACTTTATCCAGCAAGGCTGTCATTCAGAATGGAAGGAGAGATAAAGAGCTTCCAGGACAGACAGAAACTGAAATAATATGTGACCACCAAGCCAGCACTGCAAGAAATATTAAGGGGGATCCTGTAAACAGTATGTCTGCAGGAGTAACATAGATCATTAAGCAACAGAGACAATCTACAGAAACAGGGACTTTACAGGCAATATAATGGCACTAATATTTATCTCTCAATAGTTACTCTGAATGTAGATGGGCTGAATGCTCCAATTAAGACACAGGCTATCAGATTGGATTAAAAAAAGCAAGACCCATCCATATGCTGTCTACAAGAGACTCATTTTGAATGTAAAGACACCTCCAGATTGAAAGTGAAGGGATGGAGAACAATTTACCACACTAATGGACCTCAAAATAAAGCTGAGGTAGCAATCCTCATATCAGACAAATTTTAATTAATTAATCAATGGACTTCACAGATATATATAGAACATTCCATCCTAAAACAACAGAATACTCATTCTTCTCCAGTGCACATGGAACTTTCTCCAGAATAGATCACATACTGGGTCACAAATCAGGCCTCAACCGATACCAAAAGATTGAGGTTATTCCCTGTATATTTTCAGACGACAGTGCTTTGAAACAGGAACTCAATCACAAGAGGAAACTTGGAAGGAATTCAAACACTTCGAAGTTAAAGAGCATCCTACTGATAAGGAAAAATCTGTGTCCTAAGATGGCTGACCGAGCCAGCAAGGGAGTCCCAGCCCCTGCCCCGGGGCTCTTCCAGGTTCCTCTCCCTGCCCTGCTTCGCGCACGTGCCAAGAGTGCCCAGTATGCGGAAATAGAAGTGTATAAATTACCCCCTTTGTTTGTTCTTGGGCTCAGACCTTTGGAGAGCACTCTCTTCCGAGCCCACTGGTGTTAAATAAACCTCTTGTCCTCTAAGATCTCCGAGTGCCGCTTGGTTCTTCTGTCGGGTGATCCAGTCCAGGTTCTGTAACACTACTAAAGAATGAATGGGTCAACCAGTAAGTTAAAGAAGGACTTAAACAATTCATGGAAACTAATGAGAATGAAAACACATCTGTTCAAAACCTTTGGGATACAGCAAAGGCCTCTTTCAAAAAATTAGAAAAATCCCAAATACACAAGCTAACCTTACACCTAAAGGACCTGGAGAAAGAACAGCAAATAAAGCCTCATCCAAGCAGGAGAAGAGAAATAAAGATTAGAGCAGAAATCAATGAAATAGAAACTAGAAGAACAGTAGAATAGATCAACAAAACTAGAAGCTTGTTCTTTGAAAGAATTAATAAGACTGATAAACCTCTGGCCAGACTTATCCAAAAGAAAAGAGAAAGGACCCAAATTAATAAAATTATGAATGAAAGGGGAGAGATCACAACTAACACCAAGGAAATAGAAACAATTATTAGAAATTATTATCAGCAACTTTATGCCAATAAATTAAGCAACCTGGAAGAAATGAATGCCTTCCTGAAAACTTATAAACTACCAAGGCTGAAACAGGAAGAAATTAACAATCTGAATAGACCAATAAGCAGCAAGGAAATTGAAGTAGTAATCAAAAACCTCCCAAAAAACAAGAATCCAGGGACAGATGGCTTTCCAGGGGAATTCTACCAAACATTTAAAGAAGAAATAATACCTATTCTTCTGAAAGAAGAATATTCAAAAAATATTCTATTTTCAAAAAATAGAAACAGAAGGAAAACTTCCAAACTCGTTCTATGAGGCCACCATTACCTTGATCCCAAAACCAAATAAAGACCCCATCAAAAAGGAGAATTACTGACAAATATCCCTGATGAACATGGATGCCAAGATACTCACCAAGATCCTAGCCAATAAGATCCAACAGTACATTAAAAGGATTATTCACCACGACCAGGTGGGATTTATTCCTGGGATGCAAGGGTGGTACAACATTCACAAATCAGTCAATGTGATAGAGCACATTAAAAAAAGAAGAGACAAGAACCATATGATCCTCTCAATTGGTGCAGAAACAGCTTCCTTTCTTGATTAAAACTCTTCAGAGTGTAGGGATAGAGGGAACATACCTCAGTATCATAAAAACCATCTATGAAAAGCTGACAATGAATATCATTCTCAATGGGGAAAAACTGAGAGCTTTTCCCTTAAGGTCAGGAACATGACAGGGATGCCCACTCTTACCAGTATTGTTAATCATATTACTAGAAGTCTAGCCTCAGCAATCAGACAACAAAAAGAAATAAAAGGCATTCAAATTGCCATGAAGAAGTCAAACTCTCACCTTCATAGATGACATGATACTTTATGTGGAAAACCGAAAAGACTCCACCCCCAAATTGCTAGAACTCACATAGCGATTCAGCAATGTGGCAGGATACAAAATCAATGAACAGAAACCAGTTGCATTTCTATACACTATCAATGTGACTGAAGAAAGAGAAATTAAGGAATACATCTCATTTACAATTCCACCAAAACCCTATGATACCTAGGAATAAAACTAACCTAAGAGGTAAAGGATCTGTATTCTAGAACTACCGAGCACTTAGGAAAGACATGGAGGAAGACACAAAGAGAGGGAAAAACATTCCATGTTCATGGATTGGAAGAATAAACATTGTGAAAATGTTTATGGTGCCCAGAGCAATCTACACATTCAATGCAATCCCTATCAAAATACCATCGACATTTTTCACAGAGCTGGAACAAACAATCCTAAAATTTTTATGGAACCAGAAAAGACTGCGAATTGCCAGGGGAATGTTGAAAAAGAAAACCAAAGCTGGGGGCATCACAATGCCTGACTTCAAGCTATATTACAAAGCTGTGATCATTAAGACAGCATAGTACTGGCACAAAAACAGACACATAGATCATGGAACAGAATAGAGAGTCCAGAAATGGGCTCTCAACTCTATGGTCAAATAATCTTTGACAAAGCAGGAAAAAATATGCAATGGAAAAAAGACAGTTTCTTCAATAAATGGTGCTGGGAAAATTGGACAGCCACATGCAGAAGAATGATACTGGACCATTCTCTTACAGCACACACAAAGTTAAACTCAAAATGGATGAAAGAACTAAATGTGAGACAGGAATCCATCAAAGTCCTTGAGGAGAACACATGCAGTGACCTTTTTCACCTTGGCCACAGCAAATTCTTGCAAGACACATCTCTAAAGACAAGGGAAACAAAAGCAAAAATGAACTCTTGGCACTTTATCAAGATAGAAAGCTTCCGCATGGCAAGTGAAACAGTCAACAAAACTAAGAGGAAACCTACGGAATGGAAGAAGGTATTTGCAAATGACACTACAGATAAAGGGCTGGTATCCAAGATCCATAAAGAACTTTTCAAACTGAACACCCAAAAAACAAATAATCCAGTCTAGAAATGGGCAGAACACATGAACGGACACTTCTCCAAAGAAGATGAACAAATGGCCTACAGACATATGAGAAAATGCTCCACATCACTTGCCATCAGGGAAATACAAATCAAAACCACAATGAGATACCACCTCACACCAGTTAGAATGGCCAAAATTAACAAGACAGGGAACAACAAATGTGGTGAGGATGTAGAGAAAGGGGAACCCTCTTACACTGTTGGTGGGAATGCATACTGGAATGCAGTATGGACATTCCTCAAGAAGTTAAAAGTAGAGCTATTCTACAACGAAGCAATTGCAGTACTGGGTATTTACCCCAAAGATACAGATGTAGGAAGAAGAAGGTGCACCTGCTCCCCAATGTTTCATAGCAGCAATGTCCACAATAGCCAAATTGTGGAAGGAGCCAAGGTGTCCTTCAACAGATGACTGGATAAAGAAAATGTGGTTCATATATACAATGGAATATTACTCAGCCATCAGAAAGGATGAATACCTACAATTTGCATCAACATGGATGGAATTGGAGGGTATTATGATGGCTGAAATAAGTCAATTCAAGAAAGATTATTATCCTATGGTTTCACTCCTGTGTGGAATATAAGGAATAGCACAGAGGACCATTGGGGAGGGGACAGAAAACTGAATGGGAAGAAATCAGAGAGGAAGCCAAACCATGAGAGACTCTTGACTCTGGGAAACAATCTGAGGGTTGTGGAAATGTAGGTGGGTGGGGGTATGGGGCAACAAGGTGATGGGGATTAAGGAGGGCATGTGATGTGATGAGCACTGGGTGTTATATGCAACTAATGAATCATTGAATACTACACCAAAAACCAATGTAACCAACTATATGTTGGCTAATTGAATTTATATTAAAAAAATAATAATTTGGGACAGATAATTATAGGAAATGGCAAGTCTGAAATTTGTATGGGGCTGGCAGACTGGAAATTCTGGCAGGAGTGAAGGTTCAGTCTTTTTTTTTTTTTTAAGATTTTATTTATTTATTTGCGAGAGAGACAATGAGAGACAGAGAGCCTGAGAGGGAGGAGGGTCAGAGGGAGAAGCAGACTCCCTGCTGAGCAGGGAGCCCAATGTGGGACTCGATCCCGGGACTCCAGGATCATGACCTGAGCCGAAGGCAGTCGCTTAACCAACTAAGCCACCCAGGTGCCCCGTGAAGGTTCAGTCTTGAGACTGAAGGCAGTCTTGACTGAATGAAGCCTACACACATAAGTAGAGTAATCTTTTTACTCTATGTGTACTGATTTAAATGTTAATCACATCTAAAAAATACCATCACAGCGATATCTAGAGTGGTGTGACCAAGAAACTGGGCACCACAGCCTAGACAAATTGACACATGAAATTAACCATCATTTTTCACCCCTTGTCAAGTTGGCACCCATAGACATCTCCTAACACTATACCAAATCTCCAAATAAAGGCAACAATTTCATGATTCCTCTTAACATGATATAACCGTCCTATGTACAACTGAAAATGGATTAAGCTTTTCTCCAGAAGAGAATGCAAAGTCCTTGGGTGATGCTCACTCTTTTTTTGATATCCTGTAATTTAGATACTATTACGTAAATGTAATGCCTCTTATATAATAAGGGATAAGAGTGAAGAAAGTAAAGTAATATTATGTTTTCAGTTTCTTTTTTTTTTTTAAGATTTTATTTATTTATTTATTTGAGAGAGAGAGAGAGAGCGTGAGAGGGGGAGGGTCAGAGGGAGAAGCAGACTCCCTGCCGAGCAGGGAGCCTGATGCGGGACTCCATCCCGGGACTCCAGGATCATGACCTGAGCCGAAGGCAGTCGCTTAACCGACTGAGCCACCCAGGCGCCCCTGTTTTCAGTTTCTACTAAAGTCCAGTAGTAAACAAAGAGCTATATCTCATAAGGAGAGTACTTGTCCACAAAAGATGGCAGGGTTTTGCTCAAAAATCCTGAGTTTGTGTTGTTGTCCACTTTGGGGACTTGCCAAAGGCTCCAAACAGCATGTCTATCTGCCAGTGGCACTTCAAGCACTATTGGATCTGCTGGATCATGTGACCCAAGTAGCAGAGCAGCTTGCATAGCAGCTTGGACCTGGTGCAGAGCCTTCTTTTGTTCTGGGCCCTACTCAAAATTAGCAGCTTTTTTAGTCATTTGTTAAATGGGCTGGAGTAGCACACACAAATGAGGAACAAACATATTGCCTCCAAAATCCAAAGAGGCCTGGAAGGGGTTGTACCTTGTTTTAGGTTGTAGGTAAGGCCAGATGTGATAACTGATCTTTTTACCTTGGAAGAGATATCATGACATGCCCAACATCACTAGACCTCTAGAAATTTTATTGAGGTAGAATGCCCCTGAATTTTTATCATATTTATTTCCCACCCCCTGACAAGCAAATGTGTTACCAATAAGTTGAGTAGTTGCTACTTCTTGGTCACTAGATCCATTAAGCATAATGGCATCAATATAATGGACCACTGTGATGTCTTGTGGAAGGAAAAGGCAATCAAGATCTCTGAGAACTAAATTATGATGTAAGGCTGGAGAGCTGATATACCCCTGAGGTGATAAGGTGAAGATGTATTGCCAACCTTAACAGCTGAAAGCAAAGTGCTCTGGTGATCTTTTAACAGTAGGTATGGAGTAAAATGCATTTGTCAAATCACTAGCTGCATATCAGGTACTAGGGGATGTGTTAATTTGCTTAAGCAACGAAACCACATCCGGTAGAGTTGCTTTAGAGTCACCACCTGGTTAAGCTCAACATAATCCACTATCATTCTCTAAAATCTGTTTCCCAGGCCAAATAGGCAAATTGAATGGTGATGTGCAAATCAGTACCCCTGTATCCTTTATATCCTGGATGGTAGTACTAATCTCTGCAATCCCTCCAGGAATGCCATGTTATTTTTGATTTACTATTTTTCTAGGTAGAAGCAGTTTTAGTGGCTTCTACTTGGTCTTTTCAAACATAATAATTCTCACTCCTCAGGTCAGAGAACCAATGTAGGGATTCTGCCAGTTGTCCAGTGATCCATTCCAGAACCTATTTAACTCATCCCTCATGCCCACCTTGTTTTCTACAGTTAAGAATCTGTTTCTTGGGGCGCCTGGGTGGCTCAGATGGTTAAGCGTCTGCCTTTGACTCAGGTCATGATCCCAGGGTCCTGGGATTGAGCCCCGCATCGGGCTCCCTGCTCAAGTGGGGAGCCTGCTTCTCCCTCTCCCTCTGCCATTCTCTCCACTTGTGCTCTCTGGCTCTATCTCTCTGTCAAATAATTTAATAAATAAAATCTTAAAAAAAAAAAAATCTGTTTCTTGGTTTGCCTCTCTTTCTTTTTTCCCTTATGCTTGTTTGTTTTGTTTCTTAACTTCCACATATGAGTGAAATCATTTGTCTTTCTCTGACTGACGTATTTCACTTAGCATAATACTCTCTAGCTCCATCTATATCATTGCAAATGACAAGATTTCATTCCTTTTTATGGCTGAGTAATATTCTGTTACATATACATGTGTATATATATGTAACATATATATACATGTATGTAAATACATATAACATTAAAATTCAGTGCAAATCCAGTAAGAATTTTAAAGTATTTCTTTAAGGAAGAAAGAAATGTCTAAATATTATGTCTAAGGAAAAAAAACAGGAGTGACTTGCTGGCTTGGTTGGAGGAATATGTGACTCTTGGTCTTGGGGTTGTGAGTTTGAGCCTCACATTGGGTGTAGAGATTACTTAAATAAATAAAAATTAAAAAAAAAAACTAAACCCACAAAATTTTAAATAAAAGAATGAAGGACTTACTCTATAATACAAAGTATTACAAAGGCAGAGTAAACCTTATTGTGGTCAGAACAAGTATAAGCAAACAGGTAAGATAAAAAAGATCAGAAACACATGATAAACTGGATACAATTTGAAAAGCCTCCTTCTGGCCAAATATGAGACAAATTGAGTGTTAAAAAAAGTCAAAGATTATAATATATTAAATAAAGCAAAAATCAAAAATCTCTGAGTCTATAGACTAAATAAATGGGGAAGAAAGGAAAACTTCCTTGCCATCATAAATGCAGAAGGAATGATGGAATTAAAAAAAAATCATTTTTTGGCAACCATAAAAATTGATTTGAGCAAGGATCATAAATAAATGCTAAAACCAGTGGGTGAATGTTTGAGGAGTAACAGAACACTTTTAGCCTAAAATTTCCTCCTCCTATTTATTAATACAAAGAATAAAATGGTAACTTAATGGTGAAGAATCTTAGAAAACATCACCTTAACAATGTTTTATTTATTTTTTTTTAAAGATTTTTATTTATTTATTTGTCAGAGAGAGAGAGAGCACAAGCAGAGGGAGCAGCAGAGGGAGCAGGAGAAGCAGACTCCTCACTGAGCAAGGAGCCCGATGCGGGACTCGATCCCAGGACCCTGGGATCATGACCTGAGCCGAAGGCAGATGCTTAAAGACTGAGCCATCCAGGCGCCTCAACAATGTTTTAAATTAGCATCACAAGTAATGGCATTGATGGAACACACCTTCACCCTTAGTGAGAACCCAGGAGCACTATAATGGCATTGCTCCCAGAGAAGTATAACCTAAATCGAATCACAATGAAACGTCTGACAAAGCTAAACTGAACAGCATTCAGCAGAACACATTCTGAACTTTTCAAATATGCTCATGTTGTGAAATACAAAGAAAGGCTGAGGGATTGTTTTAGTTACTAGACACATGACTACAGTGTGCAATGAATAATCTTAGATTTTTTTTCTTTTTGCTATAAAGGACATTATTAGAAGAACTGGTAAAATGTGAATTAGTTCTGTAGATTACATAATAATGCTATTTTACCAATATCAATTTCTTGATTTTGATAATGTACTGAGATTATTTAAGAAAATTAATTGTTTTTAGGATATTTATACTGAAGTATTTAAGGGGCCTCTTGTCTGCCACTTACTCTTCAACGTTTCAGGAAAACTTATAAACTCCATTTATTCATCCATTCATCTGTCTAAGGGAATGTGTGTAAAGATGTAGTAAAATGTTAACATTTTGGGGAGTCAAGGTGTAAGTCATACTTTGTATTCTTCCAACCTTTCTATAAATCATAATTTTTAAAAAAAATTAGTAAAAAGAACTTAGTGGATCAAGGTATATAGAAGTTATTAGAGTTTATTGTCTATATGAGAAAACCACGGAAAGACCATGGATGTTGCAGTCCTCAGGGAGTTAAACACTGTCTGGTATATCTGTTTTTCACTACATATAACTTTATTTTCTTCTATTGCATTTCAGAAGTCCAAGGGGGATACTCATTGGCACATCTTGGGTTAAATCCCTTCTCTGGAATTAATGAGGAAGCAGGAGGATGAGATTTAATTATTGGCCCATGTGGGTTGTCTGCTGCCCTGTTGCAGGATCCATTATTAGTGGACTGTGGGTAAGGAGTATGTAGCAGACATTTGTAATACCACTACAACTGATAATTCATCATAAGAAATAAAGTTTTCCAAGTCACTGGAAATGGCATGAAATAATCTAATGGCTTAAGGACAACTAACTATTCACCTAAAAGAAAATATAGGGTGGTACTTACCTCATGCCCCATCAAAGAAGTCACAACATACAGTGTAAAGGATAACTCAATTTAATGTGTTTCATATCTTTTGCATGGGACTTGACACCATGCTAAGTTCCCAAAGGAAACTACTTATGCTGGAACAGCAGCTATGAAGCAGAAATACTTATTTTACACACTGATATTACAAATAACTTATATAATCATTGAGGAAACCCCTACATTCTTCAAGGCCTCCCTGGACGTAACTGAGTCACAATCACTCTAAACCAAGTATTCCCAGCAGGGATTATTATATTGTCAAGGAGTCAAAAATTGGTTCTTGGGGAAGGGGGGTGGGGTGAGGATTTAAAAAATCTTACATTTTATGTATAAAGCATAAATATACAGTACATAAATAGATATACAACACATCTTTTTTTTTTTTAAAGATTTATTTATTTATTTATTTAACAGAGAGAGAGAGAGAGAGCATAAGTAGGCACAGCGGCAGACAGAGGTAGAGGGAGAAGCAGGCTCTCCGCCAAGCAGGGAGCCCGATGGGGGGCTCAATCCAAGGACCCTGGGATCAGGACCTGAATGGAAGGCAGCCGCCCAACCGACTGAGCCACCCAGGCACCCCTACAACACATCTTTGACCAGACCATGTTATTGAGATAGAACAATTAGAAAAAAGAAATCTAAAAAGGCACCATGGGGGAGTAATGATGAAAAAAAATGGAGAAACACTAACAGATATATGGAGGGTGAATTTCCATGGTTAGTTCAAGCTAAGGGCTTATCCCTACTGTCTTTGAGGGATGGTGGCTCAGGAAAAAGTGAGGAAAAACTAGGGGATGGTTTCTAGACAGCCATTCAGTTGAATCTATTCAAATACCTGCCTTTTTTTTTTTTTCACATAAATTGCAAAAATATTGGTCATGATGATGATGGCAGTGACAGTGACAATACTTAACATATGCATAACTGTAGCCATGTGCCAGATGTTCTTCCATTTAATTTAGCTAGATTAACTTCTTATAATCTGATCAGGTGATATCCCCATTTTGCAGCTAAGGAAACTAGGATACAAACTTTACAGAACCTACTCAATGTCTCATAGGGATCTGGGAGTTCAGCATAGGTGGGGTGGCTCTAAGTACAGGTTCTCAACTAAGGTGTCATATCAACAATAGAAAGAAAATCACAGAGGTCACTATATAACACTCCATCATAAATAAGTACAAACACAGAAACTGCAGGGGGACAGAGAGTTAGGATTTATACAATCCCACAATTATAAGCACCTCACTGAAGCATATCAGAAATATAGAGATAGGGATATTTTTTCTTATTGAGCATCACTGCTCATAGCTTCTCTAAAAATTAATAAGGCTTGTTCTTTAAATAATTGTGTGACTTTTTAATATTTTATGTAAATACTTTATACTAAATGCATTGCTTTTCTTATATAGAAAACAGTGTCTTCTGTGCAGAAGCAGCAGCTCAGCAACAATAGCTCTTCCTATATACACATGCCAGATGACAACAGAGTGTGATATGGTTGAAGTTTTCAAGTATTTTCTATTAGCGTAATTTGCTGTTAATGTATATGTAGAAAGTCATAGTTTTTGTTATAATAATAATTAAGTAAAAGTTCTAAATTTCTGCAATGATGTTGGATCCAATATATACACCAAACAGATAGCTAAGTGGCATGCACACATACATCCTCATGGAGACAAACACTGAGGAACCAGAGAATATTCATATATCAATTTGATGCTGTTCTAATTATACAACTTTTTTTCTGGCCTTTTAAAGTTTCCTATACTAGTGAATGTCTATGAATATTTTGTTGTATATTGAATGTTTTTATATTACACATGAAACGAGTTCTGAAAGAACAATTTCAGATAAAGCCTTTTACTTATTTTTCACAAATTGATAGTTTTCTCCTCAGTACAACTATTGATTGATAATAAAGTCTGAGGCTTTGTTGAGAAGTTTCAGACATCCAAAACATATACATTTTAATGACCTTTCATTGAAAAATCATTTCTTGGGATGCCTGGGTGGCTCAGTCAGTTAAGCATCTGCTTTCGGCTCAGGTCATGATCCCAGAGTCCTGGGATCGAGTCCTGCATCAGCCTCCTTGCTCAGCGGGGAGCCTACTTCTCCCTCTGCCTGCTGCTCCCCCTGCTTGTGCTCTCTCTCTCTGATAAATAAATAAATAAATAAATAAATAAATAAATAAATAAATAAATATTTCAAAAAGAAGAAAAATAATTTCTTGATAGTCTTCTCTATATATGTTGAAATGTTTTCTTTCCTGTATATTTTGATATACTATGAGGTCTCTCCAACTATGTATTTTATGCCACAAATAGACTTGGGTTAGTCAACATATTTATTACATTATAACTTTCCTTAAATCATTGTGTAATTTATGTGGTGTTCAACAAACTTTCATCACTGTCAGAAAGTTTGTAGATTATTACAACTTTCTTCACAGTGTCAGTTTGTTGAGGGTTGAGTTCATACAGAGTATTTCCCATATTCATTGGCTTCAAGGGATCTTTCCTGGGAGAATTTTTCTGAAACCCAATGAGGAGTGTACTCTGGCTGAAAAATTTCAAGATTTTATCTTCTATATAAGTTATCTGTTATATAGTGATTTCTTGTGGAAGAATTTTCTATGTACATTAAGCTCATAAGATTGCTTTTATGTTTAAGTTCTCTGATCTTTTAGCCCAGACTTCTGGCTGAAATCTTTCTCCCACTCATACACTCAGATCTTCTCCTCTATGTGTGTTGTCTGATACATTGTGAAGTTTGATTTCTGACTACAAGTTTTCTCATTGTCATATGCTTAATCCCCTATGTGAGTCTTCTTATGTTCTCTTAAGTATGACTTCTAACTGAAAAATTTCCCATATCATTACATTCATAATATTTTTTTTAAAGATTTTATTTATTTATTTGAGAGAGAGAGAATGAGAGAGAGCACATGAGAGGGGGGGAGGGTCAGAGGGAGAAGCAGACTCCCTGCCGAGCAGGGAGCCCGATGTGGGACTCGATCCCGGGACTCCAGGATCATGACCTGAGCCGAAGGCAGTCGCTTAACCAACTGAGCCACCCAGGCGCCCCATTCATAATATTTTTTAAGTGAGTTTTTAGACATGTTGTCATGCTGAAAACCTCCCCACATCCATTACATTCATAGAATTTCTTCCCTGTGAATTTTCTGATTTCTGAGGTTTGATTTCTGGCTGAAAGTTTTTCCACATTCATTATATTTTTAAGGTTTCCTTTGTGTGCATATGTTCCATGATGTATTATGAGGGTTGACTTAACTCCAAAAGTTTTCCCACATTATTCACATTTATAAGGTTTCTCCCCTGTGTGAATTCTCTGATAATCTGTGAAGCTTGATTTATGGCTGAAAATTTCCTCACATTCATTACATTCATGGGGTTTCTCCCCTGTGGGAATTCTTGATGTACTATCAGGTGCACCTTCTCAATGTGTTGTCGTTGTAAATGAAATGTGCTACAAATGTTTGTCTTGATTTTCTGAACTCCTCCCGAAGAGGTTATCAAGTTGGCAGTATTTTAAAAATGAGAAAATTAGAAACACTGTATGAAATTTAACACTTTTCTTTTGGAATGGGGCTTATATACATATCCCCCATTATGTATTATTTTATTGACTCTCTGGTTTCCAGTCCAGTTTTCCAATAATAAAGTAATGAGAAGTGCATAATGCCTACAGACTCATTCTTTGGAAACAATTATTAAAAAAGGAAACTAGGGGCACCTGGGTGGCTCAGTTGGTTAGGCATCTAAATCTTGATCTCAACTCAGGTTTTGATCTCAGGGTTGTGACTTTGAGCCCGTCATTGGGCTCCATGCTAGGTGTGGAGCCTACTTAAAAAATAAGAATAAAAAATAAATAAGGAAACTGGAATATACATATGTACTTGCATTTAGGGCTCACCTGGATAACCAGAAATAATCTCTTTATCTCCAGTTTTTTAAATCTAATCACATCTGCAAAGTCTCTTTTGCTACATAAAGCAACATTCATATTTTCCAAGGTTTCGAATTTGGGTATCTCTTGGGGATATTATTCAGCCTACCACACCCTATTATGTACTTTATTTTGTTCTAGGCACTGAAATACAACTTTAAACAAGACAGTCTAGATTAGAAAAAGCATTTAGGCAAGCATGACTCATCCAAAGTTGGTTGGATTTTGGGAAGCATGATAAGCACCATCAAATGAAGCAGAACAGTATGTGGGAGAGAAGTGGTGCCATAGAAAATTTTGAATTCTGGCACATAATTAGAAATTCTGAAATATGATTTCAGGGATAATAAGAGCTGATGAATGCTTCAGAGAATAAATACAAAAGAAGGGAAAAGTAGACTGTCTGAAATGAGGGATGTCATTTTAAATAGAGTGGTTATAGAAGGCCATACTGAGAAGGTAGCATGGCAAGGTCCGAATTCTTTGTCTTTTATAAAAGCAAACCCTTGATAGGTTGTATCTGTAACAAATGTCATCTCCCATTCATTGATTTATCTCATTTGCCCTTTTGCAAACATGAAACCTAACAAATGTGCAAAAAACTCCTCTGTGCTGGTTACCAAGTAGCATAAAATGAACACCTAAGGGATCACCATCCAGGTCAGGAAATAGAAAATGATTAGATTTGGGGAAGTATCATGTATTCTTTCTTGAGCACAAGTTTTTTATGCTTCCGGATCACTTCTCTCACAAAAGTTATATACCTCTCTACAAAAATACAGCTTGGTTTTATCAGTTGCTTTATATGAATTGAACTGTAGAACTGAGACAGGTCTCACCTGTATTCCCTACAATACATCCCTTAGGCAGGGATGTATTCCTTTCTGGAGATACTTAGGGGACAATCTCTTTCCTTGCATATTTGGGCTGTTGGCAGAATTCAGTTTCTAGTGGTTGGAGGACTAAGGTCTTTCTTCCTTTATTCATTGTCAGTTTATAGAGGATACCCACATTTTTTGGATTGTGCTTCCCTTCCTCCATTTTTAAACCCAGCAATGGTGATCAAGTCCCTGTCAGGCTTCAGATCTCTCCACCTCTCTTTTGGCATCTCTGACGCTTCTGCTTTCTTCCACTTTTACTGCCCATGTTATTACTTTGGGCTCATCTGGATAATCCAGGATAGTCTCCCTATTTTAAGGTCATCTGATTAGCAATCTTAATCCCTCTATCAAGTAACTGAAATATTTAGACTTAAGACCCTTAAGAAATATTTACCACAGGTACACATATCTTTAAGTCTGATACTCCACATCCTCATCCCCTCTTGATATTGTCAGATTCTTATAAATTTGCAGTGGTATCAGGATGCAGTTTCATTCTGTATTTCTCCCATAACTGATGAGGTTAAATATCTTTCTCCATGTTTATAGGGCATGCAGATTTCCTCTTTGTAAAATTTACTAATTAAGCCTTTTGCCAATTTTTCTGCTGGATTGCTTTCCTTCTTCCTCACAGATTTGTAGAAGTTTTTAAAATATAATCCAATACTAGTCCTATTTTAGATTCATGTACTAAAATAGATTCTGCTACACTGTGCCTAAACTTCTTTCTCTTTCTATGGCATCTTTAGATGTCTACAATTCTGAACTTTAATATTGTCAAGTTTATCAATCCTTTCCTGTATGGTTAGTGTCTTTTAGTCTCAAATATTTCCCTACCCAGAGTAATAAAGGTTATATGTATAAAATTATCTTCTAAAATATTTATACTTTTGCCTTATACAAGTCAACCTTTAACCGCCCCCTGCAATTGCTGACCCATCTGATGTAGCAGAATGGGTGCACGATAAATTGGGACACTGAGGTCCCAAAACTACTTGGGAAATAGTAAAGAGATTACATTTGCCTTTAAAATATTCCGATCCACAAGCTGCTGACACGGAGTGCCCCCAGTGCCACCTGAGGTGATGACTTTTGCGCCATACCTTGAGGCATATTAGACAGACTACATGCCCTATTTCTTGCTGGCAAACCGATTACATAGGTCCTCTGCGGGCATCGGAAGGGCACAAGTATTCGTCAGTTTCTTAGGACTTGTACAAGCAAGTATAAGGGATTAACAAAACTACAGAATATGTAGGGAATGTGGACTCAGATAGATAGTGATCAAGGAACACATTTTACCAGCCATGAGGTCCAAGAACGGGCAGAGGCCCAGCATATATTATAGACTTTGCACGTGCCATCCAATCCCGCTGCTCAAGGCCTAATTGAGAGGGTGACTGGACTAATAAAAAACACATGAAAGACTTTGTCACCAGAAGGCTCCCTCACTGGACCATCTGGAAGACTAACAGAGGCCACAGCAGGACAGACACCATTCCCACAGCAGGACAGACATCAGCATATGAAGGCCTAACCAATAACAGCCCCACAGCTTGGGTGTTAGGGGAGCAGGTATTTTCAGGAGGTCTGAGGCCTACCAGGCTGGAGGAGGGACTCATTTTGTGTTTGCTACAAG
The DNA here is from genome assembly GCF_011800145.1 of Mirounga leonina. NCBI lineage: Eukaryota > Metazoa > Chordata > Mammalia > Carnivora > Phocidae > Mirounga > Mirounga leonina. The sequence continues at coordinate 7,688,377 of NW_023270466.1, forward strand.
ACCTCCCACCTGGTGAGACTTCAGTTCATTGGACATTGGTTTGAAGTCCACCCTTTGCCCCCCCCCCCCCCACTCCCCATGGCTTGGTGTCCTAATCCCTTGGGGCCAAGGGCTCAAATCCGGTATTGTTATTAACCCCTCATTCTGTATTGGTCAGGGCCCAACACACAGGCAAATATCTGCTGCTGCCCCCTGCTGCTGGGTACTGAGGTAGAGCTGTTACTCTGTGTGCCAGCTGAGGTACTCTGTACAATATAGACACACCTCTGATGGTATTAAGGGGCAAAATACATGGTATCATCCCCCAGGGAAAATACCGAAGCCAAGGGCACTGGCTCAAGGGGACCAAACTGCTACTTGGTTACTAAATGAAGATTTGCCGTATCTGTTGTTTGCCTTATCTGTTGTCTGTGTAACATTTGTCTTATCGCCCCTAGCCTCACAATTGCTGGTGTTCTTTTCTGTTGCAGCAGGAAATGTCTTCCTGTCATGGGCCACGACTTACATTAAAATTCACAATCACCCTGACTGTTGGGTCTGGGGAAACGACCTTTTTACTCAGTCACTGGGAAACCATAGTTCTATTTTTCCTTTGGTCTCATAGGTATACGGATGTTGCTGCTGTGGCATAGGGATGCAGGTCACCTCCCGATAGCTGGCTCTAGGGTCATCACAGAATAATGGCATGTAAAGATTGTAGGGCCATAAAGATGTTGGGGGTGGAGTGTAGGAGTTCTGACAGCACTGACTCCATTTTCGGCCTTCCATCTTGCTCATGTCCACACAGTGATCTCCATCCGGGCTTGGAGGTTCCAGGGCCCTTGGAGGTTAATGTATGCCCTGAGCAGAATGGAGGAAGGTTTGTGCTAATCTTCCTTAAAGTGGCACACAGAAAGCTCCACTTTGGATAAATAACAGAAATGACTGGTGCACGGAAGGTCCCACTTCAGATAACTAGTAGAGATCTTCTGGTGCATACATGGCACCACTTAGAAAACCATCCTGTGACCTCACCATCATTCCATAAAAATTGGGGATTAAGGTCCAGACTTGGGAGAGGGAGGCCACTTGCCTCTTGCTGCCTGGGTCATTCTTCCATTTGATCCTCTGTCGGTGAGTTACCCTGAATAAAACTCTGTGTAAATAGTATGGAGAGGCTTGCTTCATTTTTTTGGTCTTAAAGAGCCATCTCAGTCTGTAGGATACTGTACTGACCCTCCTCCACCTTCTAACACTTACACTAGTAACATTTTGCAGTGGGTACAACAGCTTTACAATACGTCCTACTTGATAGAGAAAGTCCTTCTACCTTGGCTTCTTAAAATATATTTATTACTTATGTGCCTTTGCATTTTCATATTAACTTTAAAATCAGTTTTTGAAGTCTTAAAAGAACCTACTGGGATTTTGTTTGATATTATATTGAACATATGAATGAATTGAGAAGTGGGTTTTAAAATATAGTTGTCCAGGGCGCCTGGGTGGCTCAGTTGGTTAGGCGACTGCCTTCGGCTCAGGTCATGATCCTGGAGTCCCTGGATCGAGTCCCGCATCGGGCTCCCTGCTCGGCAGGGAGTCTGCTTTGCCCTCTGACCCTATCCCCTCTCATGTGTTCTCTCTCATTCTCTCTCTCTCAAATAAATAAATAAAATCTTTAAAAAAAAAAATACAGTTGTCCAGGGGCACCTGGGTGGCATAGATGGTTGAATGTCTGCCTTCGGCTCAGGTCATGATCTCTAGGTCCTGGGATTGAGCCCCGCATCGGGCTGCCAGCTCAGTGGGGAGTCTACTTCTCCCTCTCCCTCTGCCTCTCTCCCAGCTTGTGCTCTGTCTCTCTCTCTCTTAAATGAATAAATAAAATCTTTAAAAAAATAAAATACGGTTGTCCAGTCTCTCAATATGGCATATCAATTTATATAATTTTGACTTAATGTCTCAAGGTTTTTAAAACTTCTATTTGGATACCTTGCATATCTTTCACTATATTTGTCTCAAACTTTCTGGCCCACTATATAGTAGGTATGTCTGCAGAGTTATTTCTTATATAGTTATGTGTCTCCTTTTTTTTCAATATAGGTTAGCAGGTTTTACAACTTTATTTTGATTCTGAGAACCAAATCCTAGTTTTATCATTTTTACCTTTGGAATTCATTAATTTCTAGTTTTACCTTTATTATGATACTTCTACTTTGTTTAGTCTTCTTTTTAAGCTTTCTCACTTTATAAAAGAAATATATAAAACCACAAATTTTCCAGTATGCACAGTTTGACCTGTAGCCCAGCAGTTCTTTATTATTATTATTATTATGTTATATTAGTCATCATATAGTACATCATTAGTTTTTAATGTAGTGTTCCATGATTCATTACTTGCATATAACACCCACTGCTCATTGCAACACGTGCCCTCCTTAATACCCATCACCGGGCTACTCCATCCTCCCACGTCCCTCCCCTCTGAAACTCTCAGATTGTTTCTCAGAGTCCATAGTCTCTCATGGTTCATCTCTCCCTCTAATTCCCCCCACCTTCAGTTTTCCTTTCTTTCCTCTAATGTCCTCCGTGCTATTCCTTATGTTCCACATAGGAGTGAAACCATATGATAATTGTCTTTCTCTGCTTGACTTATTTCACTTCGCATAATCCCCTCCACTTCCAACCATGTCAATGCAAATGGTGGGTATTCATCTTTTCTGATGGCTGAGTAATATTCCATTGTATATATGAACCACATCTTTATCCATTCATCTGTTGAAGGACATCTCGGCTCTTTCCACAGTTTGGCTATTGCGGACATTGCTGCTATTAACATTGGGCTGCATGTGCCCCTTCTTTTCTTTTCTTTTTTTTAAAAGATTTTATTTATTTATTTGAGAGAGAGAGAATGAGAGAGAGCACATGAGAGGGGGGAGGGTCAGAGGGAGAAGCAGACTCCCTGCCAAGCAGGGAGCCCGATGCGGGACTCGATCCAGGGACTCCAGGATCATGACCTGAGCTGAAGGCAGTCGCTTAACCAACTGAGCCACCCAGGCGCCCATGCCCCTTCTTTTCACTACATCTGTATCTTTGGAGTCAATACCCAGTAATGCAATTGCTGGTTCATAGGGTATCTCTATTTTTAACATCTTGAGTAACCTCCATACTGTTTTCCAGAGTGGCTGTACCAACTTGCTTTTTCATCAACAGTATAAGAGAGTTCCCCTTTCTCCACATCCTCTCCAACATTTGTTGTTTCCTGCCTTGTTAATATTTGCCATTCTAACTGGTGCAAGGTGGTATCTCATTGAGGGATTTTGATTTGAATTTCCCTGACGGCTAATTGATGATGAACATTTTTCATGTGTCTGTTAGCTTCATATTGTCTTCTTTGGGGAAGTGTTTGTTCATGTCTTCCGCCCAATTCTTGACTTGATTATTTGGTTTTTTGGATGTTGAGTTTAAGAAGTTCTTTATGGATCTTGGATACCAGCCTTTTATCTGTAATGTCGTTCACAAATATCTTCTCCCATTCCATGGGTTGCCTCTTAGTTTCATTTACTGTTTCCTTTGCAGAAGCCTTTTATCTTGATGAGGTCCCAAAAGTTCATTTTTGCTTTTGTTTCCCTTGGCTTTGGAGACGTGTCATGAAAGAAGTTGCTATGGCTGATGTCAAAGAGGTTACTGCCTATGTTCTTCTCTAGGATTTTGATGGATTCCTGTCTCACATTGACATCTTTCACCCATTTTGAGTTTATCTTTGTGTATGCTGTAAGAGAATGGTTGAGTTTCATTCCTCTGTGTATAGCTGTCCAATCTTCCAGCACCATTTATTGAAGAAACTGTCTTTTTTCCATTGGATATTTTTTCCTGCTTTGTTGAAGATTAGTTGACCATAGAGTTGAGGGCCCATCTTGGCTGTCTATTGTGTTCCATTGATCTATGTGTCTGTTTTTGTGCCAGTACCATGCTGTCTTGGTGATCACAGCTTTGTAATATACCATGAAATTAGGCAACGTGATGCCCCCAGCTTTGTTTTTATTTTTCAACATTTCCTTGGCAATTCAGGGTCTTGTCTGGTTCCATACAAATTTTAGGATTGTTTTTTCCAGCTCTTTGCAAAGTGCCAGTGTTATTTTATAAGGATGGCACTGAAAGTGTAGATTGCTCTGGGCAGCATAGACATTTTAACAATGTTTATTCTTGGGGCGCCTGGGTGGCTCAGTTGTTAGGCATCTGCCTTCGGCTCGGGTCATGATCCCAGGGTCCTGGGATCGAGCCCCGCGTTGGGCTCCCTGCTCAGCGGGAGGCCTGCTTCTCCCTCTCCCACTCCCCCTACTTGTGTTCCCACTCTCGCTATGTCTCTCTCTGTCAAATAAATTTAAAAAATCTTTAAAAAAAAAACCCAATGTTTATTCTTCCAATCCATAAGCATGGAATGTTTTTCCATCTTTCTGTGTTTTCCTCAATTTCTTTCATAAGTGTTCTGTAGTTTCTAGAGTATAGATCCTTTACCTCTTTGGTTAGGTTTATTCCTAAGTATCTTATGGTTTTTGGTGCTATTGTAAATGGAATCGATTCCCTAATTTCTCTTTCTACAGTGTATAGAAAAGCAACTTATTTCTGTGCATTGATTTTGTATCCTGAAACATTACTGAATTGCTGTATGAGTTCTAGCAATTTGGAGGTGGAGTCTTTTCGGTTTTCCACATAAAGTATCATGTCATCGGTGAAGAGAGAGTTTGACTTGAATGCTGTTTATTTCTTTTTGTTGTCTGATTGCTGATGCTAAGACTTCTGCTACTACTATGTTGAACGATAGTGGCAAGAGTGGGCATCCCTGTCATGTTCCTGATCTTAAGGGAAAAGCTCTCAGCTTTTCCCCATTGAGAATAATATTCGCAGTGGGCTTTTCATAGATGGCTTTTATGATATTGAGGTATGTTCCCTCTATCGCTACACTCTGAAGAGTTTTAATCAGGAAAGGATGCTGTAATTTGTCAAATGCTTTTTCTGCACCAATTGAGAGGATCATACGGTTCTTGTCTTTTCTTTTATTAATGTATTCTCTCACATTGATTGATTTGTGAATGTTGAACCACCCTTGCATCCCAGGAATAAATCCCATCTGTTCTTGATGGATAATCCTTTAATGTACTGTTGGATCCTATTGGCTAGGATCTTGCTGAGTGTCTTGGCATCCATGTTCATCAGGGATATTGATCAATAATTCTCCCTTTTGATGGGGTCTTTGTCTGGTTTTGGGATCAAGGTAATGCTGGCCTCATAGAACAAGTTTGGAAGTTTTCCTTCTGTTTCTATTTTTTTTTAAGATTTTATTTATTTATTTGTGAGAGAGAGTGTAAGTGAGAGAGCAGAAGCAGGGGGAGCAGCAGAGGGAGAGGGAGAAGCAAACTCCCTGCTGAGCAGGGAGCCCAATGCAGGACTCTATCTCAGGACGCTGGGAATCATGACCTGAGTTGAAGGTACCAGTGAACTGACTGAGCCACCCAGGCACACCTCTTTCTATTTTTTGAAACAGCTTCAGAAGAATATGTATTATTTCTTCTTTAAATGTTTGGTAGAATTCCTCTGGGAAGCCATCTGGCCCTGGATTCTTGTTTTTTGGGAGGTTTTTGATTACTGCTTCAATTTCATTACTGGTTATTGGTCTATTCAGATTGTCAATTTCTTCCCGTTTCAGTCTTCATAGTTTATAAGTTTCCAGGAAGGCATCCATTTCTTCCAGATTGCTTAATTTATTGGCATAAAGTTGCTGATAATAATTTCTAATAATTGTTTCTATTTCCTTGGTGTTAGTTGTGATCTCTTCCCTTTCATTCATAATTTTATTAATTTGGGTCCTTTTTCTTTTCTTTTGGATAAGTCTGGCCAGAGGTTTATTGATCTTACTAATTCTTTCAAAGAACCAGCTTCTAGGGCGCCTGGGTGGCTCAGTTGGTTGAGCGACTGCCTTTGGCTCAGGTCATGATCCTGGAGTCCTGGGATCGAGTCCCACATCGGGCTCTCTGCTTGGCGGGGAGTCTGCTTCTCCTCTGACCCTCCCCCCTCTCATGAGCTCTCTCTCTCTCTCAAATAAATAAATAAATAAAATCTTAAAAAAAAAACCAAAAAAAAAATACTACTTTATTTTTCTTATTTTTATTTTTTAAAAGATTTTATTTATTTATCTGAGACAGAGAGAATGAGAGAGACAGAGAGCACATGAGAGGGGGGAGGGTCAGAGGGAGAAGCAGGCTCCCTGCCGAGCAGGGAGCCCAATGCGGGACTCGATCCAGGGATTCCAGGATCATGACATGAGCCGAAGGCAGTCGCTTAACCAACTGAGCCACCCAGGCGCCCAAAATACTACTTAAAAAAAAAAAAAAAAAAAAAAAGAACCAGCTTCTAGTTTCATTGATCTACTCTACTGTTTTTCTGGTTTTTATTTCATTGATCTCTGCTCTAATATTTATTATTCCTCTTCTCCTGCTTGGATATGGATGGGTCATGTCTTTTTATCCAATCTGCAACCCTGTGCTGTTTCATGGGTGCATTTAGGCTGTTCACATTGAGAGTGACTATTGAAAGGTATGATTTTAGTGGCATCTTGCTGCCTGTGAAGTCCCTGTTTCTATAGATTGTCTCTGTAAACTTCTGGTCTATACTACTCTTAGGGTCATTCTTCTTTTATACAATCCCCCTTAATATTTCTTGCAGGGCCAGCATGGTGGTCACATACTATTTCAGTTTCTGTTTGTCCTGGAAGCTCTTTATCTCTCCATCCATTCTGAATGACAGCCTTGCTGGATAAAGTATTCTTGGCTGCATGTTCTTCTCATTTAGTCCTGAATATGTCTTGCCAGCCCTTTCTGGCTTGCCAGGTCTCTGTGGACAGGCCTGACGTTATTCTGATGTTCCTTCCTCTGTATGTAAGAAATTTCTTCCCCCTAGCTGCTTTCAGGATTGCTTCCTTCGTTCTAAGATTTGTGAGTTTTACTATTATATGTTGAGGCATTGATCTGTTCTCATTGATCTTGGGAGGGGTCCTCTCTGCCTCTTGGACATGAATGCTTGTTTCCTTCCCCAGATTAGAGAAGTTCTCAGCTATGATTTGCTCAAATATATCTTTTAGTCCTCTCTCTCTCTCTCCACCCTCTCAGGGATCCCAATAATTCTGACATTGGAACGTTTCATGGTGTCATTAATCCCTCTCAGTCTGATCTCTTGGGCTTTCAGGAGTTTATCCCAGGTCTTCTCAGCTTCCTTCTTTTCTATCATCTTATCTTCTAGCTCATTCTTCAGCCTCATTTACCCTGGCTGTCAGAGTATCCTGTTTAGACTGCATCTCATTCAAAGCATTTTTAAGTTTGGCCTGATTATATCTCATTTCTGCCCTTAGAGATTCTATATTGCACTAATATTTTTCTCAAGCCTAGATATCGACTTCATAATTGCTACTCTGAAGTCTATCTCTGACATCTTGCTAATATCCATATCCATTAGGTCTGTGGCAGAGGCCATAATTTCTGATTCTTTTCTTTGTTGGGGGTTCCTCCTCTTAGTCATTCTGTTGAGGGGTTGTTGAGGGAATGTACAGAGTCCAAAGTATTAACCATGACCCAAGCAAGATGCACCTGTTTTATAGGGATCCTAGGCTTGTCATACTCTTGTTCTTCCAGCCTGTCTTCTGGAGGAGGGGCCTGCCGCGCTGTTACTCAGGCAACTCTGCTTGAGCAGAGTTGCTCTGCCCCCCTGTGGGGGGCTTTGGGTGGGCTCAGTGAAAACCGGTTTTTTGAGCTTTTGTTCTCTGGTGGCTTCCCGTGTCTCTTCTGTCTCTTCCTAGAGTCAGAGCAGAAATGACTGCACCCAAAGCTCTGTCCCAGGGCAGAGAAATCGTAGTCTGCTCTTCACTGAGCTCTCCTGGCCACACAGTCTCTGTTTCTGTCTGCACTGCTAAAATCTGCAGCCTCCCCAGTGGTGTGCCCCACAGCCACTCTCCCAGAGGTCAATCCCAGGGCCCGGTGTGTCTCTGCCCTTTGTGCTTCTAAAACTGGGACCAGACCTGTGGTTCACGCGCCCACACCCGCAGCTTTTGGATCTTGTCTGGGGGCTGCACTGAATTCCTTTCCCTGCTGCTTCCAGTCTGTGGGTCTGTGCCTGGTCCCCAGCGTGGGACGCTTTTGCACTCCGGTGTTATAGCACCTTCCTGGCGCCAGTTTGTGGCGGCTTCCTCCCCCTTCTGTTTATTTTCTTACATCTCAGGTTGATTTTGTGGGTGTTCAGAATGGTTTGGTAGATATCCAGCTAAATTCAGGGGACAGCTTGAAATAGACTGCTATCTTACCTCAGGGCTTCCCAACAGTTCTAATACACATTTTTCATTTTTATAAACTTCTTGATAATTTGCAATTTTTATTTACTCTTTGAATAGATTTTTAAAAGACATTTAGTTTTGATTTTCAGATAGAGGGGTTTTAGTTTCTCTCATTGTTTCCAAGTTCTAGTTTTATTGAAATCATAGTTCTACCTTTTGGTATTGAAATTTTCTTTTGATGTAAAGTATTTACACTTTGTGAGTGTTCCAATGTTATTCAAAAGAAGGCTTATTCCTTGTTTTTTGGAGTATAGAGTTTGAAAAGGCACATATTACATTCACTTTATAAATTATGCTACTTACATCTTCTAGAGGAAGAGTTAAGTTTTCCTGTAAAGGGCCAGAAAGTAAATATTTTAGGTTTTGTGGGCCATATATTTTCTTTTGCACTACAGAGAAAAGCAGTCACAGACCATATATAAATAAAAGAGTTCCAATTAAACTTTATTTACAAAAACTGGTAGCTGGTTGGAGTTTTGCTAGAGTTTGCTGACCCCCAAATCTAGAGCCTTAGTTGTTGTTCACTGGATTTGGTAAAAATCAGAAAGGTATATTAAGCTCTCCTATGTCTCACATGTTCACATTTTTCCTCATGTGTCTTGCAGGTTTTTTGTATCTTGATGATAACATATTTAGTGCACATATATTCAATATCTTTATATTTCCTTCTTAAACTGTTTTCTTTAGCAATATTCCAGTGCAATATTCAAGTTGAGTGTCTGCCTTCAGCTCAGGTCATGATCTCCAGGTCCTGGGATCGAGCCCTGCATCAGGCTCCCAGCTTACTTACTATTAAATATTATACTTACTATTAAACATTCTATATTATTATTTTTTACCTAAATTCAACCTTGAGCAGTAAGTAAATGAACCCTGAATTATTTCTGTCTTATTAGCTTAATAATTTATTATTTTTTGTTTCAAACCCTCTAAATTATTTCTTAGGTATATCACTGGATAAAATTTCACCATTTTCTATTTGTTTACTAACTTTCTATTTATTTTTCTTTACTAATTTTATTTTTAAGTTTTTATTTTATTTTATTTTATTTTATTCTACTTGTTTATTTGAGAGAGAGTGCAAGAGATAGCAAGCATGAGTGGGTTGGGTGAGGGGCTGCCTTAAAGGAGCAAACTCCCAGCTGAGGGAGGGAGAAGCAAACTCCCAGCTGACCCGGGAGCCTGATGTGGGGCCTGATCCCAGGACCCTGGGATTGTGACCTGAGCCGAAGGTTGATGCTCAACCAACTGAGCCACCCAGGCGCCCCTTAAAGTTTTTATTTTAATCATCTGGTGCTTGTTACAACAAGTGCACTCTTTAATCTCCATCACCTATCTAACCCATACCTCCAACCACCTTCCCTCTGGTAACCAGCAGTTTGTTCTCTTTGTTTAAGAGTCTGTTTCTTGGCTTATCTCTCTCCCCCACCCTCTTTTTTTCCCTTGCTCATTTCTTTTGTTTCTTAAATTCCACATATGAATGAAAGCATATGGTATTTGTCTTTCTCTGACAGACTTATTTCACTTAGCATCATACTGTCCAGCTCCATCCATGTCATTGCAAATGGCAGGATTTCATTCTTTTTTTCCCATGTATATACACACCACATCTTCTTTATCCATTCATTAGTCGATGGACACTTGGACTACTTCCATATCGTGGCTATGCTAAAAAAACAGGGGTGCATGTTTCCCTTTGAATTAGTATTTTTGTATTCTTTGGGTAAATACCCAGTAGTGGAATTACTGGATCATAGGGTAATTCTATTTTTAATTTTTTGAGGAAACTCTATAACTTTTTCAGGAAATTCCAGAGTGGCTGCACCAGTTGCATTCCAACCAACAGTGCAAGAGGGTTCCCCTTTCTTCATATCCTCACCAACACGTGTTGTTTCTTGTGTTGTTGATTTTGGCCATTCTGACAGGTCTGAGGTGATATCTCATTGTGGGTTTGATTTGGGTTTGTTTTTCTAATTTCTACATAATTTATTTCTTCTCTAATCTTTATTATTTCATTTCTTCTGCTTTTTTTGTTTGTTTGTTGTTTTTTTTTTATAGCTCCTTTAGGTGTAAGGTTAGGTCATTTGATATTTTTCTTGCTTTTTGAGGTAGGCCTGTATTGCTATAAGCTTCCGTCTTATAAACCACTTTGCTGCATCCCAAAGATTTTGAACTATTGTGTTTTCATTTTCGTGTGTTTTTAAATTTCTTCTTTGATTTTCTAGGTGACCCATTCATTGTTTAGTAACATGTTATTTCACCTCCAGGTATTTGTGGCTTTCCAGATTTTTTCTTGTGGTTAACTTCTAGGTTCATAGTGTTATGGTCAGAAAAGTTGCATGGCATGACTTTGGTCTTTTTGAATTTGTTGAGGCTTCTTTTGTGGCCTAATATGTGATCTATTCCAGAGAATGTGTCATGTGCACTTGAAAAGAATGTGTATTCTGCTGTTTGGGGGTGGAATGTCCTGAATATATCTGTAACTTCCATCTGGTCCAATGTGTCATTCAAAGCCATTATTTCTTTGTTGATTTTCTGTTTAGATGATTTGTCCATTGATGTAAGTGGGGTGTTAAAGTCCCCTACTATTTGTAATATCAATTAGTTCCTTTGTGTTTGTTATTAACTGTTTTGTGTATTTGGGTGCTCCCATTTTGGGTGCATAAATGTTTACAATTGTTATATCTTCTTGTTGGATTCTCCCATTTAAATTATGTAGTGTCCTTCTTTGTCTCTTTTTACAGTCTTTTTTTAAAGTCTATTTTGTCTGATATAAGTATTGCCACTCCAGCTTTCTTTTGACTTCCATTTATGTGTTAAATGTTTCTCCATCCCCTCACTTTCAATCTGCAGGTGTCTGTAGGTCTAAAATGAGTCTCTTGTAGGCAGCATATAGGTGGGCCTTGGTTTTTTTTTTTTTTTTTTTTTTTTTTTAATTTTTTTTATTCTTATGTTAATCCCCATACATTACATCATTAGTTTTAGATGAAGTGTACCATGATTCATTGTTTGTGCATAACACCCAGTGCTCCATGCAGAATGTGCCCTCCTCAATACCCACCACCAGGCTAACCCATCCTCCCACCCCCCTCCCCTCTAGAACCCTCAGTTTGTTTTTCAGAGTCCATCGTCTCTCATGGTTCATCTATGGTGGGCCTTGTTTTTTATCCATTCTGACACCCTATGTCTTTTGATTGGAGCATTTATTCCATTTACATTCAAAGTAATTATTTATAGGCATGTATTTATTTCCATTTTGTTACTTGTTTTGTGGTTGTTCCTGAAGATTTTCTCTGATCCTTTCTTGTCTTTTTCTCTTTCATAGTTTACTGGTTTTGTTGAGGTTTATGTGATATATTTGGATTTCTTTCTCTTTCTTATTTGCATATTTATTAGTGTTTTTTTAATTTGTGGTTACTATTAGGTTTGTATATAACATTTTCTGCTATAGCTATCTATAATAAGTTGATGGTTGCTTAAGCTTGAATCCATTCTTTATTCCCCTCCTCCCCACGTTTTAAGTATATGGTGTCATATTTTACATCCTTTTATTTTGTGAGTACCTTGACTGATTTTTACAGATATATTTAGTTTTACTTCTTTTGTGCTTCTTTTTATACTGCTATTTATGGTCTTACCTTTCCACTCAGAGTCCCTTTTAATATTTCTTGTAGGGTGGTTAAGTGGTCATGATTTCCTTTAGTTTTTGTTTGACTGAGAAACTCTTTAGCTCTCCTTCTATTCTGAATGATAGCCTTGCTGGTTAGAGTATTCTTGGCTGTAGGTTTTTCCCATTGAACACTTTGAATATATCTTGCCACTTCTTTCTGTCTTGGAAAATTTCTGCTGCAAAATCTACTGTTAACTTCCTTTTGTCTATAACTGTCTTCTTTTGTATTGCTGCTTCAAAATTTTTTTCTTTATCACTAGATTTTGACATTTTAATTACAATATGTGTTAGTGTGTATCTACTTTTGTTGATTTTGTTGGGGGTTCTCTGTACCTCCTGGATCTGGATATCTGTTTCTTTTTCCAGATTAGGGAAGTTTTCAGGTATTATCTCTTAAATTCTCTCCCTCCTTTTTTCTCTCTTCTTCTGGGAGTCCTATAATGCAAATGTTACTATGTTTGATGGAATCACGGAGTTCCTTAATTCAATTTTTGTTTTGCATAATCCTGTTTTCTCTCTTTTGTTCAGCTTGATTACTTTATCTTCTAGGTCATTAATTCATTCTTCTGTTTCAGCCTGCTGTTCATCCATCAAGCATATTTCTCATTTTGTTTATTGATCCCTTTATCCCTGCTATGCTCTGTTTTTCTTATTTCTGTGTTAATGGTCTCACTGATGTTCTCCACTCTTCTCAAGTCCGTTATGTATCCTTATGATCATTGCTTTAAATTTTCCACCAGGCATGCTTAGATCTCTGGCCCAGGCCTTGTCCTGTTCTTTCATTTGGGACAAATTTCTCTGTCTTCTCATTTATCTGAGTCTCTGTGCCTATTTCTTTTTTTAAAGATTTTTATTTATTTATTTGAGAGAGAGAGACAGAGAGAGAGCACATGAGAGGGGGGAGGGTCGGGAGGGTCAGAGGGAGAAGCAGACTCCCTGCCGAGCAGGGAGCCCAATGCGGGACTCGATCCAGGGACTCCAGGATCATGACCTGAGCCGAAGGCAGTCGCTTAACCAACTGAGCCACCCAGGCGCCCTCTGTGCCTATTTCTGCATGTTAAGAAAATCAACTACATTTTCCTCTTATTGAAGTAAGTAGCTTTATGAAGAAGAAGTCCTGTAGTGTCCTGCTGTATAGTGTCCCCTGTTCTCTAGGGCCTGTTGCTTCTGGGAGTGTCTCTAACGTGTCTTGTGTGTGCTCTGTTGTTTTGTCCTGGCTGTTTTATCATCAGGTCAGTCATCTGTAGAGGCTGTCTTTGCCTGTTGTGTGCAATGTTGTGCCCCTGGCCTGAATGTGGTGTTTTGTAACTAAGTGTGCTTTGATCTCCTTTTGAAATATCAGAGGGCTTAGACTTCCTGATTCCAAAACTTATTATAAGCTACATTAATCAAGAGTGTGGCATTAACATTAAGATAGACATATAGGTCAAGGAAACAAAATAGAGTTCGGAAACAGACCCACACTAAAGTGCCAAGGCAGTTCAATGGGGGAAAGAATAATATGTGCCTCAATTATTGCTGATATAATTAGATAGCAAAATGTGAAAAATGAACACCAACTCTAGTTTTATACCATATAATTACCTGGCAATGGATTATAAACCTCATATTAAATCTAAAATTAGAAAAAATATGCAATGGGAAAAGTCTCTTCAATAAATGGTGCTAGGAAAATTGGACAGCTATATACAGAACAATGAAACTCGACCATTCGCTAACACCATACACAAAGATAAACTCAAAATGGGTGAAAGACCTCAATGTGAGACAGGAATCCATCAAAATCCTAGAGGAGAACATATACAGTAACCTCTTCGACGTTGGCCACAGCAACTTCTTTCAAGATACATCTCTAAAGGCAAGTGAAACAAAAGGGAAAGATGAACTTTTGGGACTTCATCAAGATAAAAATCTTCTGCACAGCAAAGGAAACAGTCAACAAAATAAAGAGGCAACCCACAGAATAGGAGAAGATATTTGCAAATGACACTACAGATAAAGGGCTGGTATCCAAGATCTATAAAGAGCTTCTCAAACTCAACACCCAAAAAACAAATAATCAAGTCAAAAAATGGGCAGAAGATATGAACAGACACTTCTCAAAAGAAGACATACAAATGGCTAACAGACACATGAAAAAATGTTCATCATCATTAGCCATCAGGGAAATTCAAATCAAAACCATATTGAGATACCACCTTACACCAGTTAGAATGGCAAAAATTGACAAGGCAAGAAACAACAAATGTTGGAGAGGATATGGAGAAAGGGGAACTCTCTTACACTGTTGGTGGGAATGCAAGTGGGTACAGCCACTTTGGAAAACAGTATGGAGATACCTCAAAAATTTAAAAATAGAGCTACCCTATGACCCAGCAATTGCACTCCTGGGTATTTACCCCAAAGATACCGATGTAGTAAAAAGAAGGGCCATATGCACCCCAATGTTCATAACAGCAATAGCCAAACTGTGGAAAGAGCCGAGATGCCCTCCAACAGATGAATGAATAAAGAAGATGTGGTCCATATATACAATGGAATATTACTCAGCCATCAGAAAGAATGAATACCCAACTTTTACATCAACATGGATGGGACTGGAGGTGATTATGCTAAGTGAAATAAGTCAAGCAGAGAATGTCAATTATCATATGGTTTCACTTATTTGTGGAGCATAAGGAATAGCATGGAGGACACTAGGAGAAGGAAGGGAAAACTGAAGGGGAAGAAATCAGAGGGGGAGACAAACCATGAAAGACTATGGACTCTGAGAAACACACTGAGGGTTTTAGAGGGGAGGAGGGTTGGGGGGTGGGTTAGCCCAGTGGTGGGTATTAAGGAGGGCATGTACTGCATGGAGCACTGGGTGTTATATGAAAACAATGAATCATGGAACACTACATCAAAAATTAATGATGTACTGTATGGTGACTAACATAACATCATAAAATAAAATTAAATTTAAAAAAATTGTAAAATTTCTCAAAGAAAACAGGAGAAAACCTTAGTGTGCAGAGAGAATTCACCTTGCCCAGATAAATGTTTGGCCCTTGTCCAGCTCCTGGAAAGGTAAGCCCTAGGCTTTTGGAATATGCTGTTTGATCAGATTTTGTTTACCTGAGGACTATGCTAACTATGTGATTTATGGTGGGTGGGACTTGGTTCACATGATATCAGTTTGACCTCTGGATGGGCTGGAGACAGGTTAGTCAAGCAGATGGTCAGCTATGCTCATATGACTGACCCCCTATAAAAGTCCTGGATACCAAGGCTTGGGTTGATCTTGCCTGGTTGGCAATACTCTGTATGCACTGCCATATATTATTGCTGGGAAAAAAAGAGCACTGTCCATGTGACTCCATTGGGATAGGACAACTGGAAGCTTATGCCTGGTGTCTCCCGGAACCTACTCTTCATGCCTCTTCTCTTTGTTGATTTTAGTCTGCATCCTTTTGCTGTAACAAACCATAATCGTGAGTATATGGCTTTTCTGAGTTCTGTGAGTCCTTCTAATGATTGGTGGGGTCCTCAGGACCTCCCAAACTGCACCTAGTGACTCTGCATTAGACAGAGATTTCTGAAATAGGATGCAAAAAGCATGCACGACCTCATTAGTCATTAGGCAAATTTAAATTAAAACCTAATAACCTACAATTAGACACCCAAAAGAGTAGTGAAAAATAATAAGACTTAGAATGCCAAATGTTAGTAAGATTGCAGAGCAACCAGAACTCTCATACATTGTTAATAGGCATGGGAAATGGCATAGCCCCTTGAAAACAGTTGGTGGTTTTTAAGAAAATTACCTATATAACTTACCATAAGACCCAGGAAGTCAACACTTCAGTATTTACACACGAGAAATGACATGTTCATACAAAGATCTGTACTCAAACATTCATAAGTTTTATTCATAATGACCCCAAATTGGAAACAACCCAAATACGTATCAGTTGTTATGTGGATAAGAGATTGTGGTATATATGCACACAAATGAACATGACTCAGAAATAAAAAGAATAAACTACTGATATACAAAACAACATGCACAAATCTAAAAGATTCTGGAAAAACAAAACAAAACATTCTGCCAAGTGAAATAAGCCAAAGGAGAGTATATACTGTATCATTACATTTATATATAATTATAAAAAAGGGAAAACAATTATGACAGAAAGCCAAACAGTGGCTGCTAGGGCCCTGGGTGGTGGTGATGGAAGGGTGGGAATGACTTTTTGAGGTGATGGAAATATTCTATGTTATGATTTTGGTGTAGAAATCAAGTGCATACATTTCTCAAAACTCAATGAATTGTACAATAAAAAGTTCATTTTCTGTTAAATATTAAAAAAGAATAGATTACATTCTTGAGGGAGTCACATGGTAAGGTCTGCTCACACACTGGGACAAGTGGCTGTAGTTCTCCAGCATCACATGTCTGTACAGCATCCTCTGAGCAGGGCCCAGGGGCTTCCACTCCTCTTGGGTGAACTTTGCAGTCACATCTTTGTGTAACACAGCTGCCTGTAATACACATTTCTTTTTCTTCTTTTCTTTTTAAAAAAAATTTTATTTATTTATTTGAGAGAGAGTGAGAGAGAGAGAGAAAGAGAGATCATGAGCAGGGGGGAAGGGCAAAGGGAGAAGCAGACTGTGCTGAGCAGGGAACCCAATGTGGGACTCCATCCCAACACCCTGGGATCATGACCTGAGCTGAAGGCAGATACTTAACTGACTGAGACACCCAGGCGCCCTGTAATAGCACGTTTCTGATCAACCTGAAGAGTTCAGAAACAGGAGACCTGGAAAATATCTTTGGGAACTACTTCTTCTGTTTACTGTTGAGAGTTCAGACAAAATGTTACAAAAGATGATTATTATGGCCCTAACTTTGTCTTATACTTTGAAGTACTCATACAAACAGTACAAATATTATTCTTATTATTCTTATGCCCTAATTAAATTGTATTATATACATAAAATACATATAATGCCAGTTAATAATATACTGATTTGAGGGCATAGCATAATGGTGCCCTAAAGATGTTTATGGCCTTACCTGTGAATATATACCTTCCATGGCAAAAGGGACTCTACAGATATGATTAAGGTTAAGTACTTAACTGAAGTACTTTGAAGTGAGGATATTATCCTAAATTATCTGGGTATGCCCATCCTAATAACATACATCCTTAAAAGCAGAGAACATTTCCCAGCTTTGGTCAGAGCTGGGTCTGACAACAAAAGATGGCTCAGGGAATGTGACATTGTTGGCTCTGAAGATGGAGGAAGGTGGACATCAGCCAAGGAAGAGGGGGTGGCCTATAGAAACAGTGAAACTGCAAAGAAACAAATTCTCCTCTACAGACTCCAGAAAGAAATGCAAACCTGCCAACATCTTTATTTTAGCCTAGGGAGTCTTGTATGAGACTTCTGACCCTCAAACCTCTAAGATAATGAATTTATGTTGTTTTAAGCCACTAGGTTTGTGGTCCTGGCACAACAAAAAACTAATACACTAATCAAGCTTAGTGCTTTATATTTTTCAAGATAAAATTATAAATAGGTTTCTTCATTTACCCCATTCAGATTCTCTGCTGGGATAATGGGGAGTCAACAAAGAGACACATGTAAGCCCTGGCAGTATACATGTGAACAGATTTGTCTTTCAAAAACAGTGCTCTAGAAGAAGAGTGAAGAAACAGAAGAAACCAACTTAAGTGATGACCAGCTATCTTAAGGCAAAGCAATGGGGATGAAGCACATGAAACCAATTCTGTAAGAGAGAGAAACAAAATCGGTCAATAATTTCTTGGGTAGCTATGGAGAGAAAATGCATGAGTAATTGGGTGGGTGCTGATGCCGTAAACTAAGATTGGAAGAAAAGGAGAATGGGGTTGGGCAGAGGGTTAGAGTAAAGCAATCATGCTCAAAATGTGCTCAAAATGTCTGTGAACAAAAAGTGGAATTATCCACTTCACAGTTATTTATATAATTTTGGAGCTCACAAAGGATGTCTAAGATGAAGACAAAAATTTAGGAGACATTAGCCATTAGAAGGTGGTAACTGATGCCACTCTGTAAGTTTACCAGCCCAAAGGAACTGGTACTGATTAATGCAGCAGCAAGCGCAGGGGGCTGAATGTGCAGGAACAGCCCTCAACTAAGGACAAAAACTAGGTAATAAATATTCCACCTCCTTTCCCAGGAAGAACCCTCTGAGAGGCATCTCCTTACTTCCTTGGAGTGTTCCCACAGAGACTGAGCCTACAACCCACTGTGATCACTGTGACCACTGACTGTTTCCCCTCTTTCCTGTTTGAATCTTCTCTGTATCCTCACACCTTTTCCCTGGGAAATGGCTCTAACATATACCACCTGTACTCAAGCTGTGGTCTTAGGGTCTGAGGGAATCCATTCCATGTCACCCTTCACAATGGCTGGTTTGACATCTTGCTCCAGCAGAAGCCAGACTCCTTGTAATGGGCTTTGAAGGCCCACATGACCCATCTCTCTTAGTCTGTTTTATTACTCTCATTACTTATTCTGCCCTAGTCACACCGGCCTGACTGCTGTCCTGGGACCCCTCCAGCACGACCCTCTCCCAGGACTAATTACTGTCTCAGGATCAAACATTCTCTAGATACCTGAGTGGCTTATTCCTTCATTTTCTTTAAAGTTTCTCTCAAATATCTTCTCATAGAAGCCTATCTGATTATTTTATTTAAAATTATTACTTATTCTTCTAGACCTCCCCATGAAACTTCTACAGCTTTATATTTTTCCATAGCAATTCTTCAACTTCTGACATACTATGATGTATTTTTTAAAGTTTATTTTACATTTTTTTGTCACTAGAATGTATGCTACACGAGGAAAGATTTTTTTGTCTATTGTGTTCACTACTATCTTACCAGTGACTAAAACAGTGCCTTGTGCATAGCATTCAGTTAAATGGTGTCAATTAAATGAATGATGAATGAACAAATACTTTGCATGCAAAATGTTACAATCTCTATGGAAGACAACAGTGCAATATTTATCAAAATTAAAAATGCATTTATGTCTGACCAGGTAACCCCATTCTAGCATTTAACCTATATTTCCCCTTCCCCTACCCTTGGACACACATATATGGAATTATTTATATATAAAGTCATTCATTGTAAATAATTTAAGTGTCTTTCTTAAGCAATACATTAAAAAAAAAAACAATGGTAGTTTCATAAAATGGAAAACCATGCAGCTACAGAAAGGAAATAAGGAATTTCACTAAGTCCTGATAGGAAAAATGTCTAAAATACATTATGTAAAAAAACCGAGGGATGGAACAGGATATACAGTATACAAATTGTTGGCTAAGAATTAGAATAAACATAACCATATTGGCTTGCCTTTTCATAATCAAATAATGGAAGGATATACAAAAAACTTAACCATAAAATAGTTTCTTCGGGAGGCAGAGGACACTAGGATAGATGAAGACAGAGATGGCTCTCACAGTAGAGGATTCACCTTGTCCAAAGAAAGGTTTGGTTCTTGTCCAGCTCCTAGGAGAAACTCTCTAAGTCCCTGAGATGTCCTGCCTGTTAAGAGTCTCTTTGCCTGGGGGGCCTGGGTATATGCCCTATAGTCTGTGCTAACAATGTGATTTATGATGTGGGCCTTGGGCTGTGAGGTATCAATTTGATCTCAGGAGACAAAGGTGAGCCATGTGGGAATTCAGCCACGCCTACGTGACTAATTGCCAGTTAAATCTCTAGACATCGAGGCTTGGGTGATCTTCCTGGCTAGCAATATTCCATGTGCGTCGCCGCACATTGTTGCTGGAAGTATGCGGTGTCCACATGAGCACTAGGAGAGGACAACTGAAAGCTCACATCTGGTCTCTCCTGGATTCTGCACTATACATGTCTTTCCTTTGCTGAATTTATTCTATATCTTTTTTGTGTAATAAACCATATCCTTGAGTATAATGGCTTTTCTGAGTTCTGTAAGTCCTTCTAGCAAATGACTGAACTTGCAGGTGGTCTTGTGAACCTCTCAAACTGCAATACCTTTTTAGATTTTATAACCTTATGAATAGATGACTTATGCAAAACAGAACAAAACACTGACAGCTGGGGGCATAGAGTTGCAGAGCACTAAAATGGTAAACATGTGTCCCCTCTACTCTCAGCAGTTAGAGAACACTCCCAGCAGAAAATTCCAAGACCACACACAAATACAGAAGTTCTAAATTTCACATCAGGCCAACTAGCCCATATTTTGCTGTGTTTTTTTTTTTTTTTTAATTCAGTCTCTGTATTAAAATAAAATTTCAAAAATAATGCAAATAGGAATTGCTGATATAACAGATAAAATAACTTCAAAATCATGAGAATACTATAGACTTGGTTAAGAAAATACATTAAGGGGAGAAGGAAAGATGGCAGAGGAGTAGGGGACCCTATTTCAACTGGTACCCGGAATTGAGCTGGATATCTACCAGACCACTCTGAGCACCCAAGAAATCAGCCTGGGATGTAAGAAGATCTGGATCTCTACAAACAGAATCTCACAGGCGGTTGGTTTTGAGGTATGAAGTGGGGAGTCATGATTCCACCGGCAGATATTGGAGGATAAACGGCAGCGGGAGGGAGCCTGTCCATGGGGACCCTACACCGCTGGTGAGCAACAGCCTCACACAAGGGGAGGGGCCACAGACTCGGAGACCGGTAGTGGCGGGGAAAGGACTTTAGAGCAGCCCCCGGGGTGGAAAACCAGACCGGCGGGGTCGCGGGCATGCAAACTGCAGCCCCCCGGATGGAAACCCGGAGCAGCAGAGTTGCACTGGTGAACAGCAACCCCCGGGGTGGAAACCCTGAGCGGCGGGGTGGCGCCTGCAAACTGCAGCCCCCTGGACGGAAACCCGGAGCAGCGGGGTCATGTGCAGGCGAACTGGGAGCGGCTGGCGGTTTTAGAAGCACAAAGGGCAGAGACGTGCCCCGACCTGGAGGCAGGACTGGGAGCACTGCGGAGGGGCGCGCAACCCAGGACGCTGCAGTTTATAGCAGCACGGACAGAAATGGAGACTGTGTGGCCTGGAGAGCTCACTGAAGAACAGACTGTGGTCTCTGCTCTGAGGCAGAGGGTTGGAAACGGTCTCTTCTGCTCTGACTCATGGAAGAGATGCGGAAAGCCACCAGGGAAAGCCGCCAGAGAACAAAGGCCCCCAAAACTGATTCCCACTGAGCCCATCTCCCGCCACGGCGGGGGGAGGGGGGGAGCAGGGTAACTCCACCCCAACAGGGTTGCCTGAGTAACAGCATGGCAGGCCCCTCCCACAGAAGACAGGCTGGGAAAACAAGAGGCCAGCAACCCTAAGGTCCCAAGAAAACAGGTGCATCTTGTTTGGGTTCTGGTCAATAATTTGGACTCTGTACATTCCCTCAAACACACATCAACAGAATGACTAGGAGGATGAACCCCCAAAATAGAAAAGACTCAGAGATTATGACTTATGCTGCAGATTTACAAATGGATGCAGATATAACCAAGATGTCGGAGATGGAATTCAGGCTAGCAATTGTGAAGACAATGGCTAGAATGGAGAAATCAATTATGGCAACATAGAGTCTCTAAGGGCAGAAATGAAAGGTGAATTGGCAGGACTTAAAAATGCTATCAATGAGATCCAATCCAATCTAGATAATCTAACAACTAGGGTAAGTGAGGCAGAAGAACGATTAAGCGACCTGGAAGACAATATAATAGATAAAAAGGGAAAAGAGGAGGCCAGGGAAAAACAGCTCAGAATTCATGAAAATAGAATCAGAGAAATAAGTGACACCATGAAGCTTTCCAATGTCAGAAATAAGTCAAGCAGAGAGGACAAGAAGATGTATTTGAGCAAATTGTAGCTGAGAACTTCCCTAATCTGGGGAATGAAACAAACATTCGTGTCCTAGATGCAGAGAGGACCCCTCCCAAGATCAAGGAAAACAGGCCAACACCCTGGCATGTAATAGTAAAACTTGCAAATCTTAGAACCAAGGAAACCATCTTAAGGGCAGTTGGGGGAAGAGATTCGTTATGTACAGAGGGAGGAACATCAGAATAACGTCAAACCTATCCACAGAGACCTGGCAAGCCAGAAAGGCCTGGCAAGACATATTCAGGGTACTAAATGAGAAGAACATGCAGCCAAGAATACTTTATCCAGCAAGGCTGTCATTTAGAATGGTTCTATAAAAGGAGAAAGACCCCAAGAGTGATATACAACAGAAATTTATAGGGACAATCTGTAAAAACAATGTCTTCACAGGCAACATGATGACAATTAATTCATATCTTTCAATAATCACTCTCAACGTGAATGGCCTAAATGCTCCCATAAAATGGCACAGGGTTGCTATTGGATAAAAAGACAGGACCCATCCATATGCTGCCTATAAGAGACTCATTTTGAACCTAAAGATACATCCAGACTGCAAGTGAAGGGATGGAGATCCATCTTCCATGCCAGCGGACCTCAAAAGAAAGCTGGGGGAGCAATTCTTATATCAGACAAATTAGATTTTAAACTAAAGACTGTAGTTAGAGACACAGAAGGACACTATATCATTCTTAAAGGGTCTATCCAGTAAGAAGATCTAACAATTGTAAATATCTATGCTCCCAACATGGGAGCAGCCATCTACATAAGCCAACTGTTAACCAAAATAAAGAGTCATATTGATAACAGTATGTTTAATTGCAGGAGACCTCAATACTCCACTCTCAGCAATGGACAGATCATCTAAGCAGAAAATCAACAAGGAAACAAGAGCTTTGAATGATACACTGGACCAGATGGACCTCATAGATATTTACAGAACATCCCACCCTAAAACAACAGAATACTCATTCTTCTCGAGCGCACCTGGAACTTTCTCCAGAATAGACCACATATTGGGTCACAAATCAGGTCTCAACCAATACCAAAAGATTGAGATTATTCCTTGCATATTCTCAGACCACAATGCTCTAAAACTGGAACTCAATCACAAGAAAAATTTGGAAGAAATTCAAACACTTAGAAGCTAAAGACTACTCTGCTCAAGAATGTTTGGGTCAACCAGGAAATCAAAGAAGAACTTAAACAATTCATGGAAATCAATGAGAATGAAAACGCATCGGTCCAAAACCTATGGGATACTGCAAAGGTGGTCCTAAGGGGGAAATACATAGCCATCCAAGCCTCACTCAAAAAAATAGAAAAATTGCGAATTCACCAACTAACTCTACACTTTAAAGAACCAGAGAAAAAGCAACAAACGATGCCTAAGCCATGCATTAGAAGAGAAATAATTAAAATTAGAGCCGAAATCAATGAATTAGAAACCAGAAACACAGTAGATCAGATCAACGAAACTAGAAGTTGGTTCTTTGAAAGAATTAATAAGATCGATAAATCACTGGCCAGACTTGTCCAAAAGAAAAGAGAAAGGACCCAAATTAATAAAATTAGGAATGAAAGAGGAGAGATCACAACTAACACCAAGGAAATAGAAACAATTATCAGATATTATTATCAACAACTATATGCCAATAAACTGAGCAATTTGGATGAAATGGAGGCCTTCCTGGAACCTATAAGCTGCCAAGACTGAAACAGGAAGAAATTGACAACCTGAATAGGCCAATAACCAGGAATGAGACTGAAGCAGTGATCAAAAACTTCTCAAAAAACAAGAGTCCAGGGCCTGATGGATTCCCTGGGGAATTCTCCCAAACATTCAAAGAAGAAATAATACCTATTCTACTGAAGCTGTTTCAAAAAATAGAAACAGAAGGAAAACTTCCAAACTCATTCTATAGCATTACCTTAATCCCCAAACCAGGCAAAGACCCCATCAAAAAGGAGAATTTCAGACTGATATCCCTGATGAATATGGATTCCAAAATCCTCAACAAAATCCTAGCTAATAGGATCCAAGAATACATTAAAGGATCATCCACCACGACCAAGTGGGATTTATCCCCGGGATGCAAGGGTGGTTCAACATTCGCAAATCAATCAATTCACATTAAGAAGAACACATTAATAAGAGGAGGGAGAAGAACCATATGGTCCTCTCAATTGATGCAGAAAAAACATTTGACAAAATACAGCATCCTTTCTTGATTAAAACTCTTCAGAGTATAGGGATGGGGGAACATTCCTCAAGTTCATAAAATCCATCTATGAAAAACCCTCACTGAATATCATCCTCAATGGGGAAAAGCTGAGAGCCTTTCCCTTAAGATCAGGAACACGTCAAGGATGCCCACTCTCGCCACTATTGTTCAACATAGTACTAGAAGTCCTAGCAACAGCAATCAGACAACAAAAAGAAATAAAAGGTATTCAAACTGGCAAAGAAGTCAAACTCTCTTTTTTCACAGATGACATGATACTTTATGTGGAAAACCCAAAAGACTCCACCCCCAAATTACTAGAACACATACAGCAATTCAGTAATGTGGCAGGATACAAAATCAATGCACAGAAATCAGTTGCTTTCTTATACACTAACAACGCAACTGTAGAAAGAGAAATTAGAGAAATAATTCCATTTACAATATTACCAAAAACCATAAGATACCTCGGAATAAACCTAACCAAAGAGGTAAAGGATCTACTCTAGGAACTACAGAACACTCATGAAAGAAACTGAAGAAGACACAGAAAGATGGAAAAACATTCCATGCTCATGGATCGGAAGAATAAACATTGTTAAAATGTCTATGCTACCCAGGGCAATCTACACCTTCAATGCCATCCCAATCAAAATTCCAATGACATTTTTCAAAGTGCTGGAACAAACAATCCTAAAATTTGTATGGAATCAGAAAAGACCCTGAATCGCCAAGGAAATGTTGAAAAGAAAAACAAAGCTGGGGGCATCACGTTGCCCAATTTCAAGCTATGTTACAAAGCTGTGATCACCAAGACAGCATGCGACTGGAACAAAAACAGACATACAGACTGATGGAACAGAATAGAGAACCCAGATATGGACCCTCAACTCAATGGTCAAATAATCTTTGACAAAGCTGGAAAAAATATACAATGGAAAAAAGACAGTCTCTTCAATAAATGGTGCTGGGAAAAGTGGACAGCCACATGCAGAAGAATGAAAGTCGACCATTCTCTAACACCATACACAAAGATAAACTCAAAGTGGATGAAAGACCTCAATGTGAGACAGGAATCCATCAAAATCCTAGAGGAGAACATAGGCAGTAACCTCTTTGACATCGGCCACAGCAACTTCTTTCAAGATACCTAGTGAAACAAAAGCAAAAATGAACTTTTGGGACTTCATCAAGATAAAAGCTTCTGCACAGCAAAGGAAACAGTCAACAAAACAAAGAGGCAACCCACAGAATGGGAGAAGATATTTGCAAATGACACTACAGATAAAGGGATGGTATCCAAGATCTATAAAGAGCTTCTCAAACTCAACACCCAAAAAACAAGTAATCAAGTCAAAAAGTGTGCAGAAGATATGAAAAGACACTTCCCTGAAGAAAGACATACAAATGGCTAACAGACACATGAAAAAATGTTCATCATCATTAGCTATCAGGGAAATTCAAATCAAAACCACACTGAGATACCACCTTACACCAGTTAGAATGGCAAAAATGGACAGGGAAAGAAACAACAAATGTTGGAGAGGTTGTGGAGAAAGGGAACCCTCTTACACTGTTGGTGGGAATGCAAGTTGGTGCAGCCACTTTGGAAAACAGTATGGAGGTTCCTCAAAAATTTAAAAATAGAGCTACCCTATGACCCAGCAATTGCACTCCTGGGTATTTACCCCAAAGACACAGATGTAGTGAAAAGAAGGACCATATGCACTCCAATGTTCATAAAAGCAATGTCCGCAATAGCTAACCTGTGGAAAGAGCCAAGATGCCCTTCAACAGACGAATGGATAAAGAAGATGTGGTCCATATATACAATGGAATATTACTCAGCCATCAGAGTATGAATACCCATCTTTTACATCAACATGGATGGGACTGGAGGAGATTATGCTAAGTGAAATAAGTCAAGCAGAGAAAGTCAATTATCATATGGTTTCACTTATTTGTGGAGCAAAAGGAATAGCATGGAGGACATTAGGAGAAGGAAGGGAAAAATGAGGGGGGGGTGGGGATTGGAGGGAGAGATGAACCATGAGAGACTATGGACTCTGAGAAGCCAACAGGGTTTTAGAGGAGCGGGGGGTGGATTTGTTAGCCTGGTGATGGGTATTAAGGAGGGTACGTACTGCATGGAGCACTGGGTGTTATACGAAAACAATGGATCGTGGATCACTACATCAAAAACTAATAATGTGGGCGCCTGGGTGGCTCAGTCGTTGAGCGTCTGCCTTCGGCTCGGGTCATGATCCCAGGGTCCTGGGATCGAGTCCCACATCGGGCTCCCTGCTCGGCAGGAAGCCTGCTTCTCGCTCTCCCACTCCCCCTGCTTGTGTTCCTGCTCTCGCTGTCTCTCTCTCTGTCAAATAAATAAATAAAATCTTTAAAAAAAAAAAAAACTAATAATGTATTGTATGGTGACTAACATAACATAATAAAAATTAAAAAAAGATTTAAAAAAGGAAATACATTAAAACATATAAAACCATAATTTTTTATGAATCTGTAATGACAAATATTAAAAATAGAAATGAAGGATAAACCCATGATCACTTAATAAAGTTGTTCGATAATCAAAATCTTCACTTTTGTGTGATTTTATAGTCCCCACAAGACTCTCAGTATAAGTTTCAGAAAATCTACAAATAACAGGTAATTTTCTCATATAAATTATTAGAAAAAACAAAATAGAGAAACAGAGCAGGGAAGTATCCCAATTTCTTTTATGAGTCTAAAAAACATGGTATGATAATTGGGCAGGCATGTTAGAAAATTGTAGGGTGAACTAAATTGTGATATAGAAATAAAAATTCTGTGATGCCTGGGTGACTCAGTTGGTTAAGCATCTGCCTTCTACTCAGGTCATGATCCTGGGGTCCTGGGATTGAGTCCTGCATCAGGCTCCTTGCTCGGCGGGGAGCCTGCTTCTCCCTCTGCCTTCCGCTTCCCCTGCTTGTGCTCTCTCTCTCTCTCTGAAAAATAAATAAATAAAATCTTAAAAAAAAAAGAAATAAAAATTCTAAAAATAGTATTGGGGAAAAGATATATTATATATATATAATATAAAGCAACTCACCACAGTCAGTAGCTAGTAGGGTCGATGCAGTAATTCAAGAATAAGTTTGTGTTAGAAATTCCATCATACTATTCACAGTATTTATAAAGTAAATAAATTATACCTTTCCTTCAATAGATACAGAAGTACTCAATGTAACTCATTGTACATTTATGACTAATTTGAAACTTAAGCAAATTAGAGGGAACCTAACTTACCCTCGCAAAGGTTACCTACCAAGAGCCAACAGCAAGCATCAGAGTTAACGAGGAAATTTTCCTCAAGATTAACTTGATCTATTTCTATTCTTACCTTTCCACTTAATACATGGATCCTTCTAAACCTCGTAAGTCCATTATAATACAAAGTGAGGAATGAACACAGGGCTCACCTGAGATGTGTTCTTTTTTGAGTCTCTTCTGCCTCTGCCCTGAAGCTCTGGAGAGAGATCTAAGGTCAAAAGGGTGCTATCTCTTAGGTAAGATTCTTGTTACCAGAGGCCCCCTGCTTCCTACAAGAGTGGCTTTGTCCCAAGGGAGCTGGACGTGGGCCTGGATATCAAATTAATTTTAAGATCACAAGCCTGACTCTCGGAATAACAGACTTAAAACATAAACCTCCTGTAGAGCAGAAGGGACCAGGAGCCTTAATATGACTCAAGGGATCTGAAGAGACAGCAGAAATCTCAAAATACAATTGTCACATGGTGGGATTCCAGCCATATTTACTTAGGATTTTACCCCCTGGGGACTTAGGGACAGTTGAGTTTTCTAATGCTGTGATATTAGAAAGAGTACGAGATTGGGTGTCAAACATACTACTCTTTGAATTAAGTTCCATCGCTGGCTAGCCTGTGACCTGAGCATAGCATTTCACCAATCTGAGTCTGTTTGTTTTTTAAATAATGCATTATTTTATAAAAATGTTGATAATTATACCTGTCTCACAGGATAGTTGTGAGATTTAATAACTACTCAACAAAAGCAGCAGCTCACTATTCGTAGTGAAAATACTTGGTTATGTGCTTTACAGTTGACATTTTTTGAATTGCCAAGAGACAGTCATTATAAATGTCCTAGTTTTCAGATAAGAAACCAGACTTACCCAGGTTCCTTCTGTCGTTTTGGATTTGTCAATTGCTTTACAGTTAACAGAGGTGGAATTCAGGCACATGGTTCCCCCCCCCTCTCCTGAGCACCTGCTCCTGAGGAAGACCCCCCCCCGACCTGCACCCCCAGAGACGGGGTCACTACCCCTACCTTTGACCTCAAAAAGATCCCAGGGGATAGCTGAGGGGTAACTGGGACATCCAAGGACCATACCCCGGTGGCACCCTAGCCTCGTGGAGCTTGTGCCTTCTCAGCTGAGGTGCCAGCCTTCCACAGGCGCAAAGCCACCAAAGCTCAGAGATACCCAGCCAGCAGAAACGTGAGTTCCTGAAGGAGGAAGGGGGAACGAGGGATGCACGTGCGCAAAAGGAGCCAAAGAGAGTGGTCCCAGAATTCTGTGTGTGAGTCAGTGCGATTCAGGACTACATTCCTTATAAACCTTGT
Source organism: Mirounga leonina (assembly GCF_011800145.1). NCBI lineage: Eukaryota > Metazoa > Chordata > Mammalia > Carnivora > Phocidae > Mirounga > Mirounga leonina. The sequence continues at coordinate 7,717,164 of NW_023270466.1, forward strand.
CCCCTGAGCTTGAGGTGATTGCTATGGCTTTTCGCATTTTAAAAACGTTTGCTAGATGTCAGTGAAACTTGCATATGGTCTGGACATTAGAAATATGAAGGAAAATTACAGTTACTTTTGCCAAGTAAGAAAAGGCAAGGCTGTAAAACAAAGCAAAGCTGTAAAACAAAGCGTTTATTTGGGGTCTTAGGAATTGCAATTTGGGAGATACAAATTCAGGCAGTAACTTAGATTGCACTATGAAGAGACGAAGGGGCTTAGAATTTTTAAAGGTGAAGGAGGACTTTTAGGCACATTACATAATTTCTTTCTTTCTTTTTTTTAATGATTGGTACTAGCAGGGTTACAGTAACACTATTCTATACACAATTGGTTGATAAGGTTAGTGCTAGGCAGAAAGTCTTGCACGCTGCTATTCATCCAGGTTGTTTGCAGCTTGCCAACAAGCCAAATTCATCATTCTTCTGAGACTTGAGACAGGAGGCTTGCATATAGGCCTTACTTCCTCAGTGTCCTACTGATTCTATTTTAGGTGACTCAGAAATGCTTACTCCAGTTTATTTTTATCACTCTTGTTAATTATGAAAATAATGTTAGTATTATGTAGGAAAATTTACTTATTTTTAAGAGTTATGCCAACTGAGGTATTTAGGCGTGAAACCATATATCTATAATTTTATAAATTCTCAGCCAAACGATTAGGCACATAAAGTAGAACAAAATTTTAAAATTTTGTAAAATGAAAAAAAATAAATAAAATTTTGTAAAATGAGGCAATAAATATGGGTGCTTATTTCACTATGTTCTAATATGGGTGCTTATTTCACTATGTTCACTATGTTGTAGTACAAAATTTTCCTTGAACTAAAACTTCAAAAATATGGATTTGCTCTGCTAGTGTGCCTCTTAAAATCAAAACCATCAAAAGAAGTGAAAGTACACATTTATTGGGAATAAAGCTGTGAAATGTAAATAAAAGGGTAGAACATGGAGCACAGCATTATGATAAAATAACAGCATCTGTGACCAACATCTTTACCTCAGGAAAGAAAAAAAAAAAAAGCAAGATCTTTCCGGAAATCTAGAAATAATACGCAAAAATACACACAATGAAAGTAAGAAAATTGTTATCATACAATCATGCATCTTCCAGAGACGGGCATATTAGAGAAAAGTCTTTTTACTAATTACGTATATTGAGAATGTTTTTGCTCAGTATTATTTTTCATTACCATTTCTTCTGTGACGATGACAGATTTTTAAAAGATGGATCCTATTTAACTGGAGGAAGAAATTAATAGCCATCAAGAAGTTAGTGCAATCTTTGTGAAACAGGCGTAAAGCATTAATACTAAGCAGCTTTTCTAGAAAACATTCGTCCCCTCTGCCCTGGGAACTCCGCCCCAAGCCTCGCTCGGCGCTCGGTAGTCCCGCCCGAGTGGGCCACAATCAACCTCCTCCGCCTCCCTCACAGTCAAAAGTTAGGGACGCGGGCGTGCGCTTGCGGGCGGGAGGGGTCAGGGGAGGTGTCCGGGCAGAGTCTCCACGGCTCCCGGGCGCGTTCGGCTACGTCGCTCTGCTGGGATTGGGCAAATCCTCAGTGGCGCTCCAGGCCCTCCCGCAGCCCTGGGTGCCGGGGTGCCTCCGTGGTCGCTCCCGGGCCACGGTGAACGGATCTCGGTCAATCCTGGTTGGGAAGCGAGTCCTCTGTGTCAGCCGATTCCCCAGGGTCGTGGATTTGCTCTGTTAATCGGACTGAAGTTTCTGTTTTTTGCAAAAATGGACCCTACTTGGTATCATGTGGCTTCCTTTGGGAAAGTCAGAAAACGCAAAAACATGAACCTTTAATGCAAAAGGTAAATGCAATAGTAGTGACAGTTTAATAAAGGTGGACGCACCAGCATTTATTCATTTTATGCAAACGGGTTGTTCTTCGTTTTACGCAGTCTTAGAAAATCAAGAATAAGTTTTTGTGGGAAGGGGTACACTCCTCCCCTTCTTGAGTTCTTTTGTCTGGTCTAATAATGAAATGGACAAAAGACAGATTAGCAGGAGAAAAAAAAAATTCATACATATAAAGGTCTCATAAATAAGGGATCTAAGAAGTGACCAAGATAGGCAGCTTTTATACTTTTTAGAAAAAGAAACAATAATTTGTGAGGAATGGGCAAAACAAAGAAACTTAGGTTTGGGTATTAATTAGTGAGGAATCTAAGCAGAATTTGTTTATACTGACTTCCTGGTTCTGAATTCCCTATCTCTGGTGATAAGGATGTCTCTATACCTCTTGTTACAGGGAGATTTATTTCCTGCTTTCTGTAGAGGAAGCAGGGTCAGAGTGTTCTTCTTGTACTGGCTGTTTCTTAAGTAATTTTAATTAAAAATAACCAATATTCCACTGTGGCATTATCTTGGGGTGGCTTGACCTGAGCACCAACACTTTGCAACTTGGTTTTTTTCATCCTCCTGGCTGAACAAGTCTGTTAAATAAGACTGCTATTCCTTAAACACTTCATAGAGTTCTTGTTTTTGTTTAAATATTCATTTTAAAGTTATAAATATATGTTCAGTTGATCAAAATTCAATGCACAATGGTATATTGGAAGTTTCCTTTCACTCTCTACTCCACTTTCCAAACATAACCCATGTTAACTGGAATAAAGATTCAGTGCAGCAAAATAAACACACGTTTTTCAAAAAAATTCTATGTCCACTTAATTCACTTACTTTTATACTTAACATTGTTTTGTGGTCCGGTTGTCTGGTCATGCTTTGTGGAACTATCTCATTCTTTTTCCTAGCTGCGGAAAAAGATTATTCTATGTGGGAGGTGTATCATATTTATTTAATTAATTCCTTTAAAATTTTTATTTAAATTCAATTTAATTAACATAGGGTATTATTAATTTCATAAGTAGAATTTAGTGATTCATCAGTTGTAATTAATGCCTTTTTGATGATTATTTAATTCCTTTGCAATTACCATTATCAAGGATAATATACAGTGAATATCTTTGTCCATATATCTTTGCATATTTGTGTGACTTCTGCAGTGCAGATGCCAAGAATATGGAATTTTTCCATTGAAATGTGTACCTATGTAAAAATTTAAAAGATGTTAGCAAATAGTCTTCCAAAGTGTTTCTCTCACACACTTTACAACACTGGATATTATTAGAGATGTTAAAAGAATTTGCTATTCATGTTGTATATTCATATTTTTATTGTGTTTGTATAATTTTTCTCTTTGATGGGTAAAACACTTTATAAATGAGGTCTTCCTCATATGTGTTCCAGTTGTTCTGTAGTCTATCTTTGGCATTGTCTTTGGGCATTACTTCTATCTTCTTATTGTGAGTGTTGTTGGCCAGTAAAAGTGTTAAGTTTTTACATAGTCAGTCTTTCTTTTTTCACTATTATCATGCCATCCAAATTCAAGATATAGAAATATTCACCCATTATCTCTTCTAATACTATATGTGCTTTCTTTAAATCTTTGGGTGAGTTTAATTTATTTTGGCATTGATTGAAAGAGTGTTGCAGATTCTTTCCCCCCAAATTAATGTTGATAGAGTACACCATAATATATTTATTAATCTATTATTACTTTTGTGTTAATTTGAAAATTTGCTTTTCTTACATATTAAAGTCCATATGGACTTGGATCTATTTCTGGACTTTGTATTCTGTTCCCTTGTCTGTTTATCATTGCACCATTTCTTTATTTTCAGAATTTTTCCTGGTTGTTCTCTCATACTTTCTACCAAGATAAAGTTTAGAATAAGTTTTTAGGGTCCAACCTATTAAATAATTGTGTTGAGATTTGGGTTATCATGTTATTAAATTAATATGAATTAATTGGTGAGAAATGATATTTTTACAAAAGTGATGCCATCTTCCTGAGAACAATATGGTATTTCCACTTATGCAAGTCTTCTTTAAATCCCTCCATACAGGCTAATCATACACACACAGGTTTATTATATTCAATTTGATTCTTTTCATTGTCATTAATAAAAATATATTTTTGAACAAGTTCTTTTTACTCTGTTGATGGTGTCTTCTGATACATAAAAGTTTTTAATTTTGATGAAGTCCCATTTACCTAATTTACTCTTTTGTTGCTCAGGCTTTTGGTATCATATTTAAGAATCCATTGCCAAATCCAAGATCAGAATGATTTACTCTATGTTTTCCTTAAAAGTTTTATGATGGGATGCCTGGGTCGCTCAGTTGGTTGAGCGGCTGCCTTCAGCTCAGGTCATGATCCTGGGGTCCTGGGATTGAGTCCCGCATCAGGCTCCCTGCTCACCAGGAAGCCTGCTTCTTTCTCTACCTGCTGTTCCCCCTGCTTGTGCTCTCGCTCTCTCTCACTCTCTGACAAATAAGTAAATAATATCTTTAAAAAAAAGTTTTATGATTTTTAACTATTATATTAAATCATTGACCCATTTTGTGTTAATTTTTGCCTATGGTGTGAGGTAAGGATCCAACTTTATTCTTTTCCATGTGGATATGCAGTTTTCCCAGTACCATTTATTGAAGAGAATATTTTTCCCAATGAAAAGGTCTTAACATCCTTATCAAAAACAATTGGTCGGGCGCCTGGGTGGCTCAGTTGGTTAAGCGGCTGCCTTTGGCTCAGGTCATGATCCTAGGGTCCTGGGATTGAGCCCTGCGTTGGGCTCTCTGCTCAGTGGGGAGCCTGCTTCTCCCTCTCCCACTCCCCCTGCCTGTGTTCCCTCTCTCACTGTCTCTCTCTCTCTGTCAAATAAATAAATAAAATCTTAAAAAAAAAATCAGTTGGTCATCAGCTGCAGCAGCTTCTTGCTAGACATGTCCCTAGAGGCAAGGGAAATAAAAGCAAAACTGAACTATTGGGACTTCATCACGATAAAAAGCTTTTGCACAGCAAAGGAAACAGTCAACAAAACTAAAAGGCAACCTACAGAATGGGAGAAGATATTTGCAAATGACTTATCAGATAAAGGGCTAGTATCCAAAATCTATAAAGAATTTATCAAACTCAACACCCAAAACCAAAAAATCTAGTCAAGAAATGGGCAGAAGACATGAACAGACATTTCTCCAAAGAAGACATACAAATGGCTAACAAACACATGAAAAAATGCTCAACATCCCTCGGCATCAGGGAAATACAAATACTAAACCACAATGAGATACCATCTCACACCAGTCAGAATAGCTAAAATGAACAACTCAAGAAACAACAGATACTGGCTAGGATGCGGAGAAAGGGGAACCCTCTCACATTGTTGGTGGGAATGCAAACTGGTGCAGCCACTCTGGAAAACAGTACAGAGGTTCCTCAAAAAGTTAAAAATAGAACTACTCTACAAGCTAGCAATTGTGTTACTAGGCATTTATCCAAAGGGTACAAACATAGTGATTCAAAGAGGCACATACACCCCAATGTTTATAGCAGCAATGTCCATAATAGCTAAAGTATGGAAAGAGCCCAGATCTTTATCCATTCCTCTGTCAAGATGAATGGATAAAGAAGAGGTGGTATATATATACAATAGAATATAACTTAGTCATCAAAAAGAATAAAATCTTGCCATTTGCAATGATGTGGATGGAACTAGAGGGTATAATGGGAAATGAAATAAGTCATTCTGAGAAAGACAAATACCATATGATTTACTCATATGTGGAATTTAAGAAACAAAACAGACAAACATAGGGGCAGGGAAGGAAAAATAAAATAAGAGGAAAACAGAGAGGGAGGCAAACCATAAGAGACTCTTAACTATAGGAAACAAACAGGATTGCTGGAGGGGAGGTGGGGGGAGATGGGTAATTGGTTGATGGGCATTAAGGAGGGCACTTGTAATGACCACTGGGTGTTATATGCAACTGGTGAATCACTAAATTCTATCCCTGAAACTAATAATATAGTATATGTTAACTAAATTGAATTTAAATAAAAAATTTAAAAAAATCAATTGGTCATACATGTATGGATTTATTTCTAGACTCTCAAGTCTATTCCATTGGCCCATTGGATTTCCATATGAATTTGAGGATCAGCTTTTCCATTTCTGAAAAAGGAAAAAAAAATGCCATTGGGGTTTTGATAAAGATTGTACTGAGGGGTGCCCGGGTGGTGCAGTTGGTTGAGCATCTGACTCTTGGTTTTGGTTCAAGTCATGATCTCATGGGTCATGGGATCAACCCAAGGTCAGGCTCTGCTCTCAGTATGCAATCTGCTTGGGACTTTCTCTCCCTGTCCCTCTGCTGCTCCCCCATTATCTCCTTTCTTTCTCAAATAAATGAATAAATCTTTTAAAAAAAGAATCTGTAGATCACTTTGGCTAATATTACCATTTTAATATTAGGTCTTTCAATCCATGAATACAACATGTATTTTTTGTTTATTTTTGTCTTCTTTAATTTCTTTTAGTATTGTGTTGTAGTTTACAGGGTACAAGTCTTTCACCTATAGAGATAGATAAGTAGGTGAGAGAGAGAGAGAGGGAGGGAATCCTTCCCAGTCTTTGCAGATTAGTTCTATATTGGGGTTTCCTACAACACATAGGCCTTTTGCAACTCTGCCTTATTCTTCACTTCCTGCTTGCACTGAGCCTATAGGTCAGGTAGAGGTAAAAACTTAGGATTTTCTTAGGTCTTTTTCTGAGCATGCATCATGTTCCAGGCATGCACAGTAGCTTTCTAAATCCTCCCAGTATACACTAGAACTTTTGAATGTCCTAATTTCTCAAAGAAACTCTCTCCCCAGATTTTCCTCTCTGGCTTTCAACACTCTAGTTTTGTACTCCCAGTCACCTGCAGATTGTTCATTTGCCTTACAATATTCTCAAGGATTGCCCATGATTTTGCCATCCTGAGTTCTGAGTTAGGAAAACTGACAAGTGCCTTGCATCTGTCCTTCAAGTAGCCCCCAGACAGATTAGAATAGACAAACACAATGTTTTGAGAGTAAAGTCTGCTCTGGTTCCCCCACAACGAAAGACCAGGGTTTTTCACTAGAATCATGGTCTTCATAATTGCCACTGAACCAGGGAAGGGGGTGGAGCAAGGGAAGGTAAAAAGGCCACAAAGCTTTCCTACTGTTTTTAAGTTGGCTTTTTCTTGATTCAGCTTTTTTTCCCCTAGGTTACTTGTAGACCTCTGATTATTCTGATCAGAGTTCTGATAAAGTTGATTCTGACAGTTTTTTTTCTTGGTATTTCAGTGTCTTCATGGAGGGACAGGCCCATGGAGCTACCTACTCTGCCATTTTCACTAATGACCCTTTAATTCTTTGAGCATATTATAAAAGTTGTTTTGACGTCATTGTTTGCTAAATTCAACATTTGAATCTACTCAGTGTCATTTCTATTGATTGCTTTGTTCCCCCTGAGTTTGAGTCATACTTTCTTGTTTCTTTTCATGTCTTACAACTTGTTGTTATTGTTGTTGAAAGCTACACAATTTAGATAACATATCATAGTATTTCTGTATAATCGTTGTCTCCCTGATTGTTGCTCTTATTTATCTTTAGCTACTTGTCTGGACTTAAACTACAATATCTATTTCCCTGGCAATGTGTGGCTGCTGATACCTCTACTCATCTTTTAAATTCTTATTTTTATTTTTCGGTATGGCTTACTTGAATTTGCATAGGTAACTGCCTAACTTAGTGGTTAGCCAGTGATTTGGGTAGAGATTGTGGTTTTATACCATAAGCCCATAGGCTCCCACCCTCTGCTAATGGATCTGTGTGTGGTTCAGGGAGTATATTCAAGTTCAGCCAGTTCCCAAGTCTGCCTTGACTTTTACTATATATTCAGCTCTGTTGGTTCTCCCCCAAACAAATGTGTTGGCTTACAGGTAGCTTTGGATGTGGCCCTGCTATAACTCTCTCATTTCCAGAATCTCTCTATAAAATTTCTGTTTCACCATTTGCCCCAACAGGATCTGCAACCTCAGTCTAGTAGAGCTGTGGGTTTTCTCTCTGTTTCCTATGAAGTTTTCTACTTTTACTGACAAATCTGTCTGTGTGGGTTTTTGCCCTCAGTACAAAATCATGTCTGCTCCTTCTACCAGCCAGTTTGCTGGGGTTTTTTGTTTTGTTTTGTTTTGTTTTTTTGTTTTTATGGCCAGCTCCACTGTGCCCATTATCAATGTATTACCTTTTCACTCCAAATTCATTCTTCACTGTGTGATCTGTAAAAATAATTCTGGTCCTTTAAAAGTTTTCCTTTGCCATTTGGCATGATGTTTATGCTGTCAGGAGAGGGGATCAGAGACATATTACAGGAGGAAGGGGTTTTCCTTCCAGTTTCCTCCTGCTCTGTTGGCAGGCTACCAGTGTGCAGCTCCTAAAACACTTGTGGCTTCTCCAGTATCCACTCCTGCAATGCATCCATTGTCCACAGAACCAGACCCCTGCAGTGTGTGTGGCTTCTCCAGGATCCAGCATCCGGTGTGCAACTCCTGCAGTGTACAGTGGCAGTAATACCTAACAGCCAGTAGCTCCCCCCACCCTTTAGATAGAGTTGTCCTGGGGATCTCCAGTGAAACTCCTGTCCATGAATTCTTTAGATGGAGAATTTTTGCAAGTTCCAGAAGGCAGATTTTTTTTTCCAGCACATTCCATGGGTATGACACCACTGTGACTTCTCAGCCATGCAGGGAGCCATAGCTATGCTCTCTCCAACCATGTCTGGATTTCACCCTGAGGTCTGGGGAAGAGGGATCTTTACTGGGTGCTCTGTCTCAGTCTTAACCAACTGAGCCACTCAGGCGCCCCCGCTCTGTCTCAGTCTTAACGGTTATAGTTGCTGCTTATATTCTTGCTGTTCTGATATTTTTTAGAGTTCTCTTTGTTTTTTTTCAGTCAATACATTATTACTTCAATTTTTTTTATAGCTAATAATTCTTTATATTTTTTTCTTGTTCAAATTATTGTGTAGTTTCTTTCTCCTGACTAGATCTTGACTTGTACACACACCTTGGAAAAACAAGTTACTTCTCACTGCACTGGAAGTAGATAATAGGAGAAACCCCAAAAAACAAAACCTTAGACCCCCACTGAATAGAAGAAAATGTTTGCAAAGTCATTTATCTGATAAGCCATTTAATACCCAGAATATATAAAGAACTCTTACAACTCAACAACTAAAAGACAAACAACCCATTTAAAAATGGACTAAGGGGGCATCTGGTTGGCCCAGTTGGTTAAGCGTCTGACTCTTGATTTTGGCTCAGGTCATGATCTCAGGATTGTGAGATCAAGCCCAGCATTGGGCTCATGTGCTGGGCATGGAGCCTGCTTAGGATTCTTTCTCTCCCTCTCCCTCTGCCCCTCCCCCCTCTAAAAATTTTTTTTAAAAAATGGACTAAGGACTTAGTCATTTCTCCAAAGAAGATACACAAATGATCCTTAAGCACATGGAAAGATGTTTAACATTGATTGTCATTAGATAAATACAAATCAAAACCACATGAGATCCCACTTCACACTCACTAGAATGACACCAATAAAAAAATGGAAAATAAGTGATGTGGAAAAATTGGAAGAAGTTTTCTACATTGTTTGTGGGAATTTAAAATGGTGCAATTGCTGTGGGAAGCAGTTTGGCAATTGTTCAAAAAGTTAAACATAAAATTCCTCTCCTAGGTACATACCCAAAAGAATTAAAAGCACATACTCAAACAAATATATGTATACACATGTTCATAGCAGCATTATTTGCAATAGCCAAAGGTGGAAAAAACCCCAAATGTCCATCAACTGATTAGGAGGTAAGGAAATTGTGGTGTATTGGTATAATGGAATATTATTCAGCTTTAGAAAAATAGAGTACTGATACATGGTACAATGTGGATGAACTTTGAAAACACTCTGCTAAATAAAATAAGCCAGACAAAAAAACGCACGTATTTTATGATGCCACTTGTCTTAGTCTAATCTGGCTGTTATAACAAAATACCACAGACTGTGTAACTAATAAAAAAAACCCCAGAAATTAATCTCTCCCAGCCCTGAAGGCTGGGAGGTCCAAGATCATGGTACCAGCAGATTCAGTGTGGTGGCTGGTGAAGGCACACCTCCTGATTCATAGACGGTGCTTTCTTTCTGTGTTCTCACATGGTGGAGGGGGCTAGGAATTCCAAAGTTCCCACCTCCTAATATTTTGGGGGGTTAGGACTTCAACATATGAATTTTGAAGGGACACAAACTTTCAGACCATAGCAAGATCCAGAATAGGTAAATCCACAGAGACAGAAAACAAATTGGTGGTTTCCAGGGACTGGGGGTAGAAGGGAGTGGTTAGCAATATTTAACTGGTCTTTTTTTTTTTAAACAGTGTTTCATTGTGTGGTGATGAAAATGCTTTGGAATTAAATAGAGGTGGTGGTTGCACAACTTTGTGAATATACAAAGTGACACTGAATTGTTCACTTTAAAATGGTTAATTTTATGTTATGTAAATTTCACCTCAATAAGAAATATTTTATTTATTTATTTATTTATTTATTTATTTATTTAGTTATTTATTTTAAAGATTTTATTTATTTGACAGAGAGAGACACATTGAGAGAGGGAACACAAGCAGGGGGAGTGGGAGAGGGAGAGGCAGGCTCCCCGCCAAGCAGGGAGCCTGAGGCAGGGTTGGATCCCAGGACCCTGGGATCATGACATGAGCCGAAGGCAGACACTTAACAACTGCGCCACCCAGGCGCCCCAATAAAAAATATTTTAAAAATAATAAAACAAGAGCATGTTTAAAGAATTATAGAAAAAATAATATGACAAAGCAACAAATAAGGATTTCCAAGAGAAATAGACATAAAAATACCTAAAGAAAATTTAAGATGAAAAATACAATATGCAACATGAAAAATTTAGCAGATGGGTTCAACAGCAGATTTATGGTGGTAAAACAAATATTTAGCAAACTTTAATGGAAGTTATCTTGACTTTAGAATCACCAGTAAATTATGTAAGTTGTACCTCATAAATTTACATAAATACCTCATCCCCTTCTCCTCATCCACATCTCAGGCCTATCATCTTCCCCTGGCCCATTGAGCCAACTTTATAACAACTCTCACATCTTCAGTTCCAATCTCAACATTTTACACTGGGTGTCTTATGTTAACTAGGAACCTACTAGGTAGTGTGTGTGAGAGAGATATTGTTCATTGTAAAGCTCTTGTGTTTCTGTCATACATACCAAACAAAAGATTATTTTAAAGATACTTTATGTTATAGTTAAGAACAAAAGAAAATAATATATAATGGTATGAAATATCATACTGCATGGTGGGTATGGTCTTGTTGTACCTTTAGCCCCCCAATTTTTTTATATAATAAGATATACATAACATAAATTTACCATCTTAGCAATTTTTAAGCATAAAGCTAAGTGGTATTAAGTATATTCATATTGTTGCATAACCATCATCACCATCCATCTCCAGAACTCTTTTCATCTTGAAATACTAAAACTGCTGTTGAAAAAAAATCCCCATTATCCTTCTCCCCCAACCTCCAGCAATCACCATTCTAGTTTCTATATCTATGAATGTGATTACTTCAGGTAACTCATATACATGGAATCACACAGTAGGTTTTTTTTTTTTGTGACTGGCTTATTTCACTCATTTCACTCAACCTAATGTCCTCAAGTTTCATCCATGTTGTAGCATGTTTCAGAATTACCTTCCTTTATTTTTTTTAATTGTGGTAAAAAAAATAACAAAAAATTTACCATTTTAACCATTGGAAGTGTATATTTTGGTAACATTAATTTATTTAAATTGTTGTGCAACAGATCTCCAGAACTTTTTCACCTTGTAAAACTGAAACTCTATAACCATTGAACAACAACTCCCCATTTCTCTCTCCCCCAGTCTTTAGCCACCCAGCATTCTACTTTTTGTTTCTATGAGTTTGACTGCTTTACATACCTCATATAAGTAGAATCATACAATATTTGTTTTTTTTGTGACTGGCTTATTTCACTTAACATAATGTCCTCAAAGTTTATCCATGTTGTAGCATGTAACAGAATGTCTTTCTTTTTTAAGACTAAATAATTTTCCATTGTGTGTATATACAACATTTTATCTATTTATCTCCCAATGGCTATTTGAGTTGCTTTCTTCTCTTGGCTACTGTGAATAATGCTACAGTGAACATGAGTCTGTAAATATCTCTTTGAGATCTTGCTTTCAATTATTTTGGATATGTACCCAGAAGTGGGAATCCTGGATCATATGATATTTCTATTTTTAATTTTTGGGGGAACTGCCATACTGTTTTCCATAATGGCTGCACCATTTACATTCTCACCAATAGTGCACAAGGGTTCCAATTCCTCCATATCCTCACCATGATTTGTTATTTTCTGTTTTTTGATAGTAGCCATCATAATGGGTGTAAGGTGGTATTTCAATGTGGTTTTCATTTGCATTTCCCTAATGATTAGTGGTGTTGATCATCTTTTCATTTGCTTATTGACCATTTGTATATCTTCTTTGGAGAAATGTTTATTTAAGTCTTACCTTAATTGGGTTTTTTGTTTTTTTGTTGTTGAGTTTTAGAAGTTGCCTATATATTTTGGGTATAAATTCTATATCACACATGATTTCCAAATACTTTCTCCCATTTGGGTTTTTTTTTTACTCTGTGATAATATTTTTTAATGCAGAAAAAAATTTTAATTTTGATGAAGTCCAATTTGTTTATTTTTTCTTTTGTTTCCTGTGCCTTTGGTGTCATATCCAAGAAATCATTGCTAAATAGAATTTCATGAAAATTTTACCATGTTTTCCTTGAAGAGTTTTCATACTTTATATTTTTTACCTGGGTCTTCAATTCATTTGAATTAATTTTTATATACGGGTCCAACTTCATTCTTTCACATGTGTATACCCAGTTTTCCTAGATCATTTGTTGAAAAGACTGTCTTTTTCCCATTTAATGGTCTTGGTGCCTGTATAAAAAAATCATTTGACCATATATATGAGGGTTTATTTCTGGGCTCTTTATTCTATCCCACTGGCCTATATGTTTGTCTTTATGCTAATATCACACTGTTTTGATTATTGTAGATTTTATAGTTAGTTTGAAATCTAATGTGAGACCTCCAACTTTGTGATTCTTTTGACTATTTGGGGTTCCTCAAGATTCCATATGAACTTTAGGAAGGGTTTTTCCATTTCTGCCAAAAAAAAAAAAATGCCACTAGGAATTTGATAGAGGTCACACTGAATCTGTGGCTCTATTAGGTTATATTGACATCTTAACAATATTAGGGCTTCCAGTTCATAAATGTAGGCTGTCTTTCCATTTATTTATTTATTTTTTAATTTCTTTCAGCAATCATTTGTAGTTTTCACCATTCATATTCTTCACCAATTTCCAGGTATTTAATTTTTAAAAATGCTATTATAAATGGAATTGTTTTCTAAATTTATTTAAAATATTTTTTTTAGTTTGATGTATTCATTTATTTTCTTTGTATTTTGCTGTATTCATTTATTAGTTCTAACAGTTTTTTTTTTAATTCTTTAGGAATTTCTACATATAAGAGCACATCCTCTTCAAACAGAGATAATCTCTTCCTCTCCAATTTGTATACTTTTTATTTCTTTTTTTTGCCAAATTCCTCTGGTCTTGCTGAAGTGCTCTGGCTAAAACTTCCAGTAACATGGTGAATATAAGTGGTGGAAGGGGCCATTCTTGCTTTGTTCCTGACCTCAGGGGAAAAGTTTCATCTTTCACCACTGGGTATTATGTTTGCTTTGAGCTTTTCATATATGACTTTTTTTATGTCGAGATAGTACTGGAATTCAGTTATTTGTTTTAACATACCTTCCTTTCCACTGTCTCAAGTTTACATCATTCTTATTGGTGTCTTCATACTCCCAGTAAACCAGGGTATATATAAGAGATGTTACTTGCTAACAAATCATATATTACATAAACATGTTTATAACTTTAAGGTTGTTTACATTTTATTTTATTTTTATTATATTATGTTAGTCATCATACAATACATCATTAGTTTTTGATGTGGTGGGTTGTTTACATTTTAAATCAATAGCAGGTACTTATCTTTTAAGGGCCTGGTAGCCATTTGCTTTGGAAGCAGTTTATATAAATGTGTTTATTCATGATGAAGCAAACATATTCACAGGTTTAAGAGAAAAATCATGTTTATTAATACAAATTGTTTCTTTTTCCTTATACAATGCTGTCCAACAACAGCAAATATAGGAAATGGTTTGGGGTCAAATATGCTTTCCAGAATTTATAAATTATGCATATCACAGCCTCTTCACTGACAACAGCATCAAATCCAAACTCTTTGGAGTGACAAACAAGACTCACCTTGATTTGGTCCTTCCTGCTTTTCTGACCCAGGCTCAAACCAATTTCCTAGCAGGTCCCTTCACTCCAGCCAGGGGCAGTGAACTCTTGCAATGAGTGTGTGTCTTCAGGTTCTCTCTGCCTAGAACCCCTTTCCTACTCATCTTCCTCAGTTGAAATTCTACTTACCCTTTGTGATTTAGCTTCAGTTTCATTTCTTCCCTCTCAAGTCTTTTTCTTTCCTCAGCCTAGCTGCCCAAATATGTGCCCATCTTTATCATAAGTCTTTAAAATGTATTGCAATAGTTTGTTGTGATCATCTCCCTAAATAAACCTCGAGTTCCTGCAGGTCAGAGGTGACATTTTTCATTCCTGTCCTCTCTGGGCAGTTGTCACAGGCTAGTGCTTAATATTGTCTGACAGTCTAAATGAGTTGAATTTGAATTTCATCCAGCTACCTACTATTTACATAAACTTTCCCTTAATATTTATTAACCTCTACTAAGGACAAGATAATGTGCTAAGGACAGGGGATGCAGAGATATCAAAATAGAAATATAACAGCTGCTTTCATTAACTGCCAGAATAGGGGTGAATAAGTACAAGGTGCTACCAAGTTGGTGCAGGAAGCCATTGTTTTTTACTGATGAGACATTAAGGAGGCATTTGATTTGCATCTTATGAGATGAACAGAATTTCATCAGTTCAGAGAAAAGAGAAGTATTCAAGGCCATGGAACTGAAACATGGAAGCATATTAACTTAATCATCAAGATAATATATGTTCATTTAAAAAATGCAAACAATACAGAAGTATTTTTTTTTTAAGATTTTATTTATTTATTTGATAGAGAGAGACACAGTGAAAGAAGGAACACAAGCAGGGGGAGTGGGAGAGAGAGAAGCAGGCTTCCCGCAGAGCGGGGAGCCCGATGCGGGGCTCGATCCCAGGACCCTGGGATCATGACCTGAGCCAAAGGCAGACGCTTAACGCCTGAGCCACCCAGGTGCCCCAATACAGAAGTATTTTAAGTCATGACTCCCCAGTTCCACACTCAGAGAGGAATTCTAACATCTTTCATTATATACATATGCTTTTGGTTATGTGCAGTTTTTGTTTTATAAAAATGGTATACTGCATGTATTTTCTTCAACTTGAGTTTTTGCTCAAATAATAGACCACCTTCTATGTCACTACATCCAAATCAATAAACCTTTAAGCCATATTTTTTTAAAGATTTATTTATTTATTCATGAGAGAGAGAGAGAGAGAGAGAGAAAGGCAGAGGGAGAAGCAGGCTCCCCATGGAGCAGGGAGCCCAATGCGGACTTGATCGCAGGGCGGTGGGATCATGACCTGAGCTGAAGGCAGACACAACCAACTGAGCCCAAGCCATATTTTGGTATAGCTGGATGCCCATGAAATAATTATGCTTTTTGAAAGAATGATGGAAAAAATTTAATGAATTGTATTGTTTTTTATGGTTTATGTACATAGTTGCATGCACACTCATGTGAAAAGAAACCGCCCAGGTTTTTTACCCAGGACGTGACAGAAAATGTTAGACTTGCTCAGAGAACATATTCTTTTGCCTCTTTTCATTCTAAGAATTTTATAACTTGCTCTCTTAGATTTATTTTAGGTTTTATGAGCATCCCAGTCAGATTGCAGTAAGGCTTAAAGAAGAGAAGAGCTGTGACTTTTATAAGAATAAATAGATAAAAACTAACACTAACCTGGGAGGGTCAGCAGACTCAACTGGAACTACATAATGGGATGGTATCATTTGAAATAAATAGATTTATTTATTTATTTATTTATTTATTTATTTAAGATTTTATTTATTTATTTGAGAGAGAGAGAGAGAGCACACGAGAGGGGGGAGGGTCAGAGGGAGAAGCAGACTACCTGCCAAGCAGGGAGCCCGATGCGGGACTCAATCCCGGGACTCCAGGATCATGACCTGAGCCGAAGGCAGCCGCTTAACCGACTGAGCCACCCAGGTGCCCTAAATAGATTTATTTATTAAATAAATAGATTTCTTCTCTCATTTCCTTAATTTGTTGATGTTTGCCTCAATGTGATGGGAGGATGATTGTCCAATCTCTTTAAGACATTACTTTCTTTTGGGAGGAGAAAAAGAACATGTAGAGATTACTGGGAACTATTTATGTTGTATCTTCTTTTTTGCAAAAATGATTCTTATGGTAACACCAGTAAAACTTCTAGAATATCAGAATAAGAGCAAAATTTTGTGAATAAAAGCAAAAAAGTTCTGCTAAAAAGGGTTGTAATTTCTCTAAATTTTTACTCTTTACCCAATGTATTAGGTTGAACCATTAAAATCTGCTGATATTCATTTTTTTTAAAG
Source organism: Mirounga leonina (assembly GCF_011800145.1). Lineage (NCBI taxonomy): Eukaryota > Metazoa > Chordata > Mammalia > Carnivora > Phocidae > Mirounga > Mirounga leonina. The sequence continues at coordinate 7,733,888 of NW_023270466.1, forward strand.
ATTTTATTTATTTATTTAGTCAGAGGGAAAGAGAGAGCACAAGCAGAGAGGAAGGACAGAGGCAGAGGGAGAAGCAGGCTCCCCACTGAGCAAGGAGCCAGATGCAGGACTCAATCCCAGGACCCTGGGATCATGACCTGAGCTGAAGGCAGACGCTTAAAAAACTGAGCCACCCAGCCGTCCCTCAGTGATTCCTTTTGACCAGAAACAATAGCCATTTCATATGGTTTAATTTAATAACACATAAAAAAATAAAACTATTACAGTTAAGGCCACTTTTTTAAATTTTAATTTTTTTATTATGTTAGTCACCATACAGTACACCATTAGTTTTTGATGTAGTGATCCATGATTCATTGTTTGTGTGTAGCACCCAGTGCTCCATGAAATATGTGCCCTCCTTAATACCCATCCCAGGGCTAACCCATCCCCCCACCCCCCTCACCTCTAGAACCCTCAGTTTGTTTCTCAGAGTCCATAGTCTCTCATGGTTCATCTCTCCTCCGATTTTCCTCCCTTTATTTTTCCCTTTCTTCTCCTAATGTCCTCCATGCTATTCCCTATGTTCCACAAATAAGTGAAACCATATGATAATTGACTTTCTCTGCTTGACTTATTTCACTTAGCATAATCTCCTCCAGAGGCAAGGGAAACAAAAGTGAAAATGAACTTTTGGGACTTCATCAAGAAAATTAAGGCCACTTAATAGACACTTCTCTTTTTATACATTCAGCTAAGACAGTCTGCTTAAAATAGAAGTTTGTAGAAAAAACAAACAAATCTGAAGCTCAGCCTTGATGCAAAAATGCATGTACATACATTTACACTTTAATATTCAAAGCAGTGATTTTTGCAAACAAAAGTTCACCTGAAAGTACTCAGAATGTTAGATCATGAGAGAAAATATCTGGATGTGGTGTGTCAAGTGTGTTTTCATTAACAGCATGCCAAACTTAGAAAAGAAAATTCCCTACTAAGATATATTTTAGATATAGTATTTTCCTATAATAAACAGGTAAGGGTTGGCTAAAAGCACACATGTATCTAATAAAATAAAGTCTGTGGTGTAGCTAGAGCTCTGGCCTCTAGTTTTGCTCTGGCCCCTGACACTGTTGTGTGACTTTGGGTCAGTTAAGTTGTGTGGGTTGATTCCTCCCTGAGAGAGTCCCACTTAGGTGAATTCTAAAGATCAGGGTTATCTGTGCATTTCATTCCTTTTTGTCAATATGATGCTATACTGCTGAGTCAACCACAAACTTGTCTCTCAGATATGTTTGTTATTGCTCCTTCCACTGCCTTAGGAATGTGCACTTAGAACAACAACCAAAGGAAAGGAAATACAATGCTTGACCTGCAGCTGGTGGAGGCCATTTGATTAGAACAAGACTCTACTTGCATGACTGACAGGGCATGATATGCAGGGCTAATCCTCTGGGCTTATGATACAATTCATATTGTTTAGAAGAGCTGAAGGGATGGGGGCTGTTAGAGGAAGAACAGAAATAAGAAAAATAAAAATGCCTGTTGGGTCACACACTTGCTGAACTAGGAAGCTCACTGGGAGGCGGGTCTTACCTAGATTTGGGCATCTTTCATGGATGTCAATGACAGCTGCTCCTACCTTGTTCAACTGCTGGGCTGTTGTGTTTAGAATGGACTTTTTCCCTAGAGTGAGTGTGGGTGTCTGCTTCCCTGTGCCTGTTTTTCAAAGTTGAAAAAGAAGGTTTGACTTCCTCTCCTCCCTCTTCTTAAACACACTCTGGGGGCAGAGCCAGGCTTAAAAGGAGCTCTTGGAACTAACTGCTGCCCCTGAATATTCCCCCTGAAATTCTTCACTTTATCATTGTATCTCAACTTCTGATTAGGGATTTACTTGTTTAACCAGGCCAATTAATCTAAAGCCAGCATAAACACCCACTTTGTTGTGGTCAGCAGCTTTCCTCTGAACATCTCACTAAAGCTAGGGTTGACCTGTGGGCATGTAAGGGTGGAAAGGAAAGATAAGGAAAATCTGTGTCCTAAGATGGCTGACAGAGTCAGCGAGAGAGTCTCTGTCCTTGCCCTGGGGCTCTTCCGGGTTCTTCTTCCTGCTCTGCTTCATGCACTCGCCAAAAGTGCCAAGTATGTGGAAGTAGAAGTGTATAAATTGCCCCCTTTGTGCTTGGGGCTCAGACCTTTGGAGATCACTCTCCTCTGAGCCTGCTGGCATTAAATAAACTTCCGATCCTCCAAGATCTCCTGGTGCCGCTTGGTTCTTTGGTCAGGCGATCCAGTCCAGGTTCCGTAACAAGGGGACAAATGTGTGTGGGATTAGGGGTGGAGGAGGGCAGGGTTTGCTGCATGGAGGGGTCAGGGGATGGGGTTTCAGTGGTGAAGACAAAGAAGGAAAAAAAGATTTGAAATCAAAATGACAAGAAATAACAAATCTTGGCAAGGATATAGAGGAAAAGGAACCCTCATGCAGTGTTGGGAATATAAATTAGTGCAACCACTGTGGAAAACAGTATGGAAGTTCCTCAAAAAATTAAAAATGAAATACTATATAATCCAGTAATTCCACTTATGGGTATTTACCCACAGAAAACAAAAACACTTAGAGGGCCAAAAAGATATATGTGCACTGTGTTTATTGCAGCATTACTTACAAAAGCCAAGACACAAAAGCAATCCAAGTGTCCATAAATAGGTGAATGGAGAAAGAAGATGAAATATTATGCAGCCATAAAAAGGGGTGATATTGTGCCATTTGTGATAACGTGGATAGACCTAGTGGGGATTATACTAAGTGAAATGTCAGGTGAAGAAAGACAAATACCTATGATTCCACTCATAAATGGAATCTAAAAAACAAACAAATGAATAAATGATCAAAAAGCAGAATCAGAATAAATATAGAGAACAAACTGATGGTTGCCAGAGGGAGGTGGGGGATTGGGCAAAATGGGTGAAGGGGAGGGAAAAATCCAGGCTTCTAGTTATGGAATGATTAAATCACAGGAATAAAAACTGCAGCATAAAAAATACAGTAAAGGATATTGTAATAACAATATAACAGAACAGATGATGGCTACACTTGTGGTGAACATAGCATAATATATAAACTTGTCAAATCACTAAACTGTATACCTGAAACTAAGGTAACATTGGGTGTCAACTATACTCAAACAACAAAAAATTTTTTAAAAAGATTTATTTATTTTAGAGCGAGAGCACACATGGGAAGGGCAGAGGGAGAGAGAATCTCAAACAGACTCCAAGCTGAGTGTGGAGACCCACAGGGGGCTCAATCTCTCAACCCTGAGATCAGGACCTGAACCAAAACCAAGAGTCAGTGGCTTAACTGACTGCGCCACCCAGGAGCCCTTCAAATAAAAATAAATAAATAAATAAATAAATAAATAAATAAATAAATAAATAAATAAATAAA
>NW_023270466.1:7737324-7759080 GCF_011800145.1 Mirounga leonina
AAATAAATAAATAAATAAATAAATAAATAAATAAATAAATAAATAAAATTTAAAAAAGGAGATATAAGATTCTCACAAAGATAAACTTGGTTTATTTGGATATTTGACCTGCAGGGTTTGTAGCACTAGAAAAATAACCAGCAGTCATAAGAGGATCTGAAATGCACAAAGAAACAAATGAAATAATTTAAGACCTGTCAATTCTAGAGTAGATTCTGATGAGAAATACTGTTTCAATTTCTTAACGTTCATATCTACCATTTGCAATTCAGCCACTAGATGACAGCCCAGCACTATGCTCTTATATGGTGTCTGAACGCATCAAGCTCTGCAATCTGTTGCCAGCCTGGGAGGATACATTTTATTTATTGAATAAGTGTTTTGTGGTTTTTTTTCTTCTCATGACATTCTATTCCACATAGTAATCATTTCAATGTGGTTTCTTCCTTTTCCTACTTGCCTTCTCCCATGATTAAGAACATCATGGTTGGAAGGATTTTTGATAGTTGCCTTGCCCAGATACACCTGACTGTTAGTTTAGATCTGAGCCAGAATCATCCGTGGTGTAGATAGATGCCATGACTGTACCCTCAAAGCTTTTCTCTCACAAAAGAATTTTCTTTAAATAAAATCATTTTCCAAAATTTTAACAGGAATTTAAAAGACATATTTAAAAGGGAAAATTTCCTCAATAGCTTAAGTATAAAACAGATGAGGAAGACAATAAATATTTAGTTGGCACTGTATTTAATTTAATTGCCTATAAAACATTTATTCACTCAAAAAATATGGATCAAGGATCCTCTTTGAACAACTGAGATTACTAGAAATCACATGGACCTAACATGAATTGGCAATCAGAGCTAATAACTTAATGTACCCTTTTGCCCAATTATCTTTTTGTTAAAACCACTTTACTGAGGTACTTTACATATCATAAAATTTACCCATTTGAAGTGTATAATTAAATTATCACTACAGTAGGTTTTTTTAAAAAAGATTTTATTTATTTATTTGACAGAGAGAGACACAGCAAGAGAGGGAACACAAGCAGGGGAGTGGGAGAGGGAGAAGCAGGCTCCCACCGAGCAGGGAGCCCAATGCAGGGCTCAATTCCAGGACCCTAGGATCATGACTTGAGCTGAAGGCAGACGCTTAACGACTGAGCCACCCAGGCGCCCCGTCTACAGTAATTTTAGAACATTTTCATCACCCGCAAAAGATCCCTTGTGCTCATTTACACTTAATTACTATTTTTTTAAATTTTATTATGTTATGTTAGTCACCATACAATACATCATTAGTTTTTGATGTAGTGATCCATGATTCATTGTTTTCATATAACACCCAGTGCTCCATGCAGTACGTGCCCTCCTTAATACCCATCACCAAGCTAACCCATCCCCCACCCCCCTCCCCTCTAAAATCCTCAGTTTGTTTCTCAGAGCCCAAGTCTCTCATGGTTCATCTCTCCCTCCGATTCCCCCCTTCATTTTTCCCTCCCTTCTCCTAATGTCCTCCATGCTATTCCCTATGTTCCACAAATAAGTGAAACCACATGATAATTGACTTTCTCTGCTTGACTTATTTCACTTAGCATAATCTCCTCCAGTCCCATCCATGTTGTTGTAAAAGTTGGGTATTCATCCTTTGTGATGACTGAGTAATATTCCATTGTACATATGGACCACATCTTCTTTATCCATTTATCTCTTGAAGGGCATCTTGGCTCTTTCCACAGTTTGGCTATTGCGGACATTGCTTTTATGAACATCGGGGTGCATATGGCCTTCTTTTCACTACATCTGTGTCTTAGGGGTAAATATCCCTAAGGGGTGCAATTGCTGGGTGATAGGGTAGCTCTATATTTAATTTTTTGAGGCAACTTCACACTGTTTTCCAAAGTGGCTGTACCAACTTGCATTCCCACCAACAGTGTAAGAGGGTTCCCTTTCTCCACAACCTCTCCAACATTTGTTGTTTCTTGCCTTGTCAATTTTTGCCATTCTAACTGGTGTAAGGTGATATCTCAGTGTGGTTTTGATTTGAATTTCCCTGATGGCTAATGATGATGAACATTTTTTCATGTGTCTGTTAGCCATTTGTATGTCTTTCTTCAGGGAAGTGTCTTTTCATATCTTCTGCCCATTTTTTGACTTGATTATTGATTTTTTGGGTGTTGAGTTTGAGAAGTTCTTTATACATCTTGGATACCAGTCCTTTATCTGTAGTGTCATTTGCAAATATCCTCTCTCATTCTGTGGGTTGCCTCTTTGTTTTGTTGACTGTTTCCTTTGCTGTGCAGAAGCTTTTATCTTGATGAAGTCCCAAAAGTTCATTTTTGCTTTTGTTTCACTAGGTATCTTGAAAGAAGTTGCTGTGGCCGATGTCAAAGAGGTTACTGCCTATGTTCTCCTCTAGGATTTTGATGGATTCCTGTCTCACATTGAGGTCTTTCATCCATTTTGAGTTTATCTTTGTGTATGGTGTTAGGGAATGGTCAAGTTTCATTCTTCTGCATGTGGCTGTCCACTTTTCCCAGCACCATTTATTGAAGAGACTGTCTTTTTTCCATTGTATATTTTTTCCAGCTTTGTCAAAGATTATTTGACCATAGAGTTGAGGGTCCATATCTGGGTTCTCTATTCTGTTCCATTGATCTATATGTCTGTTTTTGTGCCAGTACCATGCTGTCTTGGTGATCACAGCTTTGTAATATAGCTTGAAATTGGACAACGTGATGCCCCCAGCTTTGTTTTTCTTTTTCAACATTTCCTTGGCGATTCGGGGTCTTTTCTGATTCCATACAAATTTTAGAATTGTTTGTTCCAGCACTTTGAAAAATGTCATTGGAATTTTGATCAGGATGGCATTGAAGGTATAGATTGCTCTGGGTAGCATAGACATTTTAACAATGTTTATTCTTCCGATCCATGAGCATGGAATGTTTTTCCATCTTTTTGTGTCTTCCTCAATTTCATTCATGAGTGTTCTGTAGTTCCTAGAGTATAGATCCTTTACCTCTTTGGTTAGGTTTATTCTGAGGTATCTTATGGTTTTTGGTGCTATTGTAAATGCAATCGTTTCTCTAATTTCTCTTTCTACAGTTGCGTTGTTAGTGTATAAGAAAGCAACTGATTTCTGTGCATTGATTTTGTATCCTGCCACATTACTGAATTGCTGGATGAGTTCTAGTAGTTTGGGGGTGGAGTCTTTTGGGTTTTCACATAAAGTATCATGTCGTCTGCGAAAAGAGAGAGTTTGACTTCTTCTTTGCCAATTGGAATACCTTTTATTTGTTTTTGTTGTCTGATTGCTGTTGCTAGGACTTCTAGTACTATGTTGAACAATAGTGGTGAGAGTGGGCATCCTTGACGTGTTCCTGATCTTAAGGGAAAGGCTCTCAGCTTTTCCCCATTGAGGATGATATTCGCTGTGGGTTTTTCATAGATGGATTTTAGGAACTTGAGGAATATTCCCTCTATCCCTATACTCTGAAGAGTTTTAATCAGGAAAGGATGCTGTATTTTGTTAAATGCTTTTTCTGCAGCAATTGAGAGGACCATATGTTTCTTCTGATTGATTTGTGAATGTTGAACCTCCCTTGCATCCCAGGGATAAATCCCACTTGGTCATGGTGGATGATCCTTTTAATGTATTGTTGGATCTTATTAGCTAGGATTTTGTTGAGGATTTTGGAATCCATATTAATCAGGGATATCGGTCTGAAATTCTCCTTTTTGATGGGGTCTTTGCCTGGTTTGGGGATTAAGGTAATGCTGGCCTCATAGAATGAGTCTGGAAGCTTTCCTGCTGTTTCCATTTTTTGAAACAGCTTCAGGAGAATAGGTATTATTTCTTCTTTGAATGTTTGGGAGAATTCCCCAGGGAATTCATCAGGCCCTGGACTCTTGTTTTTTGGGAGGTTTTTAATCACTGCTTCAATCATGCTACTACTGGTTATTGGCCTATTCAGGTTGTCAATTTCTTCCTGTTTCAGTCTTGGCAGTTTATAGGTTTCTGGAAGGCATCCATTTCATCCAGATCGCTCAGTTTATTGGAATATAGTTGTTGATAATAATTTCTGATAATTGTTTCTATTTCCTTGGTGTTAAAGGTGATCTATCCTCTTTCATTCATAATTTTATTAATTTGGGTCCTTTCTCTTTTCTTTTGGATAAGTCTGGTCAGTGATTTATCGATCTTATTAATTCTTTCAAAGAACCAGCTTCTAGTTTCATTGATCTGAACTACTGTGTTTCTGGTTTCTAATTCATTGATTACTGCTCTAATCTTAATTATTTCTCTTCTAATGTGTGGCTTAGGCATCGTTTGTTGCTTTTTCTCTAGTTATTTAAGGTGTAGAGTTAGTTGGTGAATTCGTGATTTTTCTATTTTTTTGAGCGAGGCTTGGATGGTTATGTATTTCCCACTTAGGACTGCCTTTGCAGTATCCCATAGGTTTTGGACCAATGTGTTTTCATTCTCATTGGTTTCCATGAACTGTTTAAGTTCTTCTTTGATTTCCTGGTTGACCCAAATATTCTTGAGCAGAGTGGTCTTTAGCTCCCAAGCATTTGACTTTCTGCCCATTTTTTTCTTGTGATTGAGTTTCAGTTTTAAAGCTTTGTGGTCTGAGAATATGCAGGAAATAATCTCAATCTTTTGGTATTGATTGAGACCTTATTTGTGACCCAGTATGTGGTCTATTCTGGAGAAAGTTCCATGTGTGCTCGAGAAGAATGAGTATTCTGTTGTTTTAGGGTGGAATGTTCTGTATATATCTATGAGGTCCATCTCATCCAGTGTGTCATTCAAAGCTCTTGTTTCTTTGTTGATTTTCTGCTTAGATGATCTGTCTATTGCTGAGAGTGGAGTATTGAGGTCTCCTACAGTTAACGTATTGTTATCAATATGACTCTTTATTTTGGTTAACAGTTGGCTTATGTAGTTGGCTGCTCCCATGTTGGGGGTGTACATATTTACAATTGTTAGACCTTCTTGTTGGATAGACCCTTTAAGAATGATATAGTGTCCTTCTGTGTCTCTAACTACAGTCTTTAGTTTAAAATCTAATTTGTCTGATATAAGAATTGCTACCCCAGCTTTCTTTGAGGTCCGCTGGCATGGAAGATGGATCTCCATCCGTTCACTTTCAGTCTGGATGTATCTTTAGGTTCAAAGTGAGTTTCTTGTAGACAGCGTATGGATGGGTCCTGTCTTTTTATCCAATCTATAACCCTGTGCCATTTTATGGGAGCATTTAGGCCATTCACGTTGAGAGTGATTATTGAAAGATGAATTAATTGTCATCATGTTGCCTGTAAAGACGTTGTTTTTATAGATTGTCCCTGTAAATTTCTGTTGTATATCACTCTTGGGGTCTTTCTCCTTTTATAGAACCCCCCCTTAATATTTCTTGCAGGCCGTCTTAGTGGTCACATATTCTTTCAGTTTTTGCCAGTCTTGGAAGCTCTGCATCTCTCCATCCATTCTAAATGGCAGCTTTGCCAGATAAGGTATTCTTGTCTCCATGTTCTTCTTGTTTACTACCCTGAATATGTCTTGCCAGGCCTTTCTGGCTTGCCAGGTCTCTGTGGATAGGTCTGACATTATTCTGATGTTCCTCCCTCTGTACATAACGAATCTCTTCCCCCTAACTGCCCTTAAGATGGTTTCCTTGGTTCTAAGATTTGCAAGTTTTACTATTACATGCCAGGGTGTTAGCCTGTTTTCCTTGATCTTGGGAGGGGTCCTCTCTGCATCTCGGATGGGAATGTTTGTTTCATTCCCCAGATTAGGGAAGTTCTCAGCTACGATTTGCTCAAATATGTCTTCTAGTCCTCTCTCTCTCTCCACCCCCTCCGGGATTCCAATAATTCTGACATTGGAATGCTTCATGGTGTCACTTATTTCTCTGATTCTATTTTCATGGTTTCTGAGTTGTTTTTCCCTGGCCTCCTCTTTTCCCTTTTTATCTATTAAATTGTCTTCCAGGTCACTAATTTGTTCTTCTCCCTCATTTACCCTAGCTGTTAGATTATTTAGATCAGATTGGATCTCATTGATAGCATTTTTAAGTTCTGCCAATTCAGCTTTCATTTCTGCCCTTAGAGACTCTATGCTGCCATTAATTGATTTCTCCATTTTAGCCATTATCTTCACAATTGCTAGCCTTAATTCCATCTCCGACATCTTAGTTATATCTGTATTCATTTGTAAATCTGTGGCATAAGTCATAGTCTCTGAGTCTTTCCTATTTTGGGGGTTCTTCCTCCTAGTCATTCTGTTGATGGGTGTTTGAGGGAATGTATAGAGTCCAAATTATTGACTAGAACCCAAGCAAGTTGCACCTGTTTTCTAGGGACCTTAGGATTGCTGGTCTCTTGTTCTCCCAGCCTGTCTTCTGGGGGAGAGGCCTGCCATGCTGTTACTCAGGCAATCCTGTTTGGGCAGAGTTGCCCTGCCCCCTGGGGTGGGGGATGGTCTCAGTGGAAACCAGTTTTTTGAGGCTTTTGTTCTCTGGTGGCTTTCCATGGCGGCTTTCCACATCTCTTCCAAGAGACAGAGCAGAATAGACCATTTCCAACCCTCTGTCTCAGAGCAGAGAGATCGCAGTCTGTTCTTCAATGAGCTCTCCCAGGCACACTATCTCCATTTCTGTCTGTGCTGCTATAAACTGCAGCGTATTGGGTTGTGCATCCCTCAGCAGCATTCCTAGTCCTCGCCTCCAGGTCCAGGCTCCTCTCTGTTCTTTTTGCTTCTAAAACCGCCAGCTGCCCCCAGTTTGCACACATGGCCCTGCTGCTCTGGTTTCCTTCTAAAGTCCTTTCCCCACTGCTACCAGTCTGGGAGTCTGTGCCCGGTTCCCAGTGTGGGAGGCTGTCACTCACTGGTGGTATAGGATCCCCACAGCCAGGCTCCCTCCCTCTGCCATTTATCCTCCAATATCTGCCCATGGAATCATGGCTCCCCACTTCATACCTCGAAATCAGCTGCCTGCGATATTCTGTTTGTAGAGATCCAGCTCTATCTTCTTACATCTCAGGCTGATTTCATGGGTATTCAGAATGGTCTGGTAGATATCCAGCTCAATTCCGGGACCGGTTGGAATAGGGTCCCCTACTACTCCAACATCTTTTCCCCCCTCTGCACATAATTACCTTTTAAATTCAATTGTTACAGGAAGACACACTTGCATAAAATTATTTAATAGTTAATGTGTTTAATGGAAGAAAATGTTTATTTTCCTTTTGGAAATGTCCTCAAATCACCTACTCAAATTTTGTTCATAGCCCTTCATCACAAACTATCTGTTCTAACCCACACATTTTTTTCATCCTCACAATATCATAGGTTATTTATTCATTGCTCTGGGTCTTTGCTTCTTTTTTTTTTTTTTCTTTTTTAATTTTTTTTTTAAGATTTTATTTATTTGTGAGAGAGAGAATGAGAGACAGAGAGCATGAGAGGGAGGAGGGTCAGAGGGAGAAGCAGACTCCCTGCTGAGCAGGGAGCCTGATGTGGGACTCGATCCCAGGACTCCAGGATCATGACCTGAGCCGAAGGCAGTCGCTTAACCAACTGAGCCACCCAGGCGCCCTGGGTCTTTGCTTCTACAAGTCCCCTTGCCTAGAGTTCTCTTTGGTCTGGTTTACTTACCCAAATCTCTCCATCCATTAGGCTGGACCTCACACTGCACCATTTCCCTGATGCCTCCCTGGCTGTGATGACACTCACCCCTCTCCACCTCATCACTTTTGGTTCGTTGAATATGCTTTGTAGAATCTGAAGATATTTCATTTCTCTGCAATTTAGCTTTGAATGCTTTCAGGCTGAGCTGATCAGATAAACTTTCTCCAATATCCCTGACCTCTGCTACTCAACTCAACAAACCTGAGTTGACTGCAGAGCAGCAAAGGGAAATGGCAACAAGAGGGGCCATGGTTCACACTGCTGAATTGCAGTCAAATAAGTTCAAAATTAGAGGGACATATTAATCTGTGTCTGGTGACCTTCTAAAGTAGAGAGGAGAGAGAAAAGAAATGAAATGTATTGAGGGAGTATTTGCCAGGCTATTTTTTCATACAGTATTTTGCTTAATTCTAGGAAATTTGCAGATGAGATAACTGAGGCTCAGAGAAGTTAAGAAGCATGACCACACAGCTTTAAATGAAGTTAGAATTCAAACCCAAGAAGAGAGAAGCTACTTATCAACTCCCCATAACTAGAGTTCACCTAGGAAATAATTCCAGAGAGCCTGGGTTTTGGGCCCCATAAAGTCATCTTATACCCTACCACAGTGGAAAGACACCAGGAATGAAAGTAATCAATAGCTATTATACAAAATATAGTGAGGTCATTACCATGAGGGATGTTCAAATGCCAATGGGATTCAAGGAAGGAAGAGTTATTTCCTGTTAAGAGAAAAAGAAAAGCTTAATGGAAATGTGGTGTTTGAGATAAATCTGGAAGATTGGAAAGACAATTCAAGCTGTGGAAATATACAAAGGTGACCATGCATAACTAATGAAGTAGTGTTGAGATTGCTCTCCTTAGGAAGCCTGGCTTACAAGGCTGGTTCTTGCTGGTTACCTGGGAAATTAACTGGTAAACAGTTCTCTACATTAATATGAAATTTTCCCTAAATGATAGGAATGGCTCATCATGCCTAAACTGTGCAAACAATATGGTTTATGCTGAATACCTGCTTTCTTTCTGGGAATCTGGAATTTTGGTATGTGTTAGGCATACAGTGCCTATGTAACTAGTTCCCAATACAAATCTTGGAGACGGAGTCTCTAATGAGCTTTCTTGGTAAACAATACTTCACACATGCTGTCACGCCCATTGCTGTAAGAATTAGTGGATCCTGTGTACTACACTGGGAGGACTCTTAGAAGCTTGTATCTAGTTTCCTCCAAACTTTGCCCTATGAGCCTTTTCCCTTTCCTAATTTTGCTTTATATCCTTTCACTGTAATAAATAAATGATGTTTATATGTTGAGTCCTGTGTATTCATAGCAAATCATTGAACCTGACAGTGGTCTTGGGGACCACTGACCCAATGACTGAATTGGAAATATATTATGTGTTTAAAAGTAGCAAGGTTTGACTGGAATGTAAGGTATCTGTAGGCAGAAAAAGTAGACTGAGGTCATTTTATGAACAGTATTACCTGCCTACCCTCTGTTTTTGATTTCAAACTTAATTCCATTTTGGTTAGAGAACACACTTTGTATGATTCTTCCTCTTTTAAATATGTTGAATTTCTTCCCATGATATGACCATATCCAAGGTCTCTCTTACTGAGTGTACCATGTTCACTTGAGAAGAATGTGTATTCTTTCCTTGTTGGGTGGAATGTTTTAAAAATGTCGGTTAGATGTAATTGGCTGATGGTTTTATTCAGTTCTTCTATACTTTTGCTGATTTTCTATCAACTTGATCTGTCAATTACTGAAAAAAGGTTTTGAAGTCTTCAACCTTATTTTGTCCATTTTCCTTTCAGTTGTATTATTTTCTATTTCATCTATTTTTGAAAGTATTTTGTTAGGGGCATACACATATTATAATGTGTATGGACTGTTATATCTTCTTGGTGAATGACCTATCTTATCACTATGTAATTAATGTCCCTCCTTATCTCTTGAACTTTTTTTCACTAGGAAGTATAACATTTTTGATACAAATATAGCAATTCCAGCTTTCATTTGATGATGTTTGCATGGCATACTTCTTTCCATTCTTTTACTTTCAACCTACCTATGTAGGTTGAAAGTAAAAGTATGTATGTATGTATGCATGTATATTTATTTATTATTTTTTTGAAGTTTTTATTTAAATTCCAGTTAGTTAACATATAGTATTAACTATTAGTTTCAGGTGTAGAATTTAGTGATTTGTCACTTACATACAACACCTGATGTTCATCACAAGTGCCCTCCTTAATACCCATTACCCATTTAACCCATCCCTACCACCCACCTCCCCTCCATCAACCCTCAGTTTGTTCTGTTAAGACTCTGTTTCCTGAAACAGTTGTGGAGGTGACTCAAAAAATTAAACATAGAGCTACCCTATGACCCAGCAATTGCACTCCTTTGGGGTATTTACCCCAAAGACACAGATGTAGAGCCAAGAAGGGCCATATGCACCCCAGCGTTTATAGCAGCAATGTCCACAATAGCCAAACTGTGGAAAGAGCCGAGATGCCCTCCGACAGATGAATGGATAGAGAAGATGTGGTCCATATATACAATGGAATATTACTCAGCCATCAGAAAGGATGAATACCCAACTTTTACATCAACATGGATGGGACTGGAGGAGATTATGCTAAATGAAGTAAGTCAAGCAGAGAAAGTCAATTATCATATGGGTTCACTTATTTGTGGAACATAAGGAATAGCATGGAGGACATTAGGAGAAGGAAGGGAAAAATGAAGGGGGGAAATTCGGAGGGGGAGATGAACCATGAGAGACTATGGACTCCGAGAAACAAAGTGAGGATTTTAGAGGGGAGGGGGTGGGGAGATGGGTTAGCCCAGTGATGAGTATTAAGGAGGGCATGTATTGCATGGAGCACAGGGTGTTATATGAAAACAATGAGTCATGGAACACTACATCAAAAATTAATGATGTATTGTATGTTGACTAACATAACATAATAAAATAAAATAAAATAAATACAAATAAAATAGCCTAATGTTAAAAAAAAAAAAAAGATTCTGTTTCCTGGTTTACCTCTCTCTTTTCCCCCCTATGTTTATCTGTTTTGTTTCTTACATTCCACATATGAGTAGAATCATATGGCATTTGTCTTTCTCTAACTGACATATTTTGCTTAACATAATACTCTCTAGCCCTACCACATTGTTGCAAATGGCAAGATTTCATTCTTTTTTATGGCCGAGTAATATTCCATTATACACACACACACACACACACACACATATATATACACACACACATACCACATCTTCTTTATCCATCCATCAGTTGATAAGCATTTGGACCCTTTCCTTAGTTTGATTATTGTTGATAATGCTGCTATAAACATTGGGGTTCATGTGTCCCTTGGAATCAGTATTTTTGCATCCTTTAGTTAAATACCTAGTAGTACAATTGCTGGATTATACAGTAGTTCTATTTTTAACTTTTTGGGGAACCTCTATACTGTTTTCCAGAGTGGCTGTACCAGTTTGCTTTCCCATCAACAGTGTAAGAGGGTTCCCCTTTCTCTGCATCGTTCAAATCTATGATCTAAGTTTCCTTCTGGTATTTTTTTTTCCTTTCTACTTGAAGAATTTTATTTACCATGTCTGCTGGTTAATTAATTCATCTGACAATGTCTTTATTTCACCTCATTAGTGGGAAATTTTCAAGAGATTGAAATTTGTGTTGACAGTTATTTTCTTTTGGCACTTTCAAATTGTTGTGTTATTTTTAGTATCTAGGGTTTCTGGTAAGAAATTCACAGTCATTCAAATCATTGTTTTCTTGAATGAAATACCTTATTCTCTGACTTCCTTTTTTTCCTCCCAGGTTTATTGAGATGTAATCGACATATAATATTGTTTAGGTTTAAGGCATACAATGTGATTATTTTATAAACAGATATGTTGTGAAATAATTATCATAGTACCTATATTACTCTTGGGTTCTCTCTTCGCTTACAGGATCCCCTTTAATATTTCTTGCAGGGCTGGCTTGGTGGTCACAAAGTCTTTCAGTTTCTCTTTGTCCTGGAAGCTCTTTATCTCTCCTTCCATTCTGAATGACAACCTTGCTGGATAAAGTATTCTTGGCTGCATGTTCTTCTCATTTAGTATCCTGACTACATCATGCCAGCCCTTTCTGGCCTGCCAGGTCTCTGTGGATAGGTCTGATGCCAGTCTAATATTCCTACCCATGTAGATTAGGAACCTCTTGTCTCAAGCTTCTTTCAGGATTTTCTCTCTATCTCTGAAATTGGTAAGCTTCACTCTTAAATGTCGGGATGTGTTGATCTATTTTTATTGATTTTGGGAAGGGTCCTCTCTACCTCTTGGACATGAATGCTTGTTTCCTTCCCCAGATTAGGGAAGTTGTCAGCTATGATTTGCTCAAATATACCTTCTGGCCCTCTGTCTCTTTCTTCTCCCTCAGACCCCAATAATTCTTTTTAAGTTTTTAAGATTTGTTTATTTGACAGAGAGAGAGAGAGAGAAAGCACAAGCAGGGGGAGTGGCAGAGGGAGAGGGAAAAGCAGGCTCCCCGCTGAGCAGGTATCCTGATGTGGAGCTTGATCCCAGGACCCAGGGATCATAACCTGAGCTGAAGGCAGGTGCTTAAACCACTAAGCCACCAGAGGGCCCCAGAGAAATTCTGATATTGTTTCATTTTATGGAATCGTTGATTTCTTGAAGCCTCCCCTCATGGTCCATTAGTTATTTTTCTCCTTTTTTCTCAACTTCCTTCTTTTCCATCAATGTCTTCCGTGTCACTTACTCTCTCTTCTGCCTCATTTACCCTAGCTGTTAGAGCATCCAATTTAGACTGCATTTTAGTTAGAGCATTTTTAATTTCAGCCTGATTACATCTCATTTCTGCACTAAGAGATTCTCTTGTGTCCTTTATGCTTTTTTTCAAGTCCAGCTGGTAACTTTATAATTGTTTTCCTGAATTCCACCCCTGACATTTTACTTTTATCCATATCGATTAGATCTGTGGCAGAGAGTATTACCTCTGGTTCTTTCTTTTGTTGTGCATTCCCCCTTCTAGTCATTTTCCCCAGAGAAGAATGGATGAATGAGAGAACAGAATCAAAAATATCGACCACAACCCAAGCAAAGTACACACCAGAAAAATCCAAAGATGTCAGAATCCATAAAAGAAAAGAAAAAGAGAAAACAAAGGGGGGTGAGAGAGAATATAATCTCACAGGGTCAACAAAACAAGGTGATCCACTTGGTCCTGAGTTTATTTTAGTCTGTGTGTTAGAAGACATTAAATACCAAAATTGTAAAGATAGCACAATTTATATATATACAAAAATGAGATTGAATACAGTGAAAGGAAGCCAAAATGAAGACTATATCTATAAAATGTAAAAAATGGAAGTTAAAAAAATACCTAAAAACACAGAGTTGATAAAGTAAGAAACTAGGTGAAAAGGGGGGGAAAAGAAATGGAAAATTTTAAACTGAAAGATAAACAAATCATGAGAAAAAAGCCCCTAGGGCCTGTTGTGCTGATTCTCAGGTGTCTTTGCCTGGCCAGAGTTGCACTGCCCCTTGCTAGGGGCCCTGGCTCAGTGTAAGCTCTTTCTCATTGCTCTGTGTGGCTTTTATTCCCTGAAAGCTTTCTGTACCTCTCTAGAGGATCTCCAGCCCCAGATCTGAAAGATCATGGTCCCCTCTCTTCAGTAAACCCTCAGGGTCTTCACTTTTGTTTGTGTCAAACTCTGACAACTACTGTGGTGATCACCCACACTGATCCTCCTGGGAGAAGGCAGAGGTTTGCCCCATTACTGTCCTTTACAGGGCCCCCACACTGAGAGCTGTCCCAGGTCATGTATGGACCCACTCTGCCCCTTCTCAGGGGAAGGCAGATGGTCCCCATGTTCCTGTCCTTTGCAGGGTTCCCACACAGAGAACAGTCACCTGATCAGGATGCAGCTAATGGTTTATGGTGGATGGAACTGACCGTAACCAGTTTCCCTGGTCCAATGCTTGGGAACTCTACAGGTTCAGGCACCCCTGTTCTTTCTGTGACTCTAGGGATCCTGAGACCACACTGTCCCACCTAGAATTCTGCCTCATTTTACCACCTGAGCACCTTTCAGGCAGGGATGTCTCTCACTGGAGCAGATTTCTAAGGGTTCTGATCTTGTGCTCTGGTGCATCATTTTCCAGCATCTGGCCTACTGAGGCTCCCTCCCCCTGCCATTTATCTTCTGATATATCCCCTCAGATTCACTTCACACCTCCTACCTTGCAAAAAGTGGTCACTTTTCTACTTGTAGAGTTCCAGATATTCTTTTCTTACATCTCACGTTGAATTAATGGTTGTTCAGAATGATTTGATAGTTATCCAGCTAAACTCAAGGGACCAGACAAAATGAGGTCCCCTATTCTTCTGCCATCTTGCCTCCCTTCCTCTGTCTTCGGCTTTTAAAAAAAATACCAGATAAATATATGGAGAGGACAAGGAAAATGTGTCCTGTCTGTAATATGCCAGTTTAATTGTTTACAGCATTGGTCATGATGGGGAATGAAAAGGAAGGGAATAGTGAAGTGTGGGAATGAGAATCTGAAGAGCTCGTCAATATAATGATTGTGCTTGGAATAGTGAACTTGTGTGATGGGTGGTAAAAGACTGGGGTCACCTATAAAGGGAGACCCCTTATCACTAGATTAGCTAATCCTTCTCATGATGTTTTCATAGTGCCTGTACATTGCCATCATCACAAATTATTATTGGTGTGATGATTTGATAATCCTCTTCTCTTCCACTTCTCTTGCTCACCACTGTATTCCCACCACCCAACCCAATGACTGGTACAGAGAAGGTGCTCATTGCACCATTGCTATGGCTCACACAGCTCTATGGCTGGCCTTTGTCCCATCCAATATCATCAAAGTCCTTGGAAAAGACTTTGGTGTAAGTATTGATGCCTGGATTAGGAGAGGAAGGTGGAAACCATTCTTGCATGCCAGAATGGCAAAGGCATAGAGTTACTCATTCTTTTATTAGATTCTTATTGAGAATTTTTGTTGTACCATGTATTAGGGAGATGAAGATGGCATAAACATATATGGGTCCTACTACATGGTTCCTTTTCTTCTGGAACTTACAGTCTAGTGAGGAAAGTAGACCTCAGTGAAATAGTCCCAAACATGGGTATATAATTACAAATTGAGGTCAGCTAATCAGTCCTGTAAAGTCAAGGAACATTTACCAGTGGAACGAGCCTGTATCAGCAGAATCAGTTAAGACTTCTCATAGGAAGTGACACTTCTGCTGAGAGTTGAAAGAAGTCAGAGGGGGCTGTGCAAAGGCCTTTATACTGAGAGGGAGTAGGACTTCTTCAAAAACATGTAAGAAGATGAGATGTCTAGAACAATGGAAGCAGAGGAGCCTGGTGCACATATCAAGTCAGAAAGGCCTTAAGGATTTTAGTCTTTATTCTTAAAGAATGGGTGGTTTTGTGTGTGTGTGTGTGTGTGTGTGTTTAAGATTTTATTTATTTATTTCACAGTGAGAGAGGGAACACAGCAGGGGGAGTGGGAGAGGGAGAAGCAGGTTTCCCACTGAGCAGGGAGCTTGATGCAGGACTCTGGGATCATGACCTGAGCCAAAGGCAGATGCTTAACAACTGAGCCACCCAGGCACCCCAAGAATGGGTGGTTTTGAAGTAAATCAGAGGATGGCATGATGGATGTATCAGTTATCGCTGCATAACAAATTACTCCAATTTCTAGTGACTTAAAATAAGTAACATTATTATATCATAGTTTTGTGGACCAGGAATTTGAGCATGGCTTAAGTGGTTCCTCTGCCTCTGAGGGTCTCCCACAAGGCTATAAATCAAGTCAGCTAGGCCTGTGGATATCTCAGGGCTTGTCTAGGGGAGGATCCACATCCAATCTTACTCACATCACTGTTGTCAGGCTTCAGGTCTTCACTCTTGGCTGTTGGCTGGAGACATCTGTTTATTGCCATGTGGGCCTCTCCATAGGGTTATGCACAACAGAGTGGGGAAGAAAAGAGAGAACATACAATCTTTTTGTAAACTAATCTCAGATGTCACATCTCATCACTTTTGCCATATTCTATCTGCAGGAGCAAGTCATCTAATGAAGTCCACACTCAAGAGGAGGGTATTACACAAGGATATGGATACCAGCAGGCAGGAATCACTGGGGGCCATTTTAGAGGCTGCCTACAACAATGTGGAGGAGGTTGAAGTTAGAGCAAATGTAGAGAGCAGAATTCAGAGGCTATTGTAGGAGTCCATGCAAGAGATGATTGCAGATTGTAGCTTGGACCAAGCTGGTAGTAGTGGTGATAGTGAACACCAGGTGAACATGTTGGAGAGATATTCAGAAGGTAAAATTGATAGATAATAGATTATAAGTAGATTAAATATAGGAAAGCAAGAAAAAGATATTATGGAAAATTCCTAGGTGTCTGCCTTGTACACTGGATAGATGGTAGTACCATTCATGTATATAGAAAACATGAGGGAAAAAAACAAGTAAAGGAAGAAAGATCAGGGATTCAATTTTGGATGGATTGACATAGAAACTGTGTGCAAGCAACTTAAGACTAGATGTCATTTCACTGAAAAACTGAGTTACTCAGGTGGATGTCTAGTCTTGAGGCAGAAGTGAAGTCCAGCTTTGAGATTTAAAGGGGGATCATTAGGGGCCTGGGTGGTTCAGTCAGTTAAGTGTCTGCCTTTGGCTCAGGTAGTGATCCCAGAGTCCTGGGATCGAGCCCTGCATTGGGTTTACTGCTTGGTGGGGAGCTGCTTCTCCCTCTCCCTCTGCCTCTCTCTCCCCTGCTCCTGCTTTCTCTCTCTCTCAAATAAACAAAATCTTTTAAAAAATAAAGGGGGATCATTGAGGAACCTGGATGGCTCAGTCAGTTAAGCATCTGCCTTCAGCTCAGGTCATGATCCCAGGGTCCTGGGATCACTGCTCAGCAGACAGCCTGCTTCTCCCTCTCCCTCTGTCCCTCCCCCCTTGTGCTCCCTTTCTGTCAAATAAATAAATAAAATCTTAAAAAAAAAAAGTAAATAAAATAAAAGGGGATCATCAGCAAGTGGTTGAAGAAAGCTCAAGGTGATGAGAGGAGCCAGGACTTAGTCTTGGTGAGCCCCACATGTCATGGTAAATATTGAAGGAGGATCCTAAAAGAAGGTAGTAGATGAGGCAGGGCTAGATCAGAGAGACAATAGGGAAATCATGATTGGGGATATTTCAGAGGCCTAGATTGGAGAGTATTTTGGAAGAAGAGGGTGGTCAACAGTGTCAGAGTTTGCTGGGAAGCCATGTAGAATGAGGGCCACTGGACACCATCACTTATCAGCAAACACTTACCCCGCACTTGCTGGAAGAGACACTGTACTGGGCCCTTAGTACACAAAGGTGAACATGTCTCAGTCAGTTGCTACTTTCTAGACATCTCAGTGCAGGGATGTGTGGGAACAGAACACACAGACATGCTTTTAAATCTCCTAACCAAAGACTGAAGGCTGCCATATCAAATGTTATCAGCTATTTAAAATCCAGCTTTCTCTGAGGGCCCATTGTGTAGCTGGATGGGGGTGATGGCTCCTGCATACAGAACCCTAGATAGACTGTGTAAGGCTAAAATTTCTAATAAACAGATGTCAGCAACCCAGTCCATGGAGATTCTAATTCAGTAGGTCAAAGGGACCTAGGCAATTGATTTTTTAAAAACCCCAAGGTTATTCTGATCCTTAGGCAGGAAGGAGAACCTCTCAGAAGCCTGGGTTGAATTTTTGATCCTCCATGTGTCAGCACTTCTACCCTGCATGGGTCAATCTTACTGACTCTCCTTTTCTCCTGTGAAATGTAGATAATAATAGCTGCTCTACTAGGTTGTTTTGAGGATGGAATTAGATCCTGTTTATGAAAGCATCTGGAGGAATGGTTCCAAAAATGTTTAAACCCAGGTGGTTGAAGACAGTGTTTCTCAAATCATATGCCTATGAATTATCTGGAGATTTTGATGTAGATTCTGATTCAGTCTGGGTGGTGCCTGTGAGTCTGCATTTCTAACACACTCCCATGTGATGTCAATGCTGGTGGTGTATGAACCACAGGCCCTTGAGTAGTAAGGGCTGGGTAAATATTCCTGTGGGTTTATAAATGACATCCTTGATGACATCTTAATGATATTGGCATACATCACTTCAAGATTGCTTTTCTATTTGATAAATAGTATCTTTTGCAATAGTAATAACCAAAGAAAAGCCATACTAACCCACAAGCTAGAATCACAGAAATAGTAAACCCTCCAGCTCTAGGCACTGTGAGAATACAAACAAGTGGCCTACCTGCTAATTCACTTATAAGTGTTGTAAAACACTGCATAAGAGCATATATTGCATAGGCATATGAATAAATCAACCTCACCCTCTGCAAAGGCAAGTTATTTCAATATGCCTCATACCAAATTACTTTTGATTAAAAGCTTATTCAGGAGATAGATGAAAATTGCTTTAGGTGTGTTCCCTTCAGCAGCTGTTGAGGAATCTAAAGTGCAATGGTTGGGGCACCTGGGTGGCTCAGTCGGTTAAGCATCTACCTTTGGCTCAGGTCATGATCCCAGGGTCCTGGGATTGAGCCCTGCATCAGGCTCCATGCTGAACGGGGAGCCTGCTTCTCCCTCTGCCTGCCACTCCCCCTGCCTTGTGCTCTTTTGCTCTCTCCCTCAAATAAATTTAAAAAAACTTAAAAAAAAAATAAAGTGCAAGGGTTCAGCATCCATATGTTTTATTTTGGGCAAGCCCAATAATACCTTGTTTTCTTAAACAGTAATTTTGAGCATGTCTTCCAGAATGGCAATTGCCAGTAGCACAGCCAGAGTATTTAGAAGGGTGGTCATGAGAATGAGTTATTGAATATACTCACAGTTTCATGGAAAGACTTAGTTGTATGGTGTACAGCTTGGGATGGCACATGCTGAACCTGTTTTAAACTGATGACATTTGTGACAGGCTCTTCTTTAATAAATAGAGCATACAGAGAAATAAGAATCACAGTGAAATTACTCAGGTAAAAGAAATCAAGCTCTCATGTCTGTACAGAGGGCTTAAAAACAGAGGGAGGAAAAAGCTGAGATGGACTTCAGAGGCCCTAATATTTCAGAATAGCCCTGACTTCATGTAGACTGCTCCATTGTCCCCATAATTACCCCAGTATTTGTCACACCAAAAACATTTCCACAAGAGGCAAGCTCTAACACTTATTTGTCCTCACATTGTTTTAGGTATTTTACATAATATTTCTTATTAATACTCAACAACCTTATGAAGTAGAACTATTATTATTGCCATTTTAAGATGTGAAAACTGAGGTTCAAAGTCATATACTTTGACCCTTGAACAACACAGGTTTGGACCATGGGGTCCACTTACACCCAAATTTGGGATAAATACAGTACAGTACAGTACTTTAAAGGTAGTTTCTCTTCCTTATGATTTTCTTAATAACAATTTCTAGCTTACTTTATTATAAGAATACAGTATATAATACATATACAAAATACGTGTTAATTTTATGTTGTTGGTAAGGCTTTTGGTCAACAATGACTATTAGTAGTTAAGTTTTGGGGGAGTTAAAAGTAAACATGGATTTATGTGGAGGATGGCCCCTAATTCCCATGTTGTTCTAAAACATGTCTTCTATTATAAGTTTAACAGTCAATAGATAAGACCACCACTAAGAACTAACTACATCCCAAGTGTTTCTTCCTGTTATATCTCAGTCAGCCCTATAAAACTGCTGTGAGCTTGCATTTCGAAAGCCTGTTTATGTTGAGGATAGTTCAAGATATTCTGACCAGAGATGAGACACTTAACAGGACTTGAAATGCAGTTTTTGTCTCTATGTGTGTGCGTGTGCATGCAATATAAAGGGCAAGAAATGCCACAAAGATAGAGTTGTCAAAAATACAATTCCACAATGTTTTTCTGAGTCCACAGAGAAGGAAATGCAAGGGAGAGTGTTGTTTGTTTACTGGTAAGTGTTGATAAATAGTAGTTAACTTCATGAATACAGGGCTGACAGGTTTCTATTCTATTTCCAATTTTATTTCTATTCCTCTTTTAATTAACCCAACATCCCTTTATTTTTTGTTTTTGTTTAAATTCTGGTTAGTTAACATACAGTATAATATTAGTTTCAGATGTACAATATAGTGATTCAACAGTTACTTAAAACACCCAGTGCTCAGCACAAGTGCCCTCCTTAATACCCACCACCCATTTAACCCATTCTCCCACCTATTTCCCCACTGGTAACCATCAGTTTCTTCTCCATAGTTAAAAGTCTGTTTCCTGGTTTGCCTCTCTCTTTCTTTTACTTCTTAAAATCCAGATATGAGTGAAATCATATGGTATTTGTCTTTCCCTGTCTGGCTTATTTCACTTAGCACAATACTCTCTAGCTCCATCCATGTTGTTGCAAATGGCAAGATTTCATTCTTTTTGATGGCTGAGTAATATTCCTGTGTGTGTGTGTGTGTGTGTGTATACCACTTCTTTATCCATTCATTTATCGTGACAGATGAATGGATAAAGATCTGGGCTCTGTCCATATTTTAGCTATTATGGACATAGCTGCTATAAACATTGGGCTGTATGTGCCCCTTTGAATCACTGTTTGTATCCTTTGGCTAAATGCCTAGTAGTGCAATTGCTGGGTCATAAGGTAGTTCTATTTTTAACTTTGTGAGGAACCTACATACTGTTTTCCAAACTGGCTGCACCAGTTTGCATTCCCACCAACAGTGTAAGAGGTTTTCCCTTTCTCCACATCCTCGCCAACATCTGTTCTTTTCTGAGTTGTTCATCTCATCCATTCTGATCGTTGTGAGGTGGTATCTCATTGCGGTTTGAATTTGTATTTCCCTGATGCTGAGTGATGTTGATGCATTTTTTTCATGTCTGTTGGACATTTGTATGTCTTCTCTGGAGAAATTCTGTTCATGTCTTCTGCCCATTTCTTGACTTGTTTTTTGGGTGTTGAGTTTGAGAAGTTCTTTAAAGATTTTGGATACTTTATCAGATAAGTCATTTGCAAATACCTTCTCCCATTCTGTATGTTGACTTTTAGTTTTGTT
Source organism: Mirounga leonina (assembly GCF_011800145.1). Taxonomy (NCBI): domain Eukaryota; kingdom Metazoa; phylum Chordata; class Mammalia; order Carnivora; family Phocidae; genus Mirounga; species Mirounga leonina. Next base: position 7,758,187 of record NW_023270466.1, read on the forward strand.
AACTGTTTCCTTTGCTGTGCAAAAGCTTTTTATCCTGATGAAGTCCCAATAGTTCAGTTTTGCTTTTGTTTCTCTTGCCTCTGGAGACATGTCTAGCAAGAAGTTGCTGTGACCGAGGTAAAGGAGGTTGCTGCCCGTGTTCTGCTTTAGGATTTTGATGGATTCCTGTCTCACATTTAGGTTTTTCATCCATTTTGAGTTTATTTTTGTGTATGGTGTAAGAGAATGGTCCAATTTCGTTCTTTTTCATGTGGATGTCCAGTTTTCCCAACACCATTTGTTGAGACTGTCTTTTCCCCACTGGATGGATATTCTTTCCTGCTTCTTAGATGATTAATTGACCATATAGTTGTGGGTTCATTTCTATGTTTTTGATTCTGTTCCATTTTTCTATGTATCTGTTTTTGTGCCAGTACCATACTTTTTGATCACTACCTAATATAACTTGAAGTCCAGACTTGTGATGCCTCTAGCTTTGTTTTTCTTTTTCAGGGTTGCTTTGGCTATTCAGGGTCTTTTGTGGGTCCATACAAATTTTAGAATTGTTTGTTCTAGCTCTGTGAAAAATGCTATTAGCATTTTTTTTGTAGCTCTTTTTTTTATGTTATGTTAATCACCATATATTACATCATTAGTTTTTGATGTAGTGTTCCATGATTCATTGTTTGCATAAAACACCCTGTGCTCCATGCAGAACGTGCCCTCCTTAATACCCATCACCAGGCTAACCCCTCCCCCCACCCCCCTCCCCTCTAGAGCCCACAGTTTGTTTTTCAGAGTCCATAATCTCTCATGGTTCATCTCCCCCTCCAATTCCCCCCCCCCATACTTCCCCTCCTGCTATCTTCTTCTTCTTCTTCTTCTTCTTCTTCTTCTTCTTCTTCTTCTTCTTCT